>NC_066625.1:23395789-23698820 GCF_025201925.1 Gopherus flavomarginatus | reverse complement strand
AAATTTCTTAATGTCTGATCCTGCCATTGCTCCAGATGTGAAATACCCATTGAAGGCAGTGGTGACTTTGAGTGTGGATGGATGGCAGGGTCTGACCTAATTAGCAAAATATATATTTTGTTCATTTAGATACATTAGACATTGAAAATCACCAAGAGGAGATTTCAGGTTTTTGTTTTTCAGATAGGGTTAAATCCTCTATCTGGTTTATCAGCTTTCAAAAAAAATATTGGTTACGGTCCTCAGAACTGCTCCACATTGACCCAGTCTTCTCTCAGATAATCTTGAAGGACATCATCATCTTAAATGATTCTGGGATGGGAAAATGTCAGAGTATTGGTGGCTATAGGGTTAGATTCTCATGTTGCATCTCAGTGTCAAATTTTTAGAGCAACATGGGAAAAAATTACCCAACATCGTGATAACCTGGTGTAATTAAACTCTATTAACAAGAACATCTTATTTATAATAGCTTATCACAGAACAAGATAACGGATTTGGGTGCAGAACAACTAGCTACTGCTCTTCCTTCGTTATCCTCATTAAAGACACTTAGGTGAGAGTTTCTATTCTATTCTATTCTATTGCTTTGTATAAAGTGTCTCTGTGCCTTAGTTCAGAAGATAATGACTATACTTGGGATGAATAACGCCCACATACTGTAATAAATTCACTATGGGCTTGGAGCTTCAGGCCTTATTCATATGGTTAGTCCCACTGAAAGTGGTGGGATTGCTCCTTTGAGCAAGGGGTCCAGGATTGAGGCCTCTATCTTGATAGTTCCTAAACACCAGCAGCACCAGATCTTATTTATTTGGGAGAAGATAAATGTAAAATTTAATCTGATATGGAGATACAAGTCCATAACTTAGCAATATGTACCAAGAGGTACATTGCTTTTAAACCATACACAGAACTCCTCACTGATCAATAGTTCTGCACATGGAACTGCTATTCAAGGCCTCAATTGTGTGACAAGCTTTGCAGGGGTCTACTCAGCAGAATCAAGGTCTAGAGAACTAAACTACACCCAACAGGCTGGGACTTGACTCAGGGTATATGGTTCATCTAGTCCAGTATCCTGCCTGACATGGGCCAGAATTAAATGCTTCAGAGCAGGGGCAGGCAAAGTTTTTGGTCTGTGGGCCGCATCGGGTTTTGGAAATTGTATGGAGGGCCGGGTAGGAGAGGGGGTCAAAGCCCCTATCGCCTGCCCCGGGACTCCTGCCCCATGCAAACCCCCTGTTCCCTGACGGCCCCCTGGGACCCCTGCCCCATCCACCCCCCGTCATTGTCCCCTGACTGCACCAGGAACCCCTGCCCCAACTGTTCCCCGCCACCCCATCCAACCCCTCCTCTCATTCCTGACTCTCCCCCCCGCCCCGGGATCCCTGCCCCCATTCAACCCCCCTGTTCCCTGCCCTCTGACCACCCAGACCCCTATCTACACCCCTGCCCCTTGCCCAGTCCCCGAAGTCCCCTGCCCTCTATCCAACTCCCCCTGCTCCCTGCCCCCTTACCGCACTGCCTGGAGCACCGGTGGCTGGTGGTGCTACAGCCGTGCTGCCCAGCTGGAGCCAGCCACTTTGTTGCCACCATGCAGCACAGAGCACTGGGACAGGCATGGCTTAGAAGCTCGCAGCCCTGCAGCCCAGAGCATTGAGCCGGTGGCGGAGCGAGCTGAGGCTGCGGGGGAGGAGGAACAGCAGGGAAGGAGCTGGGGGCTAACCTCCACGGCTGGGATCTCAGGGGCCAGGCAGGGAGGGTCGGGCGACCCGCGGGCCATAGTTCGCCCACCTCTGCTTCAGAGGAAGGCACAATAAACCTTACAGTTTGATTATGGAATAATTTGCTTCTAAGGGAAGCTTCTTCCTAACCCTTGTGCCCTGAAGCATAAATATTTAGCCTCTGCAGGTTTTTAAATCGTATCTAATATAGCTAATGATGTTCTCATTATCTGTTTAAATGTCTAATCCTATTTTTGATTTATGTTTGTAAACTGAATAAGGGGACTATCTGGCTCTCAATAGGACTGTAATTTGATATTTAAAATGTCTTGAAACCATAATCTACAGAATGGTTGCAAATTAATAAGAATTAATCATACCCTAATACGTACCAGCCATGTCTGGAATTTTCTTTAACTTACTAGTGAGCATTTTGCTTTATTTAATGGTGATCCTGCTGTCTGTATTTTCTACAGTTTGTACAATAACTACATTTGTGATGCTGGAGCGGAAAATATAGCAAAAATACTTCCTGCAATGGCATCTTTGAGGGTGCTACAGTAAGTATCAAATCTTCAGAGAGGATAAAGGGGAAAAAAGCTTGCTTGGATACTATTAAAATCTGATCTTGCAGATTAATATTTTATTGCTGTTACCATCAGCTGAGGAGTTTCAAATGCTTGGAAACTGGGAATTTGCACCCCTGTGTTTGTGGAAACGGAGAGAAGAGGGGAAGGAGAGAATTGAGGGGGAATAACTGGGGAAAGCTTTGTGGTGGCAGGTTGGGATAGGAAGAGGAAACCCAGGGGACAATGAATAGGACATAAGCTTGGTTACAAGATGGAGTCTAATAAAGCATTAGTATTTATGGTTAAGCCTGAAAGACAATTCTGCACCCCCTTTCAGAACATACAGTTCTTACCCACTACAAACAGTGAAAGCCACAGGATTTTGAGAAGGCCAGTGAGATTCTTAAGGGCACTACAGCTTATCTGATTCATTGAGAGAGCAGGAAAGCCATATACCTTCCCCAGTTTCCTTGGACAGGAGAAATGTGTATGTGCTGGGTCCAGATGTAGTTACCAACAATTAGAAAGATTTAAGGGACCGTTGCAGATATAACTGTATGTCCAGGAGCCACTAAACCACACAGAATCTGAAGGGATTTGAGGTGACTTCATAGCACTTCGGATGTTTTATAATTAACCATGTAGCATGTCACAATTAATCCTGCCAGTACTAGATTCCTAAAATCAGGAGGAAAGGAACCTAGTGGGTCGGAGGTGGGGGTGGGACTTTCCAGGCATTACAAGCCAACTTTGGATGGGAGAACAGAGTAGAAGATTGAGTTTGGGATGGGAGAAAAGTGGTAGAAGAAGGTGGAACATTAGGAGGATGGAGAACTTGTGTGGACTGACAGGGTGATGGCTCAGGAGACTGTCTGTCTTAATCAAGTACCAGATGGCAACCTGGGTTTTCCTTTGAGGACTAATTGTTGTTGTTTGTTTTTTAATTAATCCTCATATCTCCTTTTATCTCAAGGATGATGTTTGATTACTGTGATGGTTAGTGTGTCCTAGACTAACAGCCACCAAATGTGTTTTTGCCTTCAGTGTTCAGTATAACAAGATAACTGATGCCGGAGCCCAGAAGCTGACTGATAGCCTCCGAAAATGCCCCCACATCAAGAGTGTGGCGTAAGTCTCTGGACTGTGTCGTTGTAGCTTAGATCTATAAACTGGGTTGGGACTTGCTCTGATGCTGGTCAATGGATTCGCCAGATTTGCAACAGGAACCAAAAATATCACTAAAAGTAGCAACTGACTTGACAGAAATGTCTGTCACTGCGCTCTCTTGGTTCTAACCCCTTCTGTGACAACAAGGGCTAGCCTGTGCCATTTACACAGCCTGCATAGAGCTTCCCACCATGCAGGTTTCTCCCAACAATGTACCTGACCTGCTCTGTGGGTTGGGATGGGGGAGATGTGACCCCACCTCCTGCCTAACGGGGCCATTCTGCATTCTAGGGTTCTTCCAGACCAAAGGGACACAAGAAAAGGCAGATGTTCCACAGTCACAGCCTGACCTCAAGTGTCTGTACATGGGAACGTACCTCAAAAGGCCAACAACGAGCATAAGCGCTATAATCGGAGAGGCTAAATACCATTGTTTGATTTGACAGCATAGTTCAAGTAAAACATTTTGATAGTGATGATTTCAAATGAAGGGTAACAGGCTGTCGAGGGGAAGTGTGTGAGGACAGTAAACCTTTACTCTTCCATTTGGGAACTGCATGCCACTGATGTTAGAAAGTAAAGGTTTACTGTCCTCAGACGCTTCCCCTCAACAGCCTGTTACACTTCATATAAAATCATCGCTATTAAAATGTTTTATTTGAACTCTGCTGTCAAGTCAGACAATGGCATTTAGCTTCATTTTCCTTCATGTGGCACTGACTGGATTTACATTTCTATACTCGCTTCCAGAGCTTAAATACCAGACTTAAAAAACATTGCAAACAGCATTTAGTTCACAGGCCCAAGAAAACTGTGCTAATGCCAGTCTGACACAGGCTTCATCTAGGACAGAGGTGGGCAAACTATGGCCTGCAGGCCACATCTAGCCCGCGGAACCCTCCTGCCTATCCCCTGAGCTCTTGGCCCAGGAGGCTAGCCACCAGCCCCTCCCCTGCTGTCCCCCCTCCCCTGAAGCCTCAACCTGCCCTGCTGCCTGCGCAGTGCTCTGGGCAGCGGGCTGTGAGCTTCTGGGGCAGCGCAGCTGCAGGTCCTGGCCTGACCCGATGCTCTGTGCTGCACAGTGGTGATGGCATGGCTGGCTCCAGCCAGGCAGTGCGGCTGTAGCTCTGCCAGCCACTGGCGCTCCAGGCAGCGTGGTAAGGGAGCATGGACCGGGGGGTGGATAGAGGGCAGGGGAATTCTGGGTGGTGGTCAGGGGTGAGGGTGTGGATAGGGGTCAGGGGGACCAGGGGGTTGAATAGGGGCATGGGTCCCAGGGGGAGGGTAGTCAGGAATGAGAGGAGGGGTTGGATGGGTCGGCGGGGGGCAATCAGAGGCAGGGGTTCGGGGGACAATCAGGGAAAAGGGGTGGTTGGATGGGGCAGAGGTCCTGGGGGGGGCATCAGAAATGAGAGGAGGGGTTGGATGGGGTGGCGAGGGGCAGTCGGGTGGGCGTTCCAGAGGTGGTCAGGGGACAGGGAACAGGGGCAGTTGGATGGGGCAGGAATTCCTGGGGGGGGAGGGCGGGCGGACAGGGGGTGGGGGTCAAGCCACAACCCTCTCCCCTAACCGACCCTCCATACAATTTCCAAAACCTGATGTGGCCCTCAGGCCAAAAAGTGTGCCCACCGCAATCTAGGAGCTGCCAACAAAACAAAGCAATGAAACTTTTTTAAAAAGTGCGATGTCTGATGCTGAAATGCCTAGTCAAAGCCTGCGTTTTAAAAGGCACTGCCAAGGGTTATTGGGCGATGGCATTAACTTACCTGGGCAGCTATGCTGGAGAGTGGCTCTTACATCAGGGATTGTAGCTACATAACTAACTTTAAACTGACCTTTGCTACAGCACTAACAAATGGACTTACTGGAACTGGAATCTTAAACAAATCTGCCCTTATAATAGCTAGAGAAGGGCTATTAACCAGGATCCAAACACTCCTGTCTGGGGAAATGCATGTCTGAAACTGAACTTTGTGACTCAGGTCCATTGCTGATAACAGCATTCAAGCGAAGGTTTGTTCACACTAAAAATACATGCTCTCTGATGTAAGAGCTACAGTATAGGACAACTCTCATGACAGTTAATTATAAGACCTGCTAGCCTTGTCACTGCCCTTTCTATGATGGGTTTCTAGTGTCCTCCTCCCTGTGTCCTATCTCCGCTCAGGATCCCCACAGGCTCACCAGAACAGGGAGAAATAAACTCCTCTGGACTAGTGCTATTGGATGTAATGTGGATTTATAAAATTCTTTCTTGGGATGAAATCAGTGGGATTCTATAGGAATTGTGCTAAAATCCTGTACAAATATAGAAAGCACTTTCTGCTAAACCATTCAGTAGAATTCTATAGCAGGGATGTAGTTGTCTGGTCAATTCTATAAACAGGACACTCCAAACAAACAATTGAAAAGTTACCTTTTTCAGATGTACTCTAGTCTTTTCCTTTCACCTGCTTCTGTGCTTTTGTGGCATTCTGTATGCTCCTTCTCACTGACTGCTGCCCCCCACCTCTCCCCTAACAATAGGGGGGCTGTTAACTAAGGGACAGAATTAGAGAGTAACCCGGTTGCAGCTTGCCCATTGCATTGTATTCTAGCTGACTTTGCATATGTTAATACTTCACATCACATCCCTTTTTGTGGCATGTGAGGCTGCCAGTTCTGAAAGGCAGACAGATGGACAACCCCTTTCAATCACTGGCCAGTGCTCTGGGGGAGTGGAGCTGTCAGTTCTGACAAACACTGAGGGTCAGGGTTTTTGGTGGGAACTCAGCACTGCTCCCAAAGGGGTGAACGTAACTCATTTTATGACCTGAGCCACAGAGGACTCTCTGATTGAATGGTTTTCCCTTCCTCTCTTTCTTCCTCTGAAAAGAATATAGGTCTGTGGTCCTTAGAATAAAAGGAGTGGGACGAAATGTAACAACTTTTTAAATAAAAGAACAATGAAAGGCAGCTGTTGCAAAGAAATAGTGATGGAAGTTTGCAAGTTAAAAATTCTGCTAATCTTTTGTTTTCCTTTTCAATTCACTGTCTCTTAGGATGTGGAATCCTACTATTCCCTATGGTGTTCTGGAGCACCTTCAACAGCTAGATTCTAGAATCAGTTTGCTGTAGAATCAGCTGATCCTGTGAAGGTAGCTGAACTATTTTATTTTTTTAACCCTGTAATCTGGACACTCTGTCTGAGGAGTTGGTTATTAAGAGGCTCATACGGTTGGGATAGGGACATTGGTGGAGCAGGGTTGCAACAATTAGTGCCCTGAGAGGCAAGAGTCCTTTTTGGTGAGGGTGGGAAAAAACAATGTTTTAAGTGAGTCCTCTTGGTTTTCATGGAGTCCTACAGATATGGGGAAAGGGATCAGCTTTGTTGCCAAGATCCTTGTTCTCCCCAGTGAACCGAAGAGAAACCCTGCTGTGGGGAAAAAAAACAAAGAACAAATTATAGGAAAGCCAGTAAGTGGCTGGTAGTCACTATGGAACATACAAACTTTGAGAGAAGAGTCTGTCAACATGTAAAGATTTGAGCTATTTCCTGTTAATGCCTTGGAAAAAACTTGTCTGCATTTTAAATCGGCACTCACATGATTGCCAAACCCCTCCTCCTTGTTGCTGTCTGGTTAGAGATTCTGGAAGATCTTCTGAACACCATGCAACAGATGCACTATACTGCTGCTCTGATCCACCCAGAGGTTTTCACCAAGCCACATGCTCCCAGGATGGCTCCAGAAACACAATGAGCATTCCCAAAATTCTTACACAGGCAAAGTTGCTTCTTAGGCAAAGTCATCACTGATTCCTCCCATTTGGTTTATGGTGAGAATTTCAGGATTAAGTCCACTGTGTAGTTTGTATTCTTTCAAGATGTTGCCTTACAAAGTGGGAGCTTTGCCACCGCTTGACAACCTAAATTTTCCAGTTCTACAAACATGTTTAGAAAAAATGTTCACAGTATTTTCCACTGTTTCCTTTCGTGCTTGGATAAAAAGCAAAACATCTAGAGTGGGAATGCACAGTGGTTTGGAAAGTGACGGGGGGAGTGATTTGACAAGAGACAACTTGATCATATCTAGTCAGTCCCTTTTTCCCTTCTCAATCCAGTTTGTGGCTGGGAGACAATGTGGATTCAGGCTGTAAATCTTGATCCTAGGTGGTTTCTATGAAAGTATCCAGTGGGCATCTCTGATATTGTATGAAATAGTAGTAGCACAGTTAACACTTTACTCAACATCATGCTGCAGGAAGCATATATGCTCTTAGCCAAGCATGGTATATTCAGCATCTTCCACTCATCCTCTTGAGTTCCCAGACCTGCTCAGAGCGCAAAAGCTTTATGCATTCTGGTCATTGAATGGCCCTCTTTGTTCTCCATTGCATGCTATTATTAGACATTGTGTCTTTTAGTTTTTCCAGAGACTGTACATCAAGACTCTGAAGTATAAGCAGTTTGCAGACTCTGAATCCACAGTTTGTTTGCCCAGTTTCCTGGCAATAAATTTGCAGGCCATCTTAGAACCTGATTCTGATCTCGCATACACTGGATTAAATCAGAATTACAACCCTACTGATGTCAGTGTCACTAACACCAGTTACTTTTGATTTCATGGAGATGAGCATTGGTGATGAAGCTGAAGGGCACAGAACTAATATTGTGCTTTCATCATTTTCACAGGTAATGTTAAGAAGAGGTGAAATTATTACTGAATTTTCCCATCTTGTTTGCTGCTTTATGAATGAGGAAAAAATGTAGCAACTACACTGGCTTTCCTGAGAGCTACAGAATGGAAAGTTACGTTGGAGCTTCTGAGGACAGTTGAAAACAGCAGAGATCCACATGCTCATACTGTATTTAAGCAGGTCCATTCAAATGCTATTCAAATGGACTGATTCTGCTCCCCTTGAACAAGCCATTAAGACTTATGTAGGATGAAGCTTCACAGGTGTAAAGAAGACTACGCTACAGAGGTCACCATTAAAAATAATCAGAGGTTGCTTCCGTAATATAAAACTGTATAATAATCACCACGCTTCCCACACAGTCTGATGGAATTAAGTCTATGGGAACAGTGGCCTATAGCTGTGGATAAGGTGATTCTTTTTTGTGATGCCCACTGTATCTGAAACTGCAGCTGGCACGGTGAAATTGAACAATCAAAGGCCGGTGTTGGAGTTTTCACATGCAAATCTCCATTGTAAGCACTAGGGTTTAGAACATTAGCAAGATTGCTCAGCCTAAAGATGGGAGCATACTGATGTAGGGGCATGAAAATCCCAGCATATTTACCCAGTCCTATGAATTTACAGGTGGCACTTTGTCAGCATTTTTGTCAAATGTTGCACTAATCACATCTGCAGTGATAATGTTGCTTTCTTATGGTGTTTCACCCAAATCTGTTATTCACTTATTGTTGATGTGGAGCCCTTTAAATAAGATGACAAAGGAAAAAATTACCGGGAAAGGTTAAATTAAAGGTAGAAAATGTGAATGATTTTTAACAAAAGAGCTTCACAGAAATCCACAGACATTTAAAAGGGTTCAATCTGCTGCACAGAAATTCTGAAAAATGACTGTGGAAATATGCAATCAGATTTTTAACTGGTCTTAAATGAGATTTGAAAACTGACATATCTGAATGAATGGAAAGTTTGTTTGAACTGACTGTGGGGAAGTCATAGAAAAACCTGAGGGCCCAAATCATTAACAAGAAATACATGTCAAATTGCATACAATGCTTCTGTGAAGCAAAAGATTTGAAATTGGAAGTTTTGATTTTGAAAATGAATATTTATTCTCTCTCCTATTCATGTTCAGGAACTGGATTCAGGGTTCTGCGATCTCTCACTTACCTTTCCCAACAAGATGTTGAAACAGACTGTTCAACAATCACAACTTCAACATGAAATCACAACTTCACATTGTTTCATAGACTATATTTACAGAGTCTCAAAGATCAAGGCATGCTAGACAAGCCAATTTCAGTATATCAGCACATTTAGCTGCTTGTCTCTGTATATAATGATTCAAATTCTGATCCTACTGAATTGAGTGGCGATATGTTGATTTCCCGTTTATTTCAGATTGCCCATATGATATTGGAGGAGTTTTATGGTTTTCTAGAGACAAGTGTCAGGACAAGCATAATGATTTCCTGTGCAAAGGACTGGGAATGGGAAAAATGAGATTAAATGGGAGAAGCTGGAGATGACTTTATATACTCCAAAAATTGTAAGGCTAGATTCTTGCACCTCATTCTAGTGTTGCAAAGTAGCTCAAAGCTAGCTCAACCAGCTGCTGAAAACAAGCTCAATCAGCTACTTGAAAATTTCCCCTTGGTAGGAGGAAACCCAGAATAGCATAGAGACTCCACCATCTCCCTTAGATGTAGGGACCAAAGTACAGCTGCATTCCAGCTATTCCTGGCTGCTGGAACAGCCCCTGGAGGTCCAAGGTAGCCAGGTGTAGGCTACTCTAATTTAATCTGATGACCAGTCCTTTGCAGACCCCAAATTCTAGGACAGGTCTCGGTGGCTGTACATAGTTACTCATCTGTGCTAATGTTTCTCATTGGAATAGCTTTCCCACACTGTCAAACATTGGTTGGCTGATTCCAGCCATGTGCAAAACACTTGAGGCAATGCATCTTCCTGTTGAACTTGAAAGGTTAGTGAGACGGTCATCTGCTCAGGAGCAGCCACAGAAACCTGGTCTCTGCTGACTTCTGAAACGGACTCATATGTTCTCATTCCTTTGTCTAAAGGCAACCTACCTTGAGATGAGCCTTCAAGTTCTTTCCAGCAACTTATGCCTTTCTGCTGACATTTCTCTGTTTCCAGAATCTCTTCAGAGGGGATGAAGAGAGGACCAAATAAAGAAAAGGGGTAATGGAGGATTGAACCAGCTTTAAAAAGGGGATGGAGGGTGGGAGAAGACCAGCTAAATGGAGGTAACAGTGAGAGGGAGACAGGGATGGGGGCAGATGGAATCCAGGTGATCATGTTTGTAGTTGGAAAAGGAGCCATTTTCCTCATTTTGTGCCAGGCTTTTTAACACCTGACAGGACAGGGGAAAAACTCTATGAAAAAAAACAACAACCTATCCCTGCTGCCCTTCCCCATTTCATCTTCATGAATGGTTTTATAGTCTTGGGCCAACTCCTGCATGTAAAATTCCCACCAATATCCACAGACGTTCTGCAGTGCACATTGGTGGCAGCCCTATAAATTGTCTTTTCTTAACAAAGTTGTGGCACGGGACAATGGATACTATTTTAGGGCAATATTTTGCAGCCCCTCCTCACAGCAAGTTATGGAAAGATCTTACTAAACAGTCAGTGAGATAACTGAATGTTATGGAGCTTTTACACTGGATTGTATAAGACGTTTCTTAGCTGCACTGGTATGTTCCTTTAATGAGTCTGAGTCATGTAAAGATAATGTATAGTTTGTATAAACTCAGATGCAATTTCTTTGTGTATTTTGTTTGTGAACTTTTTTAAATTTAATAAAATTGCACATTCTTTTTACAGTAGCTATTTCATTTGCAAAATAGTTTTGATGTTCTGTTTAAAAGTTACTCAGTTCTCTGTTGGTTCCCAGTTGCAATATCAGGCTCAGGACTTCTATCGCCTCAGCCAATGGAAAGCTGAGCAATGCCTGAAGTCCTTTAAAGATCTAGGCCTAAATCCACTGTAGGGAACAATCATGAACTGACAAAAGGATGGACAAGATAAGCTAATAGATATTCTCCTTGCTTTATCATCAATGAAACACTGACCCAGAGACTGCATCTCAAAGTGGTGTCAGGATTATCTGCCAAGAATGAGGTCAAGATCTACAGCCCCCTCTTTAGTGTTCCATGAAAATACACTTCTTAGATTTATTGCCAGAGGGCTTTTAGTGACTGCCGGAACCTCTTTGTGGTAAGTAGGAGGTACATAAGCAGCAGATACATCATTCTCAAACCTGAACAAAGACTGAACTGCTTCAATACTTCCTGTGTTTAGACGACCATCGAATGGACATTTGAGCAGGAGCTCAGCAATTCTAAAATTTGGCCCCCTTTATATCAGTGCCTACATACGGAGTAGCTGCCTAAATCGAGGTCTCCACTGTTGGAACATTTTGGCCAAAGTGATTTGCCTGAGATCTGATAAGTCAGGGACTCTCTAGCAAAGAACACAGCTCTCAGCACTCAGCCACCCTGGTATGACCATGTTGGCCATCCCCAGCAAGGACCCACACCTGTGAAGTGCTGAGTAGCTTGTCTGACTTACTCTGCCTCTTGCAGGAGCAGTCACTAGCCTTGAAAGCTTTGTTCATGGCACAGAAGATTGGGGACTGGGAGTGACCTATTGCTTCACTTTGCTGGGGAGTTCAAATATGTGATGGAAGTGCAAGCATGCCCAGGGCAGGGGAAAAACAGCCTTCGACAAGCATGCTGATTGGTTCATGGGGAACTGTAGTATCAGCCTACATTGTCCTGACTGGCTTTGAAAGGCTGAGATGGGTGCAAAGTAAATGCACACTTGGCTGTCTGCTGAGGAAAGAAATATTATCACTTCTAGTAGCAATAGCATATAGGAAGTCTGAAAAAATACGTCAATTCTCTTGTGGCAGCAATGCTCTTGCAGTACATCAACCTGGCTTAGGGGCTGATTTTGCTGTCCACAGAGTTTTATTTTGGGGAAATGAAACTGTTCAGCTTTCAGCCCTAATTAGAATAAAAGGGCTTGTTTGCATGGCCCGGCAGTTTGCACTACAGGGGTGTGAACTGCAGCATGCACTAGCTAGTTCACATTAAGGTGGTCCTGTTGGAAAGGGGACTATGTTAACTTTAGTAAGGCATTTGATACGGTCTCGCATGATATCCTTATCGATAAACTGGCAAATACAATTTAGATGGGGCTACTATAAGGTGGGTGCATAACTGGCTGGATAACCGTACTCAGAAAGTAGTTATTAATGGCTCCCAATCCTGCTGGAAAGGTATAACAAGTGGGGTTCCGCTGGGGTCTGTTTTGGGACTGGCTCTGTTCAATATATTCATCAATGACTTAGATGTTGGCATAGAAAGTACGCTTATTAAGTTTGCAGACGATACCAAATTGGGAGGGATTGCAACTGCTTTTGGAGGACAGGGTCAAAATTCAAAATGATCTGGACAAATTGGAGAAATGGTCTGAGGTAAACCGGATGAAGTTCAATAAAGACAAATGCCAAGTGCTCCACTTAGGAAGGAACAATCAGTTTCACACATACAGAATGGGAAGAGACTGTCTAGGAAGGAGTATGGCAGAAAGAGATCTAGGGGTCATAGTGGACCACAAGCTAAATATGAGTCAACAGTGTGATACTGTTGCAAAAAAAGCAAACGTGATTCTGGGGTGCATTAACAGATGTGTTGTAAACAAGACACGAGAAGTCATTTTTCCGCTCTACTCTGCACTGGTCAGGACTCAACTGAGTATTGTGTCCAGTTCTGGGCACCGCATTTAGATGTGGAGAAATTGGAGAGGGTCCAGAGAAGAGCAACAAGAATGATTAAAGGTCTTGAGAACATGACCTATGAAGGAAGGCTGAAAGAATTGGGTTTATTTAGTTTGGAAAAGAGAAGACTGAGAGGGGACATGATAGCAGTTTTCAGGTATCTAAAAGGGTGTCATCAGGAGGAGGGAGAAAACTTGTTCACCTTAGCCTCTAATGATAGAACAAGAAGCAATGGGCTTAAACTGCAGCAAGGGAGATTTAGGTTGGACATTAAGAAAAAGTTCCTAACTGTCAGGGTAGTTAAACACTGGAATAAATTGCCTAGGGAGGTTGTGGAATCTCCATCTCTGGAGATATTTAAGAGTAGGTTAGATAAATGTCTATCAGGGATGGTCTAGACAGTATTTGGTCCTGCCATGAGGGCAAGGGGACTTGACTCGATGACCTCTCGAGGTCCCTTCCAGTCCTAGCATCTATGAACTAGGTACCTTGTAGTTCGCACTAGCAGGATTTTGCATGGGGCAGTTATGGTGCAACAATTTAGTGTGAGCTGCAACTCCATGCTCCTGTAGTCCACACTTCAGGGTCATGTAGACAAGCCCTAAATTAGCCCAACCGATGTACCTTTTAGTTTGCACAAGCAGTGTCCAAATAGGGGAGCTATAGCACAGCATGCTAGTGCATCCTGCAGTTCACACCCCTGTAGTCCGAACTTCAGGGCCATGTAGACATATCAGGAGTAACATCTGCCTTTGCTAAAGTACCTTCCTCTCACAGCTTTGCTAATGCACATCAGTCAGGACCTTCATCATTTCTGATACTTCAGTTCAGGAACTATGTTTTTTAAAGTAGTTAATGCAAAAGTTCTAAATGCTATTTGTCTTCCATAAAATCTAGGTTTTAGTAGATAAAGACTATATAGAACATGGAATTGGCTTAGGAAAGTTTGATTTCTAGAAAGTATACTAATTTCCTTTGTATAAATGAAAACAGAATGACTCCCCGGCAAACTGATATGCATACTTTTTAATTGAAAGAGGTCAGTCTTCAATGTATTGCTTTTACATTGTGTACATAAGAACTTGAATTTAAACAATGTGCACACTATCCTGTTAGATAATTAATCCTCCAGATTTATACTGGATTCTCTCTTGCTGCCCTAATACAAGACTTACAAAATTAAAAACAAAAACAAAAAAAAATACCCACACCTTACAAAACAATCCCTTTCTGTAATACTGCTCTGAACCGAATTTAACTTGCAGTGATTTTAGGCTCTATCCCAACAGCAGAACTGACCTGCTGAACTAACAGCCAGGAAAGTTTTCAACGTGTGATCTGCTTTGAACTTCATAAACAGTAATATGGGGTTTGCCCATTTGGGTAACATGTTTATTCAAAAGTTTATCAAATCTGAGTAAAAGCTCTGTTTAAAGTATGGAGAGACCACTTTTTAAAATGTCCATGAAGGCCATGTCCTAAGGAGGCCTGGTGCTGCATACGAATCACTGCAGTTAGTGTAACACCCTGATCCAACAATCCTGGGGAAAAGTCACAGCTGAAACATTCTGATGCTGCCGCTTCACATTGTCTCGTCCATTTCGTCTCCTGTACATTCCTTTTATTTTTGAACATTCAAGGCCACGGTTTCTTGTTCCACAATTCCAGTCCTGGCACATTTTCAAGTGTGCAACAAACCTATTTGAAAGAAAACTGAATTATTACAATAACACTAGCTCATTAGTCTTTGACTCCCCAGTGGTTTTTGTTTAACCCAAGAGGCACTAAGTGGTGAAGAACAGCATGCAAAAATCCCAAACTAGATAGTTTTGAGGACAATGCTACTTATATTTTTTTTAAGGTTGAGACTGTTGGTACTGACACCAAGGCCGATTAAATTCCAAGACAAGTAAAGGTCTGAACTGACTCTCTCACTGAAGTCAATGCAACAGTGGGCTGGATTAGCCCTTCAGATAAATCTTACACTTATGCATGTCCAAAATTCATGGGAAAAGAAGCACAGTGCTATTCTCATTTTACACTGAATTCGAAATCTCCCTTGAGACACAACGTAAATTCACAAATGAAAGTTTTCTTTAGACAAAAATAGTTTGCTCCCAACCAATGTTGTCACGACTGTATAATACACAAAGTTCAGACAGTCCTTGCCCCAAAGTGCTTGAGCAAAAGTGGGCCAAATCCTTGTGCTGTTCATAGTTTTCACTGCTGTTTGAAGCAGTTTTCTTTGGCAACTTTCATGAGTGTTTGTACATGCATGTAATCAAACTTTCTTTAGGCCCTAGAATTCATTAGTGCTGGGGGTTGATAATAGCTAACAGTTGTCCTGCGTCTTCACTAGCCATCATTCTTTTGCAGTAATACCTGGACACAGGAAGACTACAAAGGAGTAGGGGTTAGGGAGTAGAGTAGGGTGGAAATTTTTGGATTAAATAGTTTTTCCATTAGAAAATGCTGATTCATCAAAACCAAAACATTTCACGGGAAAGGGTGAGATTTGTCTTACCTTTGGTTGGGAAGGTTTCTCAGATTCAGGATGGAATTTCTGGTCAAAACAAGGGGGGAGGGGAGGGGAGACACACATATACTACATAGTCAATAGCCTGGTGATAGAGGCTGATGTGGTTTGGATCCCTGCTCTGCCTAATTTGGAACAGGAGTCCAAATATGTAAAGGCCATGGGATTGGGAATGTCCTAGACATTAGGAATCCAGGAATTGCCAAAATGGATTAGACCCTAGATCCATCTAATCTAGTATCCTGTCTCACAATAGCCTGTGCCAGATACTTCAGAGGAAAGTGAAAGAACCCCAAATTAAGCAGATGTGGAGTAACTTCTCCCAACATAGGTCTCATCCTGATGTCTAACAGATTATTTTTAGATTAGCACATCATGATGCATGGCTAAGTACTGCAGACCTCAAAGGCACATTTCCTTTTTAAAAAGAAACTCCTACATTGGCAGGCTATCAGGATCTCTTTCCAGAGAATTGCTGTGTAATCCTGCGGCAACACACTATTTTGACCCTAACAACTATTACTGCAGCACTTTTGTGGAAGCTTTTCCCCTAATATGCTAAATGAGGCATTCTGTACATTAGAAATGCAGATGTGTAAACTACAGTCTTTAGCTATGATTTTTAAGTGATCTCAAAATATGTCCGCCTCCTTAAAATATAGTAATAATAACAGAAAAATGCCCTTTTCATTATAAACAGAGGATAACAAAATTTAGGTTTTATAGAACTGTACATACCAAAGCTAATTCAGGGCCTAAGCCTGCAACACAAAAATAATGCTATGGATGTCAAGGAGCTACTCCCATGAAATAAGGGATTTCAGGATCGGGTCCTTATGAACACTGTCAACTTGAATTTGGCCCCCAAATTAAATGTAAATTAAATGAAAACAAGCTTCTATAAAATGTAAGACTAATAGAACCGCCATAATAAATTGTTTTCATAGCTCAAAAGTTGCAGTGGGAAGAACCTGAAAGTGAAAAAATACAATTGCTTAGTATTTCTCTCATTTTGGAGAAACTGTATGTTTAACATTCTTGTCTTAGACATTTGGGATTTTGGGGCGGGGGGTAAAGAAATGAACTTACCTTTATCATCTTCAAAATCTCATGTTTTAAATGTCAGGGTCCATGAGTGTAAGAAAATTACAGCGTACATTCACAAACCCTTTTTCTAATACAACATAGTGTACATAATAATGTGTGTATCAATTAGCCATTCAAAAGGCATGAATGCTATCCTGAACTTTTCAGACTGTAATTGGAAAGGTAGTTTTTCAAAGCTTAAGAGAAGAATTTATAACTTACTTATCTGTGACTTTGATATTACTCCACAAAAGTAAAGCAGTGTCAAACATGCCAATATCGTTGATCTGCTAGATTCATTAATTTGCAGGCATAAGCTCAGTTAGCAGAATGTATTGATTTTGTGATGTCAATGAGATAAAGAAAGCGAGCAGATTATCAAATTGAGATAATCCAGCATTTATCTGACACAATATATCCACTCCTCATACTGGTAGCTTCACTAGTATGTAAGTAACAGTTACTTGAACTCCTAGCATTGTTGTAACAGGCTGGCAATGTTTATCTAAAAAAACCCTATTCTGTTAGCAGGTGTTGATCCTGATGGGAAAGGGTTATATGAGTTCTGTTGACTCACTGAAGCAGGTGACTTCCATCATCTGGATATAAGTGAGGTGGTAAGTAGCTTGCTAGGAAGAAAGGGTCTATAGTGTGGAAAAAGCATCGCTGAGAGAGGATCACCAAGCAGATGGAGAGGCTTTGAGCTAATATTTATTATCTTATTGTTGTTTCTTTGTTAATAAAACCAAGCCTTGGGAGGGGGGAATGATTCTGGACTTCATATAATATATGTATAGCAGGTTAGGAAAAGTCCCTGCTCACAATTGCATGCAAAAACCTACTCGTGTGTAACTTTCTGTTATGGGCCATTAGGTCTATATTGCAAGAATAGGTGGGTTTTGTCACAGAGCAGCTATTTTCAAGCATGACTCTTTGAAAATCCCATCCTTTTCTTTTTCTCTCTGGCTCCAAAGAATTTGCTTAACTTTGATCAAGACTGCGGGAATAAGTGTCCCCAGAGATAATGGCTCTGCTCTGGTAAATGAGGCTGTAACCAAACCTGGTACTTCTAGTGCTGGAAATTTACTGACCAGCGAGGGGAACAGATGAAGGGGCTCAGGAATGAGTACTAGTACCATGAGTACAGGACTACAGTTGTTTTTTTAGTTTGGAAAAGAGAAGACTGAGAGGGGACATGTCAAGGTTTTTTCCCCACTTTGAACTTTAGCGTCCAAAAAGTGGGGACCTGCATGGACCCTTCTAAGCTTAATTCCTAGCTTAGATCTGATAACGCTGCCTCCAGCCAAAAATATAGTGTTCCCCCAAAACCTTCCCTGGGGAACCCAAGACCCAAACCGCTTGGGTCTTAAAACAAGGAGAAATAAACCATCCCCCCTTCTTTCTCCCCCTCAGGGTTGCCCTGGGAAGCTACACAGATCCAAACTCCTTGGAGCTTAAAACAAAGAGGAATTAACCATTCCCTTCCCCAATCCCTGCTGAGTTTAGACTCAATCCCTTGGATTCCAAAACAAGGAAAAATTAATCAGGTTCTTAAAAAGAAAGCTTTTAATTAAAGAAAGAAAAAGTAAAAATTATCTCTGTAAAATCAGGATGGTACATGCTTACAGGGTATTCAGATTCATATAGACTAGAGGGTCTTCCTCCCCCCAGCCTGAGATTCAAAGTTACAGCAAACAGAGGTAAAAATCGTTCCAGCAAAATACACATTTACAAGTTAAGAAAACAAACATAAGACTAATCCACCTTTTCTGGCTAGTACTTACTATTTTGAAACATAAGAGACTGATTCAGAAAGATTGGAGAAAACCTGGGTGTATGTCTGGTCCCTCTTAGCCCCGAGAGCGAACAACGAACAAAACAAACAGCACAAACAAAGACTTCCCTCCACCAAGATTTGAAAGTATCTTGTCCCCCCATTGGTCCTCTGGTCAGGTGCCAGCCAGGTTCACTGAGCTTCTTAACCTTTTACAGGTAAAAGAAACATTAACCCTTAACCATCTGTTTATGACAGGACATGATAGCAGTTTTCAGGTATCTAAAAGGATGTCATAAGGAGGAGGGAGAAAACTTGTTCACCTTAGCCTCTGAGGATAGAATAAGAAGCAATGGGCTTAAACTGCAGCAAGGGAGGTTTAGGTTGGACATTAGGAAAAAGTTCCTAACTGTCAGGGTGGTTAAACACTGGAATAAATTGCCTAGGGAGGTTGTGGAATCTCCATCTCTAAAAACATTTAAGAGTAGGTTAGATAAATGTCTATCAGGGATGGTCTAGACAGTATTTGGTCCTGCCGTGAGGGCAGGGGACTGGACTCGATGACCTCTCGAGGTCTCTTCCAGTCCTAGAATCTATGAATCTATGAATCTAGTGTTTGGCTTTCCCTGTGCCCACAAGTGGCCTCTACATACAACTTTCCAGAACAGCTTGGGAAGGGAATCAAAACATCTCTGCCTGCAAATGGGTGCTCATAGTTACCTCAGCTCCTGATTCTGTCTTCTAGACAGTCAGAGTACAGGTCCCATCTCTCCAAGATGCCCAAAAGTGGTAAACCCAACATAGCAGTTACCATACCCAAATCTAGAGCCTTTTTGTTCCCTTCCACCTGCCTTCCTCCCCACAATAAAATGCCTGGGAGGGGACTTGGGACAAAGGCCTTTTAAAAAGTGATTTGGAATGCAGTGTGGATCATTATTACAAAGGGGTGACCCTAAGGGCCTGGTGATCCAGCCATAAGGTACAAGAAGCAGTTCATCTCATATTAAGCTTGATATCATTACCTTCCTTTTCTTTATTTAAGAACTTATGTTGATCTCCTTTCTAGGGTAAATGTTATTAAACAGATACAATTAATTTTGTCATTATCATTGACTGTATAATAATGATTTAATTATAATTATCTGTATTTCACAGAACCTCTAATTTCAGTTTGTCTTTTTCTTTTTTAGAATTGCTGGACCTGCCAAGAAACTGTTATGGAGATCAGTAATATTGCAGGACAAGCTGCCTGGTTTTGGTGACAAAAATAAATCAGTAAGTCATGTGCCAATCTTGCTTCATCTTCTCCTGACCTAACCTGCCTTTGTTAGGCTAATGTGCCAGGAAAGTATCAAAGGGGATTCACTACCATAGCTAGAGGTCAATCCTGCCCTCACCTAGTGTGATTTTGAGAAGTGATGCAAGGAGTTGGTCAGATACTGAGATACTACAGTGATGGATGAAGGATATTTTTAAAAAAACAACTGTATGGGATGGTACAGCATGAAGCCCAGCTCTATGGGGGATTAGAATCTTTGCATGGCTATGTGCCAAGGTGTATGGATGCACAGAAGGTCAGGCATGGGGCTGAAGGAGACCCTCTGCCAACAGAGAGGGGGATTTTAGGACTCTGGAAGCTACATTAGCCATTAGGCTGGAATAGACAGTGTAGAGCAACCCGCTAGGGGACAAGTCTTCTCCCTTCATGGAGATCGCCAGCTGAATTCGGGGGAGAGGATTTCCTTGTGAAATAATCTTAACCCACTTGATCATCAATTAAAAGGAATCTATATTTCACACTTACAGGAGATGGAAAAGCAGTACTAGGAAGCATGTTTTTTGTCTAATGTGGTATTTTTCTACTGACTTTATCTGCCATGGGAATGAGTTAAAGAGAAACATTACTGAAGAGTAAGGCTAAGATTTTTGTCAGATATTTTTAGTAAAAGTCACAGACACATCACAAGTAATGAAGAAAAATTCACAGAAGCCCGTGACCTATCCATAACTTTTACTAAAAATATCTGTGACAAAATGGGGCGGGAGAAGGCTCTTGCACCCATCGCTGCTGGGGTTCTGAAGTCCCCCACCACCTGCAGTGGTGGGGTAGCTGCGAGGTCCCCACACTGCCCGCAGAGGCAGAGCCGCTGCGCGCATCCCCGCTGCCCACAAAGCACACTGCCCACGGCGCCTAGAAACTGCAATCAGAGTGTGTCCCGTCCCCCCCCCCCCACACACACACACACCCCTGCCGCCCACAGTGGCTGGGAGCTGCAGGGTCTCCCCACTGCCCGCAGTGCTCCAGGGCTGAAGTCACGGAATCCGTGACTTCCACAACCTACATGACAAAATTGTAGCCTTACTGAAGAGATCTATGAAGTTCTATTACAGTCATCAAACACTCTTTATAACCTTGCTACCTAAACCAAGGACAAAGAACAGATAGAATGTTTTAATAAAGAGTTTAATTAGTCAATATTTATCTGTTTAGTGATATTTTCCAGGCTGAACTGAATTTTTTTGCTGCACTATAGAGAATACAGGGATCTTTTTTTTTTTCATGCCATATATAGAGCAAACTCTTCTTTTTTACTCTTGTGCAACTTCAGTGGGTTGGCCTAGACATGACAGCACAATTTATTTGAGCCTGTGCAGTTAGACTACCAAAGCGCACAAGAGGGCTGCCTGATGAATGTTTCAAATATAGCTATAGGCTGATAGACCAAGTTAGTAATTTATAGTGGCAGATATTAAATGATGTGTGAATGATACAATTGACCAGCATATTCAAGTCTTGCATCTCTATTCAGTTGTTCAAAAAATAATCTATCCTTCAAATGTAATTTGAACTTAAACTTTAGTGATGGAAAACAGAAGGGGGCGAATCTTGTCTAGATCTTATAAATGCAGTCACCCTACTCACTACAAAAACACCAGCAGGCAAATAGTGGTTCAGCTGCTAAAGCATAACATCAATACTAAAAAAAAAAAAAAAAAAAAGTCATGCTCTTTTTGCTAATTCTGTCTTGGAAGTTGCTGTTACTCCCAGATCATAACAATGCAGAGGAAATAGGTGTCTTTATTTTGTATCCGGCACTGTATTCCTTCTAATTCCTGATATAACCCTGAAAGAAAAGGAGAGTTTAGAATTGGGCATACCTGGCTTACTCTGTTCAAACCACCATGCAGCCTCTTCCTGTCAGTTTGGCAGTTTCATTTTGGTACGGTCAGATTTTTAAGCTTCTGAACATCCACCAAAGGGTGGGATTTTTATTTGTTAAGATCTATTTGAGATCTTTGACAGAATGGTTAATCTCTTAACAAAACCTTAGGAGGAAAATGCACTTAACTGGCCATGTGAAAAGAGCAAGGTTTGTAAATTTGAAAGGCTAAATTTTTACCAGTTTTTCTCTGTCAGTATCAGCTAAAAGAGGAATTCCTAGATAGGGATCTCCACAGATTTCCAAAACTTGAATTGTGTTTCTGTACAGACTAAACTGCTTGCTTAATGTTTAACACAGTACTCTACGTAACCGTAAGAATGAAAAAGAAATAGCCATAAAAACAGATAGGCTGTCCATTGCAGACAGCTGGATAGCCTCAAAGAAGACAATGGAAAACTCTCTCAGCTGCCTTTTTTAAAGGAGGTGGCAGGCAACATACCTAAATTCCATGTCTTTGAAGAGAAAGGGAGCTTATAATTAGCACAGATTAACAGAAAGATGTAGCCAACTCTGGGCAGTGCTTGCTTGACTGGGCCTCTGGGTTTCTCAAATAAATTTTCCATTGCTATAGTTTCAACACCCTTGTATGGCGACAGAGCCAGTTAGGGGAGGGCCAGTTAGGGGAGGGGGGTGTGAGCCGGTCCCCGCCCCTCCCTGCTTCTCGCCCCCTGATGGCCCTCCCCTGGGACTCATGTCCCATCCAACCTCCCCGTTCCCTGATGGCCCCCCGGGACTCCTGCCCCATCCACCCACGCCTTCTCCTTGTCCCCTGACTGTCCCAGAACCGCTGTCCCTTACTGCCTCCCACCACCCCGTTCAACCCCCCCTCCTTCCTGATTGCCCTCGCAGGGCCTTGCCCCTATTCAACCCCCCATTCCCCACCCTCTGACCATCCTGACCCCTATCCACACCCCCGATCCCTGATCATCACCTTGAACTCCCCTGCCCTCTATCCACCCCACCAGTGGTTTCCCCAGGAATTGAAATTAGAGAGGATGTTCGAATTTACAGGGGGGGTGTTAGGACCAATGAGATATATAAAAGAGATATGAATAAAGTAAATGTTTTGTTAGGATGATGCAAATTTAACATAAGAATAATGCAAGTTACACCAAAACGCATAACAGGTCTAGATTTCTAAAAAAATATAAATTAAAAAAAATTAATTTAAATTGACTTTTGAAAAGTAAGCCATCGTGGGATAAGAGGGAAGTCTTCTCATGGATCAGTAACTGGTTAAAAGATCGGAAACAAAGGGTAGGAATAAATTATCAGTTTTCAGAATGCAGAGAGATAAACAGTGGTATCCTTGAGGGGTCCGTACTGGGACCAGTACTGTTCAACATATTCATCTGGAAAAATGAGTAAACAGGTGGCAAAATTTGCAGATGATACAAAACTGTTCAAAATAGTTAAGTCCCAGGCAGACTGTGAAGAGTTACAAAGGGATCTCACAAAACTGGGGGACTGGGCAACAAAATGGCAAACAAAATTCAATGTTGATAAGTGCAAAGTAATTCACATTGGAAAACAATCTCAACTATACATACAAAATGATGGCATCTGAATTAGCTGTTACCACTCAAGAAAGAGATCTTGGAGTCATTGTGGACAGTTCTCTGAAAACATCCACTCAATGTGCAGTGGCTTTCAAAAAGGCAAACAGAAAGTTGGGAATCATTAAGAAAGGGATAGATAATAAGACAGAAAATATCATATTGCCTCTATATAAATCCATGGTATGTGTACACCTTGAATAGTGTGTGCAGATCTGGTCACCCCATCCCAAAAGAGAGATATTGGAATTGGAAAAGGTACAGAGATGGGCAACTAAAATGATCAGGGGTATGAAACAGGAGGAGAGATTAAAATGACTGGGAATTTTCAGCTTAGAAAAGAGATGACTAAGGGGGATATGATAGAGGTCTATAAAATCTTGACTGGTGCGAAGAAAGTGAATAAGGAAATGTTATTTAATCCTTCACATAACACAAGAACTAGCAGTCACCTATTTAAATTAATAGGCAGCAGGTTTTAAAAAAAACAAGGAAGTACTTCTTCACACAATATAAAGTCAACCCAGGGAACTCTTTGCCAGGGGATGGTGTGAAGACCAAAAGTATAACAGGATTAAAAAAAGAACTAGATAAATTCCTGGAGAATAGGTCCATCAGTGGCTATTAGCCAGGATGGGAGGGATGCAACACCATGCTATGAGTGTCCCTAGCCTGTTTGCCATAAGCTGGGAATGGGCAACAGTGGATGGTCACTTGATGATTACTTGTTCTGTTCATTCCCTCTGAAGCACCTGGCCTTGACCACTGTCAGAAGACAGGACACTGGGCTATATGGGCCATTGGTCTGACCCAGTATGACCATTCTTATGTAAAAATTAATTAAAATAATAAAAATGTTTAGTACAGAAACTCCCCAACATAATGACTGCTCAAGATACCAACAATGTGAGATAACAACCTTGGCAAATAATGCATTTTAAAAATCTCGGCCTACTAGGAAACATATTTATATAAGTTTCCATTCCCAGTCACAAATCTAGCATTCTGGAGCAAAGTGACTAAAATATAGTCCAACAAACAAATGTTTATTTAACGTGCCCCTCACTTTTCCCTCCACCGCACCCCGCTCACCGGTGTTGTCTTTGGTCAGTGGAGACTCAGAGTTCAGAGGTGCTTTCATGTGACTACACCTTCCAGGTGGGGAACAAGAAGGTACCTTGCTTGTTCCTCCAGCTGCTCACTGTTCGCTCTGGCCATGGCTGTTCATTGTGCCACCGTTCACTCCACCGCTCTGTTGCCAATGGCCCTGTGCAGTCACCTTCTGCTGCCATCTGCCACTGTGACCTCTGCGAATTGGTCTCTTGAGGTTCCACCAGCTCTCAGTGATTTCAGCTGACCTCTCAGTGGGGGAACCTCACTGCTAGTGCAGTCTGGGCTGTCTCTCACACAAAAACATTGTACCCACAGGAACACTGTCCCCACAACAGAACTAAGCACTTAGACCTGATTGTCAGTGATTTCAGCTGCAGTGGTCACTTAACAGAACAAAAGACTATCTATGGAGCCTAATCAGCTCTGTCTTTAAACAGTGGAGAGGGACAGGTCCCCAGCCTCTCTGTTGATGCCTTCAAATCATCACAGACTAAGTACAGTTCTACTGCCCTTTACTCATACAATAAGAACAACATTTCATCCCCCATTTCCCCCACATTCAAGCGTTTTGTAACCCAACCCCAGCCAAAATCTATCGCTTGGACAACACAGCTCTGTTTGCTGGATACCTAGGTAGATTAGGTGTGAATGTAAATATAATCTGGCCCTGAAGCCTTTCCCCGCAGCCCCAGCTCATCACTAGCTGTCAGGGAGAGCTCATTTAGACTTTGCTTACAAATCATCATTTGAAATTATTAGGTTGGCCAACATCACCAAAATGAATGCACTGGCATCATAAAAAACAACAAACTAGCTTCCTTGCTTCCTTATACAGCTATGTTCATACTTTTCAAATCTATTATACTTTTTCAGATACACATATTTTATCATACACTGTATAAGCTTTTAAAGTGTGTATTAATGTTTCAATTTAAATTCAGATTTCCAGTCACTAAATTGGTATGTAACTAGCTCACAAAACTGGAGGGGGGGTGTTGGGGAAATTCAGGGGGGGTGCAGGGAAATCACTGCACCCCACCCCGCTCCCTGTTCCCTTACCGTGCTGCCTGGAGCACTGGTGGCTGGCGGTGCTACAGCCACGCATCGCGCAACACAGAGCACCGGGTCAGGCCAGGCTCTGCCGCCCCAGGAGAACACAGCCCCGCCACCCAGAGCACTGCGCTGGCAGCGGGGCGAGCTGAGCCTGCGGGGCAGGGGGAACAGTAGGGGAGGGGCTGGGAGCTAGCCTCCACAGCTGGGAGCTCAGGGGCCCGGCAGGAGGGTCCCACGGGCCATAGCTCACCCACTCTGTGATAGAGGCAAGAGATCCAAGCTGCCCAAATCAACAGGCTAAGCGTCTGTAAACACATGACTTGCTGCTTCTAGTTTAGAACTACTGGTTGCCATCTGAAAGGGAATATTAATCTAGTCCCTTCTCCAAAAGAAATGATGCCTTTTTATGTGAAGGGTTAGATTGGATTCATTCCTTTCTTCCTTTGACAATATGGATATTACACCATGCAAAATGGCCCTTCTCCCCTCTCATTAAAGTAAGCTGACTTAGAGTGTATTTGCTTAGCAAAGGATTCTAACACAATAAATGTGAAAATTCCTTAAATAAATTTGTTTTAAAATCACTTGTGCTCTGGTGCTTTTAACAGATGAAAACGCTCAGGGCTCAAGCATTTTTGATCCTAAACTCAATCTCCATTTATTTCCTCTGCCTCATTTACCTTTGACTTGCATTAACAGTAACTTTTGGAAAGCTCATAAAACATCTGCCTCCATTCCTGCAATATGCAACTAAATGTGCTCTTTCTAGGAAATCTCTTGGGGCCAGGTGTCAAACCAGTGCATGGAGATGTTTGACAGGCTGTAGCTACTGACCTTGAGGGGTCAGTCCAGTTCAGTTAGCCAAGACTTTTTCTTCAGGTTCTACCTAGGGCAGAATTCCTAGTAGTTTGAGCTGGACTAGAATAGTATCTCTATATGGGCTATATTTTGGCTAAGATTTTCAAAGCTAACTAAGGGATCTGAACACCTAATTCCCTTTCATTATAATTAATTATAATGGGAATTGGGCCTCCAAATCACTTACATGGCTCTAAAATTCTCAACTATTGCTCTGCTGTTACAACTGATGGTAGAAAATGCCAGTTAGACTAGAGTGTGACAGATATGGCAATTTTCTGTAATATCCTACACAAACTTGTTGAATTAAGTTTAAGTATCTTTGGTGTCCATTTTGGATTAAAAATGCAAAGTTTATGTATTAGTGTGGGGTTGTATGTAATTTCTCTGGGGGCAAAGATAAACCGGGGGAAAGGTTATGACCTTCAGAGGACTCTTTTAAACAATGAGTCAGACAAAGTTAAGTGGAGCGCTTAGGAAATACATGGGGGGAGGGGAATGCAAATTACCATCTCCGGTCATGCAAAGACACAACCTTTTGAAGCTTCACCCTGAGAAGGGACCATTGTCTGGCTGGTTACCTATTCACCGTGTCTGCAGATGTGTGCACCTTGGAGAACAAGTATGGAATAATGAGAACTGTGAAGATCACATAAAAAAAGACTCATTAGGTGCTACAGCATTCAGAAAACAGCAAGATTTGAAAAGCTAAAGACATTTTGATTACAATGAAAATCAGCATATATGAGAGAACTGTCATGCTGATAATGCTGTATGGGTTGGAATGCCGAGGTATGAGGAAAGCTGAGGACCTAAAGATATTGACTGCACAAATGAATCAGCTAAAGGAATATTGAGAGATTCAAGACAGCAGAAAATAAAAAAAATGAAGTGATAAGAAAATGGCTAAGGCAAGAAATAATGCTGTTACAGGAGCTTCAGGAAAGATGACTGTAATGGATCAGACCCATGTCAAGAATGGACCTGGAAAGGATATCACACGTAGCTATACGTACCAGAGTGAGTGAGGAACTAGAAAGAGAGGAAGATCGAGAATCCACTGCACAGACGTGGTGAAGAATGACAAAGCAAAAATGTGTAAAGATAAATGAAGCTTTGAAGCTGATACAAGCCAGAAAGCAGCGGAAAGGCTTCCTTCAGCCCCACTGGCGCTGCTGAGCTGATCGACATGAACCAAAGAGAGAAGAGTTCTGAGGCTGTCAGTGGAAATGGTTACACCCTCCTGCCCCACTTGCTCACCTATCATGCCTGTTTTACAATTAGGGGAAATTCAGGCCCAAGTAAGTGAAGTGACCATGTTCATACAGTAGGTCGGGGCAGAGACAAGAGCCTACCTCTCCTAATTTCCTATCCAATGCCTTGTCCACTGGACCGCATTGCCTCATATAAAGAGGGCACTTATTTTTGTAGTGTGTGTGTGTGTGTGTATGTGTAGCACTGCTTTTTAAAGGATCTCAAAATAATTTGCAAAGGCAGTCCCATTTACAGACGGGGAAGAGTCCATGGCAGAATGTGGAACAGAACCCAGAGGTCTTATCCTCTGCGCTAAACTAATGACATTATAACAAGCTTTCAATTTATACAGCTGTGTGCAAATAATAAGAAATCTCTTGGCTTTCATAAATATAATGTTTAGTGCTAATGATTAAAGAGAGCTAACATTTGTAATCCTAAATTGAAGTCTGAGCAAACTGAGCTATTCCTTTGACCTTGATTTGGGATTTAAATACTGGCATGCAACTAAAATGTTGCATTACAGATTTTTGAATGCAGGACTTTGCTCATAAAAAGAAATAAACAATAATCCATTGATACTAAAAGTTCTTATTATGCTGGTATTGTATATAAAAAGTATTAAAATATTTTCTATTAAATATTTTTGCTGACTTTGATAACCTCATGATGAGTCACATCTAATTCTCAGGGAGGTACAAAGAGAAGAGCAGTTACACAATCACATTCCAGAAGACTTCAAGTACATCACAGACCCCAGAACTCTCAACCTAAACTAACAGATGACACCTAGCAATTACAGTTGCAATTCAGTTTATGTAGACAGGACTCTTAAAATATACATTCTATTTAAATAGAACAGGAAGCTTTTTCAAGGCGTTTGGTGCTGTAACTCCCAAATCCTGCCATCTACATGGGGAGGATAAAGAAAAGGCAGAGTTCTCCAAATACATGAAGTATAGTATAGTAGACTCCTGTTCTACAGTCCATACAAGTCTGTAACTCCCTGTGTTAGGGTGTATTCGCCACATCAGCCCCTGAGAGGGTAAATTAGGCCAGGCAAGCCTAACTGACCAATTAAGTGTCCAGTACAGGAGAAATATAGGCTAGAAGGAGGCCACTAATTAGAGGCAGTCACAGCTGAGCAGGAATAGGAGGAGCCTTTAAAAAGCCCGGGAGCTGCAAGTAGCAAGGAGACGGAAGTTCCCCCTTAGAGGAGGGAGAATGGGCTGGCAAACCCGAAGAGAGAGGGGAGCCAGTTATGTAGGAAGAAGCCCAGGGAAACTGCAGCATGGACTAGGAGAGTACAGGCCGTGGCTGCATGTTATAGGGTCCCTGGGCCAGAACCCAGGGCAGAGGGTGGGCCTGGGTTCCCCTGACGTGTGGAGTTGGAGATATCAGCTGGACAGCTGATCTGGAAGGGCTATGACTTTACCGGAAGGAGAGGAACTTAGTGACCTGGCTGGAGGGCCAAGTCACAACAGGAAGCTACCACTGCAAGAGGGAGAGACAGGCTGCAGAGAAGAAGGTGGGTAGAGATTGCTGAGGAGGGCGAAGCACTTGGCAGTGCTGACCTCCAGGATGGCAAGGGAGAGACACCGTGAGCGGTGAAGAAACCCTGTTACACTTCCTCTGAAGCTAATGGGAGTTTTGCATGAATATTGGCTGCAGCATTAGGTCTTTAACTGGGAAGCCCTAAGACTATTGTCCCAATGGAGAACAAAATCTGGAAACACTTAAAATTAAATAAAATATTACAGATTTTAAAAGAATGCTAAATTACTTAATTTATATCTCTATTTTATACTTCTGTATTAAATGACCTGGATTTAGAGTGCCAAACCATGTTAAACGCTATTTAACCACTTGGCACTGGCTAAATTCATCTCCATTAAGTGGAATTTATACTAACAATGTCCTGATTAAGCAGCACTTTACCATCCCTCATAATTCAGTTGAAAACATCTCTATAAAGCATGTGTCCTGATCAAGTGCTGTATACAGAGATTTTCTCCTGTCTAGACAAGGACACACAATCGGAAAACTAGACTTTCCATAGGACATCATTTTAAATGAGTACTGGCCACTAACTGGTTCCTTTTTATCTGTACAAGAACAGAATGATGTTGGAAAGAAAGGAAGACGGCCAAGCTTTTATATATATACACTGCACTTTAGATATATATACACTGCACTTTGTTACCACTAGTCCATCTAATACAGCCCTTACTTTTTCCTCTCTACAAACATAACAGTATGGAAAATGCAGGGGAAAAAGCAAGATAACAAACTGTTTTTAAAAAAAAAGGCCATTAATTAAAAGAAAAATCTCTGGACTGGAACGTTTGCTAGAGAGGCAACGAGCTTAAACAGGAGGAAGAGCAGTGTTCTTCATGTGCTTCAATGCTGAACTCAAAGAACAATTAAGCAATGATTGTGATAGGCTTTAGCAGCAATCTGACAAAGTCTTCCTTGTATAGGAAGATGGTGCTGCAGACCTGAGGGCTTGAGCAGTGGGACTGATTGAAAAGAAAATAGGTGAAATCCTTAAAGGTGATTTTGCAAGATGCAGAAGGATGAAAACATAAAACCAGAATATAATATGTTAATCATAATGGGCCTGTTCCTGGCCCCACAGAAGACGTTGATTAAACTCCTGTGCATTTCAATAGGATCAGGATTGGGACCAAGTTATGATTTTATGTTTAATGGAAAAATTAATGCCTATGTACTGGTCAATTCTGATAGCAACTCTGTGACCCACCTTGCTGAGTTTTCAGTGTCACATGCTTCTGGGCTGAGGCAGGAGGACTGGCTCCCTACACCTATGGCTTTCCCAGGGTAACTCAAGATCCAGGTAGAGCTCAGAATTCCCTGTGTCATCCCTCCTAGGAAATCACCCTTCAGCTTCATTCATGCGTGGTTTTGTTTCACAGCATGGTAAGATGGTAAGGTCAGCAGCACTGTCTAACACAGAATTCCCATAGGTGATGCTCTGAGTACATGCAGAGGGGTTTCTGCAGGAGCAACAGCAAGCTTGTTGCCTTTTCTTCCTTTATACCCCATAGTGCATTTAGACAGGTTTTGCAAACCCCTGTTTATGGGAGCAGAGAGGATACTATGATTATATAACAGCACCAATTTTCATTTACATAGTATCCATCCTCCTGGAAGATCCCAATGCACCTTCTAGACTGTTGTCCACAGTGTGTTCTGTTATGTATGAAAAACTTATCTTGGCTTTGGTGGGAGTTATGCACAAATATCTGGGGAGAGAATTTTACCCTGTATACAAAGGGGTTACTCATCCATCACTTAAACACTGCCAATGATGGGGACTGAAAGTCAGTTCCTGCGACACTGCACATCTTCTTGGAAAGGAAATGAACAATTTCTCCACCTTAAACTTCAGGGGGAATATAGAATGGCAAAATATAATTACACAAGCTAGGCCTGGGTCAGAATACAACTAGCAAAAATAAAATGTGTGGGATCTTTTTTAGGATGATCTCCTATTGACGTTAGTGGAAGTTGGAGAGAGCTGAGCACTTACCAGGACTGAGCCCTTTATTATGGACAGGCCACTAGCACTATTTGTTCTGTACTGACTCAGCAAAAAGTATGCTATCCGCTGAACCACTAACGACATTTCCTGCACTTTTCCATAAGTCTCCTGTCCCGGTCTAGACCAGGCCCAGTTCTGCTTCCCAACATAATCAGATTACAGCTGTTGCTGAAGATGATACAGAACTCATTGCTCAGTCTTGCACCAGGCAAAATTAATTTCTTCTTTGGTCAGGGACAAAGACATAATGAAAGGTAGTTTTTAATATTTGTAAATTGTTTAGAGAAACCTGGTTTTATAGGGAATTTTGTATAGTATACCTTCATGGCTACTATTATGAATGTAACTTCCCCCTTCAAAAATTCTGTTGCAGTTTCCCCTTTTCATCTTTGTAAATGCTAAAGAAACTCAACTGATATTTCCACAAAGATGCTGGGGGTTTGTTTGTTTGTTTGTTTTTTGGTATATTTACATTTGCTATTGTTTAGATCAAAATCCTGCTAGTACATTTGGTAATAAGTTTCCATTTTAAAGTTTGTTTTCATTAATATAAGAAGTTTGGCTGACTTGATTACACACATTGACTTCCAATTAAAAAGACTGAGTTTCTTAATGAATCACTTTTCAATATTTTTAAAAATCTGCTCCTTTCATAATTGTCATTACTGCATTTTCAATTGTTTAGAATAAATCACAAGTACTACCATAAACTTAGTTGACTAAATAATTTACCTCCCCTAAAATGCTGCATGGCTGATTAATATGAAAGTATATATTAGTTGCAAGTAACAGTTAATTGTGTAGGTTTCACATTTATTCAGGATGAATACAAATAGGCTTTTTAAAAGAAGGGTACTGATTCAAAACATTTATGCTGCCCCAACTGAGTTTTTAATTGACTGCTGTGGCCTTTTGGAAGCCAGAGTTATAAGTTGTGGTCAGAGCCCAAGCAGTTTTAGGGGCCTGATCATCACACAGTTGTTGTCTAATTGAGTCAATAGGCCCTTTGGGGGTTCAGCACCTAAAAATAAGTTCCTTAAGGACAATATATATAGCAGTTAGTGAGGGGCAGCAGGACTGAGACTAGAACCAGCTTTTGCAATTCTGTATTCCCTTGTCAGTGAACTAAACGAGCTGCTCTGTGAAACTGGAAGAGTCTGCAGGAATCACTTAAATGCTGCAGCCGGAAAATCTGATTAGAGGAGTGTATTTGTATTTGAATTATGTCAATTACAAGACATGCTGCCAAAGGCACGCCAGAAGGCTCAGTGTGAACCAGTACCCCGAGTTTAGCGTCAAACGATCTGTTTTGAAGCAACAGAGATCAGCCATCTAGACAGAGCCAAATTCTGTCCTCAGCTCAAGTCACTAGGGTTGGGTGCACACGCTTGCAGATTATGTCAGTACCTCACCCCCACGCGTCGTGCACAGTTAAAGACTCTACATCTGTGTAGTGTGGGAAGGCCCCCAGGTCATCAGACAAGGGATGGAGGATTTAATTTTAAAATGCTCTCTCTGTTTTCTAATCTACGTCCAGCGCTCAGTCGAATCGGAGTGTAAACTCCTCGCAGAGCCTACTCGTCCTTCCTTTCGGACGCCCTGCAGGCAGCAGTGTACGCCAGACTTTGCCCCGGGAACAAATGGAAATCTGTCCTTGAGTAGTATAAATACAGCGCCAGCGGAGCAAACGCTGCACTCCCGAAATCGCGCCCCCTCCCAACCCCGTGCTTATTTACATGAACGTGAGCAAAAAATTAGCCTATACCTGTCCCCATGTGCCAGGCCAGCAGCTATGGGGAGGGGGCTGTTTCTGGAACTACCTTAAGCCTCCATCTAAACAGAATGGTACATTGGGTGACGGGAGCTGAGGACAGAGCCCCTAAACTTCGGGTTCTGCAACTTCTCATGATGATGATGATGATACTGACCAAGCTGGACTTACAGCGCTTTGAAGCCCGGCAGTGCCCTCTCTGTCTGTCCCCTGCTTCCCACCAGGGCCTCCGCCACAGCCTCCAGTTCCCATCCCATGAGCAGCAGCAGATCCTGGGCACCTCAACGAGAGGCAGTAGTAGCCCCCACTGACACTTGCACCGGTGGGGCCATTTTGAACATAGGATGCAGCGCTGAGGGAAATCAGATGCAAGGACAGCACAGAGCTCTGGTGATCCCTTAGCCATGGCCACCAAGTGCAACACAAACCCTCCAATTCTTGCGAAGGGGGGTGGGGTTATTCCCTAGTCACTTTCTGCACGCTTTTTGCTTGTTATTCCAAATACCCATCAAACACATCCAGCTCACTGTCCGTGTCATAGAGCACCGAGCCAGGGTCTGACAGCACCCCCAAATCCACCAGAGCCTGGTCCATATCTTCGGGCAGGAACACGATCCCTACATTGAGGACGATATACTCCATCAGAAAGGCATAGTAAAGAATCAGCACATTGACGAAGAACAAGCCCACGTAAAACATATAGGGTAGCACCAACAGCGCATGGAAGGCCCAAGATTCCAGCGAATCCAGATGTGCGGAAACTGCGGCGGGCATGCAGCTGTGCTGAGTAGAACTGCCGCGGCTCTCCGGAGGCCGGGGCCGGCCGCTGGCCTGCAGAGGTGAGGAAACAGCTGGGGCGGGCGCCCAGCTGTGCAGAGCCAGCAAGCAGAGGGTGGCCGCGCAGATTAGCGGAAGGCGCTGCGTGGCTGCAGGCGCCTAGCTGTACAGTGCAGCTTCAGAGAGAGGGTAAAATAAGAAACCCAGACTGAGTGCTAATAATCCCAGACCGAGAAGGGAGGAGGTGGTCCTTCTACTGCCCGCAAGGGGAGCAGGAATGGCAAATCCCCGAAGAGATCCGCTTGATCCACTCCCCCTAATTCCAGTGCAAGAATGTGGCCAGATTTGGCTTCAGAGGCACTGCCGCAGCCCAGCCTTTGGAGGAAGCTCCTTCAGAAGCATTTCCCCCTGGCTGCTGCAGTCCTGCCGCTTGCTCTCTCGTCCTCCGGCTGCAAACTTTGGGAAATAAAGGCGCAGGCTCGCTCTTGTTGTTGTTAGCACTTGCCCGTAGTCAGCGAGCCCACCAGCCGCCAGCCTCCTCAGCAGGAATCCCCCGTCCCTCACCCCTCCTCCTCCTCCTCCCTCCCACCTCCTGTCTCCGCTGCATGCTGCGTCTCAGCTGTTTATGACACTGTGGGTCCCCCAGCATCACTTTCAGCACTGCTGCCTCCAGCGCAGAAGGCCCACCCAAGTCCACCTCCCTCTCTTGCTGATTGGCTTGAAGGAGTCACTGATTGACAGCAGGAGGTTTGTTTGTTGACAGTCATATCTCCTTTCACCTGGGGGTGGATACTGATTACGGTCTCACTGGCTTTCTGACCCGGCTGCTCCATTAGGAAAGGCTCAGCAACAATATTTATTTGTTTAGATGTTGCTTCGTTGTTTGGAACAGTCAAACGATTACACCTTGGTTCCCTTTCCAGCAACTTTACTATAACGTTGTCCTTAAGAACATATATACACTTGGTTCTTGAGGCCATTCTGTGCTCCTAGTTCTCACAAGCACTTCTTCTCTAGAACTAGCCAATAGGTTGAGATGGGGTTTGGGGAGAAAGAGAGATTAGAAATTATTAGAAGCTTTTATATTATATTGCTGGTTTATAGTGGGTTATTCCAATTCCTTTTACTTTATCTGATCACCTTCTGGCATCGGAATCTGAAAGCCTTTTAAATGCTGTGTGATTATCAGAACTGTTGGTTCCCCTGATGTCAAAGGCATTAATAATAAAATACTGTGGTGCACTTTTATAGCACATTTCATTGTGAGATAGGTAACAAATATTTAGGAATTAAATACTCATGACTAAAGCAGCCACTCTGGGAAGGAATTTGGCCTCTTTTTAACAGTACACAACAATGCACAACAGCTTAGGGCTGAAACAACTGGGTAAGTAAAATGGAATTACTTGAGTTGGAATTTGGCTAGTAAACCAGGGCCCATACACTTGTGAAAAGTGCTATGGTATCTTATTACTAGTAGTGATCAATAATTCTATTTTAACATTATGTCTGCCAATGGCACCTATAGCAGCAAAGGGCCCTTAACATTATGCTGGGCATTTATGTAATACTGACCAAGTCCTTGTCTATATTCAAAACATAATTAAGGATGTGATTTTAAATTGGTTTAGTGAAACCAATGCCAACCCCATGTGGAAACTCTTAGCTTAATTTAAACCTGATTATTTTGATTTATCTCAGATCAGTTCCTTATTGAGCTACATCAATATAAAACAGGTTTGAACTGAATTAAGAGTGTCCACTCTGTTTTTTGATAGCATTCTCAGAAAAGAACAAGCTGGTTTTCAGAAAGGGCGTGGATGCACAGACCAGATCTTCACTGTACGAAGCATAATAGAACAGTGCTTGGAATGGCAACAGTCACTCTACATAAATTTCATAGACTTTGAGAAGGCTTTTGATAGCATTCATGAGACCATCCTATGGCGCATTCTGCGGGCATATGGAATTCCTTTCTGTATAATCAATGTCATCAAAAGCTTCTATTTCAACGTTATATGCAGTGTTGATCACAGTGAGCTCAGTTTTGAAGTCAAAACAGGAGTCCGTCAGGGGTGTGTCATGTCTGCAATCCTCTTCAACTTTGCCATCGACTGGGTAATGCAACATACCACAGAAGACATGCTGAGAGGCATTAAATGGACGCTCTTCTCATCCCTTGAAGACCTGAACTTTGCAGATGATGTCCTCTCCTATCACTCACCCAACACCATATACAAGAAAAAACAACACGACTCAATGCATTCAGGCAGCAAATTGGACTGAAAATCAACGCAATAAGACAGATATCATGACCTTTAATATTGCCTCACCATCACCAGTACAGATAGAGGGTTATGTTCTCACCAATGTAGAAACATTCACATACTTGGGCAGCACCATCAGCCAGGATGGTGGAACAAGCCAGGACATCTGAAACAAAATCAGTGAAGCCAGAAACACCTTCAGGAGCTTAAATACAGTCTGGAAATCATCAAAATGCAATACCAAAACCAAACTCAAGATTTATCAGAGCTGCATATTTCCAACACTACTTTATAGTGCAGAATGCTGGGGAATGAGAAAGTATGACATGTCCAAACTGTCTTCATTCCATACAATCTACTGTAGAAAAATCCTCCGTATCTTTTGGCCCAGAACAATCTCAAACCAAGATCTATTAACACAATGCAGCCAAGAGGATCCAAGCACCATCATTGCCAGGAGGTGCTGGAGATAGATCGGTCATGTGCTTCGGATGGAAACTGATTCCATCATCAGAGTAGCAATAAGATGGACACCTGAAGGCAAGCAAAAATAAGGCTGCCCAAAAACAACATGGCAAAGATCTGTGGAAGCCGAGCTGAAAAACTTGGGGCACAGCTGGGGAACCATTGAAAGATTTGCCAGAAACAGACAGGAGTGGAGGAGCTTCGTCACTGCCCTAAACGCCAGAGGTGTAATAGGAACATGATCGTGATGACTCTGTTTTTTGTTTACCTAAACTCATTTATAAATCAGTTTCATTTTAAACTGGTGTAACTTTGAGTATGGGCAATTCCTCAGCAGAAAACAATTACCAATCCCATTTCTTTGAAGCATCTAGTTCTTCCCCCACCCTTTAACTGGCCCAGCCTAACCCTGCTTCATTTGAAAGGCTAACACACTGAGGTGTCATGGCAACAGGCTAAACTCTCAGATCAGACCTTGGTACATAAGGAACTGCATGAATGAAAGATTACAATGTTGTTCCTTAGGAAGAACTTTCTGCTAAAAATGTTTTGTCTTGTAATAAATCAAAATAAATGGCAGGGGCAAATCATGCCTGACCAACCTGATTGCCTTCTATGATGAGATAACTGGCTCTGTGGATATGGGGAAAGCGGTGGATGTGATATATCTTGACTTTAGCAAAGCTTTTGATACGGTCTCCCACAATATTCTTACCTGCAAGTTAAAAAAAGTATAGATTGGATGAATGGACTATGAGGTGGATAGAAAGCTACTACAGGCTGGGGACCGACTGGCTAAGTGGCAGTTCTGCAGAAAAGGATCTAGGGATTACAGTGGACTAGAAGCTGGATATGAGTCAACAGTGTGCCCTTGTTGCTAAGAAGACTAACGGCATATTGGGCTGCATTCCTAGGAGCTGTCAATGTTCCTTCCCCACTCTGAACTTTAGGGTACAGATGTGGGGGACCTGCATGAGAAGCTCTAAGCTCAATTAACAGCTTAGATCTGGTCTAGCTGCCAACATCCCCAAGCATTCCCTTCCCTGGGTAGCCTTGAGAAACTTCACCAATTTCCTGGTGAACACAGATCCAAACCCCTTGGATCTTAAAACAAGGAGAAATTAGCCATCCCCCCTCCTTTCTCCCACCAACTCCTGGTGGATCCAGATCCAACCCCCTTGGATCTAAAAACAAGGAAAAATCAATCAGGTTATTTAAAAAAAAGGCTTTTAATTAAAGAAAAGAAAGGTAAAAGAAAACTCTATGGGAGAGATTAGCATACCAGCTACTCTCACAGACAACAGATTCAAAACACAGAGGATGTTCCCCTGGGCAAAAACTTAATTACACCAATGAAAATACTCAAATACCCAATTTGATTCTTCCTCTAATTGCACAAGACAGGTTACAAAGAAATAAACATATACCTATGTATTCCTTTCTAAAACTTACTACTCTGATAAAAGGCTGGTTCTTTGATCTTTTCACTCTGGCTGAAAACTGAAAACTAAACAAGGGAAACTTCCCTTCTTCCTTTTGAAACATCTTGTTCCCCCATTGGTTCCTCTGGTCAGGTGTCAGCTAGGCTAGGTGAACGTCTTAACCCTTTACAGGTGAAAGAGGCATTAACCCTTAACTATCTGTTTATGACAGGAGCGTTGCCAGCAGATTGAGGGAAATGATTATTCCCCTCTATTCAGCATTGGTGAGGCCACATCTGGAGTACTGTGTCCAGTCTTGGGCCCCCCACTACAGAAAGGATGTGAACAAATTGGACAGAGTCCAGCAGAGGGCCACTAAAATTATTAGGGGGCTGGGGCACATGACTTATGAGGAGAGTCTGAGGGAACTGGTATTATTTAGTCTGCAGAAAAGAAGAGTGAGGGGGGATTTGATAGCAGCCTTCAACTATCTGAAATGGGGTTCCAAGGAGGATGGAGCTAGGCTGTTCTCAGTGGTGGCAGATGACAGAACAAGGAGCAATGGTCTCAAGTTGCAGTGGGGGAGGTCTAAGTTGGATATTAAGAACAACTATTTCACTAGGAGGGTGGTGAAGCCCTGGAATGGGTTACCTAGGGAGGTGGTGGAATCTCCATCCTTAGAGGTTTTTAAGGCTTGGCTTGACAAAGCCCTGGCTGGGATGATTTAGTTGGGGTTGGTCCTGCTTTGAGCAGGGGGTTGGACTAGATGATTTCCTGGGGTCTCTTCCAACCCTAATATTCTATGATTCTATGAAATCTTTTTTACAGATTTTTCCCATTGAATGGGAAGTTTGTGGATGGTACAGCTAGATCTAAGCTCAGGCAACAAATAGCTACTAAAATGAAGAAGGGGAAATGAGAGCAAAAGAGACTTTCAAAACATCATTTGCTGTGCAGGATCTTGCTGGGTGTTGGGTGTATTCCAAATCTTCAATTTATTTTGTCCCTAACACGAGAGGGCATTAAAGTGAACAGTAGCAAGTCAGACTTGGGTTATGATCATTTAGGCTCCTATCGAGCAAGCGCTTAAGTATGTGTTTAACTTTATGCACATTTAGTCCCACGGAAACACGTGTGTAAAGTAAAGCTCATGTGTACATTTGCAGGACCAGAGCCTTTGTTTTCCTTTAAAAGAAGAGAAACACTCCCAAAATAGAATAGTCAGAGGAAACTAGGCTTATATGGAGAATTATACCTTCTCTTTGAAAACTGGAAATGTAGACAGGAAAGAACAAGGAAAATACTTGACTTCATAAGGGGATATTTCTGATGAATTCTGGAGAGAATTGTTTTCATTTTATAGAATTACTACTTGTGTCACATCCACCACAGAGTAAAAGTAAGAAACTAAGACCCCATATGTACACAGTTAACTGGTCCCTTTCTCATTTTTCCATTTGGAATACCATGGGAGGACACAGTTCAAAGCTATGGAGAGGCAGTGTAGCCTACTAAATAGTGCATTAGACTGGGATTCATGAGACCTGGATTATGTTCCTGGTTCTGCTACTAGCCTGCTAAGGGTCCTTGGACAAGTCACTTCACCTCTCTGTGCCTCATTTGTCCTATTTGTAAATTAAGGATAATGATAGTACCCTCCTTTGTAAAGTGTTTTGAGATCACTGATGTAAAGTCGTATATAACTGACAGGTTTTATTTCTCATACAGTAGCAGTGGTTAGATTGTTTATATTAAGGGCTGTGGATTTAGACTCTGCTGAGGCCTTTTGGATTTTCTTTTGTCATGGTGTGCACTCCCTGGCAAAGCAGAGGATGAAGCAGTATAGATGAAAACTATGTTTGCTTTTGCCCCATAGCTTGGGACAAAGCCAGCCCTCTTTCCCAAACCTGTGGCTCCCTACAAACAGTGTCTCCCCAAACGTGAGCCCTCCTGCCATTTCTGCTAACCCATGCTGGAGGTGCGTCGCCTCACCAAACCCACTCTACTCCTAATCTCTCTCTCTGCACCCTTCACTCCCTCCAGTGGTGGAAGCAGAAATCATTTCTTGCCAGTACTGCAGTCATGGAAGGGATACAAGGCGGGAGGGCAGGTGCAGGGGCGGCTCCAGGCACCAACACACCAAGCGTGTGCCTGAGGTGGCAAGCCACGGGGGGTGCTCTGCCAGTCGCCGCGAGGGCAGCAGGCAAGTTGCCTTTGGTGGTATGCCTGCAGAGGGTCCACCGGTCCCGCAGCTTTGGCAGACCTCCTGCAGGCTGCCGCTGAATCTGCAGGATCGGGGACCTCCCGCAGGCAAGCTGCTGAAGGCAGCCTGCCTGCCATGCTTGGGGCGGCAAAATACCTAGAGCCACCCCTGGGCACATGACCTCCCCACATGACCCTTCATGTGACTCCTCCCCACCTTGAGCCCCTATACAAACATCAACATGCTTAACTACTCACTTTCCCCCCAGATATGTAGTATTCAGTCTGTTTATATGAATCTGGGAGTTGGGTGAGGAGTCATTTCTGCATATGTATAATGTATTAAAAGACAATTCTTAAGTAGAACTCTATCCTAAACTGCTTTACGGTATTGTACCCAAACACTGCATTTCAATGGGGGATTCAACTTCCTTTATAGGAGCAGACTCCTGAAACTCTTACCAGGCCACAAAAGTGGTCTATAGTCATGCAAATAGTCCCATTGTCTTCAGTGGGATTGTTCAAATGATTATGAGTTTACAGGATTAGGTTCTAAATTCGTAAATTATTCTGGATGAAACTGATAATGCCTGAGCTGTCAGATCAGAAGGAACTCTATTTGAATAAAGGTGGGCAGATGTGTGATAAGTTTTAGCTCCATTGCTAATATGAGGGACATATTTTCAGCAAAGTTCTTGGCAGATTCCTGAGGTGGCTGGTTTAAGGCCATCAGTGTCCGGTATTATAATCTTCACTTATAGTTCTCTCCTCTACAAAGCTGGAGAATGAGGCATTTGTTTTCTTTGTTTTGCTGCTCCAATTCCACTTAACAAAATGCATGTTAGACTCCTCAGACCAATGAGGAGAAACAGAATCAAAAGCACTGTTTAAACACCTTCTGTCCAGGCTACCCCGCCCCTCTTGAGGACTCCTGACCAATGTAACAGCACTGATATATATGCTAACAAACCTTTGTTTAAGTTTGTTAGCACATGTATTGTGCTAAGGGCCATCCCTAGCATTGTGGTGCCCTAGGCATCCCCAGGCCTCCACAGCGGGGGGGTGGGGGGTGGGCATCTCCAAACCTCTGCGAGGGGCGGCTGTACCCAAGGTCTGTGGGGGGCAGGAGCAGGCTTGGAGAGCTGGGGGAAACCGCCCCCCAGCATAAGCCGGTGGAGATTGGGGCTGGGTTGCTCCACTTCCTGTTGCCCGGTGGTTGCAGGGCGGCCCGACTCTGCACTCATGGGGTGATAGGAAGTGGAGTGACCTGGCCCCAGCCTGCTCCGCTCTGCTCCCCTGGCTCCCAGCCTTGGGACTTTGGGGGCAGGGGGAAACCGTCCCCCAGCACTCACCGGCAGCGCAGAGTGGGCTGGAGCCAGGTTGCTCCACTTCCCGCCAACCCGTGAGTGCAGACCCCTGCTGCAGTCCCCCCGGATGTAGCTCAGGGGAAGGGGTGGAGTGGGTGCAGGGCTGAAGCAGAGCAGGGTTGGGAAGAGCAGGATGGGCTGGGGCAGAGCAGGGGTGGGAAGAGGCAAGGCAGGGACTATCTGGAAGGGGTGGAATTGGCACGGGGCGGGAGTGGGAGTGGCTTTCCCTGGCAGTCTCAGCCAGCCGGGGGATGGGGCTGGCCACTGGAGCAGCATGCAGCTGCATAGGGCACCAGGAAATTTGGGGCAATTTGGTGCTCCAAATTTCCTAGTGCCCTATGCAGCTGTGTAGTTTGTGTATGGGTAAGGATGGCCCTGAGTGTGCTGTTAAAGCCATTTAAAGAATGAATGCCCTCCCTAGGGCTCTGCTCCTTCAAAGAGTAGCGCGCAGCCCAGCCTCAAGTCTTCCTGTTACCCTGCGCCCGCTAAACATCTCTTGCCAGCACTGTGTACTGGATGGTACCGCCCTACCTGCACCTTGAGCTATCCCAAACCTCCCCCTGTCCCGCCCCAGCTGAGCTCTCACCCACTCGGTTCACAATCAGCAGCGGAAAGCCTGCAAGGTGCAGGCTGGGAGTTGTAGTCCGCCGCCGCCTGGGCGTCGCAGGCAAGGGGGCAGGGAGACTGCATTTCCCAGCGCGCCATGCGCGCGCATGCGCCTTTGCTTGTCCTGTCGCTGACGGCTGGGCCGGCTGGCCAGCCGGGTTTGTAAGTGTCAGAGGTCGCTGTGCTGCCTCACAGCCGGGCGCTCGGGGAGATGGACGGCTAGAGCCCTCGGCCCTCCGCCTCCTCTTCGCCGCCAGCATGTTCGGCCGCTCCCGCAGCTGGGTGGGCGGTGGGCACGGTAAGGCCGCCCGCAGCATCCACTCCTTGGACCATCTCAAGTAAGTGCGTGTGTCTGCAGGGGGGGCGTGAGGCGGAGCGTGTGTGGCGGGGGCTACGGCGGGGGCGGAGGGGCCAAGGAGGTAACGGGGGGAGGGGGCGGAGACCCTGTGGGACCGACGTGGGGCCCAGGTCCGTGGTGTTGGGGTGCTTGTGGTGCGGCTGGGGGAGCTCGGGCTGCAGAGGGGTTGCTCGGTCTCAGCGAGAGTGAGCTCAGGGCTTCGCTGGGGCAGAAGAGACCCGTGTGGCTCTCTGGCTAGCGAGTCTCGGGCGCTGGGACCTTCTCTGGTGGGGTTGGGGTGCGTGGACTGGGAGATTGAAAAGGCTTGAAGGAGGCTGCAATGGAGGACTCCAGACTCAGGTGCTGACGAGGCCTTCAGGGGTCTGAGTGGGTTCTGTGGCTGTGGAAGAGTGAAGACTACTGGAGGAGTTTCAGGCAGGGCTGCGATTGTAAACATCGACCAAGGATGTTCCCTCATTGTCTTACATCTTTCTGTGAATGTTCATGTAACTATGTTGTTTACTGTCCTCTTGAGTCCTCACAAGTACTAATTAGGTCATATACATTTCTCCTTCTCTCCCCCTCCAACCCAGTTCTGATTTTGCCTTGCACGTGATTGGATGTTCCTAAATATCTACAGGGTGGTGATGTAGTGGCACAGCATGAAAAGACAAAGCTATGATTTTATAATGCAATAAGCTTGTTCTGAAGGACAAAGTCTAAAAGGTGATAACCTTAGATGAGTACCAGCACTGTAGAGATAGAGGAGATATGGTTAACTGGGTCATGGAAGTGGTGAGAGAGTGGTCCAAAGTCATACTACAAGTAATACAGAGGGTTTGAAAATATCACCTACTAGCCAGAGAACTAAACCTACTGGTGAGGAGGCAGGAAGAAAGGTCTTTCAGCGCAGCCCAGAGTCCAGTGCCCTGGTTAGAGGCCTCAATCCCTATGACCAGGTGCTGGGAATCTTGCATGGGAACTATTTTTCAGGTATTACTCTCTGACCAGAGGGTGTCTAATGAATATGAAGTCCTTGCACTGTAATTTTCTGTTGGAAAGGGGAAATAGTTTTCTTCTTCCAAAATGACCCTTGATCCTGGAGGAAGTAAGAGTGTGTGTATGTGAAGGACGTTCTTTACTCCTTCTCCAGACCCCTGGCTGCTGTAAGAAAACCAGTGAGGTTAAGGTTCTTCTCTCTATTGAATAATTCAGGTGCTGGACTCTACTATAGCGCAAAAATTTACCCAGTCATTAGGGAATGAAATTGACCTATTCTTGTTGCTTCCGCCTGGTTCTGAAAAAAGCATTGAAATTTAATAGCCTTGCTAATTTCACAGTCTGGACAGTTTAGGAAAGCTACAAAAGCAAATAACTGAGTTGTTTTTGGTAGACTGAGACACAGCACTGCTTCAGTTTACTTCTGAAAAGTTTTCATTGCAACAGAACAGCCCAGAATGTTTTGAAAATGAAAGCTTGCGTGTTGCTGTAATTGTTGCAGTGCTTATTATAGCTGTATTGGTCCCAGAGTATTAGAAGGACAAGGGGATGAGGTAATATCTTTTATTGAAGTAACTTCTATTCGTGAAAGAGACAAGCTTTCTAGCTACACAAAGCTTTTCCTCACAGGACTTTTGGCTTATTACTCCCAATTTTATCCTACAAAAACACCTCCTCCCAATTTTACCCTATGACTGCAGGGGTGTTAATGTGCCACTTCACCTTGGCTGGCTTGTCTACACTTCACTGCTGTAGCACTTGAATGTAGATGCTACCTATGCTGATGGGAGGGGTTAGGTAATCCACCTCCTCAACAGGCAGTAGCTAGGACAACAGCAGAATTCTTCTGTCAATCTAATGCTGTCTAAATCAGGTTTAGGTAGGCTTAACTATGCTGCTCAGGGGTGTGGATTTTTCACATCTTGACCGGGATAATTAAATCAACCTCATTTTCTACTGTCAACCACACCTTAGAATATGTTTACTTATGCTAAACAATGTCCTCCACCTTGTATTTTAGCTGTGACGCTCTGAGTACCTTTCCCAGACCTGAGAGAGAGCTCTGTGTAAGTTCAAAAACTTGTCTCTTTCACCAACAGAAGTTGATCCATAAATCTTACCTACCTTGTTGCTGTAATTGATGGCTTTTATTTCCTTATTTGCCAGGAGAAGCTTTCCACTTGCCAGTGGTGAATAGGTGACTGGACTTTAGCAAGCATCATCATGAAAAATGAAGCTATCTCTTCATTATCCTGATGCCTTTCAATCTTTATGCATAATATTTTAGATGGATAAACTTTGGAGGTATCAGAAATTAAGGTTTCCCAGCAACTTGTCTATGGCTTTGAAATGACCATGCGCTGTATACTGGATTTACCTATTGTTCTGAAGTACTATGGTATCTTTTTACATTAGCTTCACCCAATAACATCTCTGAAGATGATGAAAATATACTTGACACACTCCCTTACCCCTTTACAAGACAAACAGAGAGACAATTGTCTTTGTGATAGAATGTTTGCTTTGTGATTTTGTTTATACTCAGATACTATGGTGATGGATGTATTAAACAGTACAGTACCATGATAGTTCATCTAAAACATACATTTCAATTTCTTTTGAATAGAAGACTCCTGAAATACTTCAGGAAATTATAATGTGATCTGTCATATCAGGAACAGGAAGTGGGTGTCATATATGAGCTATCCATTCATTCTTGTAAAATGTCCTAAATTACAATTGATGAGCTGCTAAATGACTTCTGAAATTAGTTTATTTGGATTAGTTAACCAGGCTACAACATCTTGAGCTAGTGATGTTTACCAAACTGATCACATTTACTGTTTCTGGCAATCATACCTTACACTGAGAAGAAGGACTCAGTTCTTGGCACTCATCACCCACCGTATTGGAGCCTGATCCAGATAATCTTTACTCATCTGAATAGTCTTTGCCCCATAGTAAGTCTCATTGAAGTCAGAGGGATTCCTCTCATGAGTAAGGATTTGCAAATCCTTAATTGATAAGCATATTTATTGCCATTGGTGGTGGTATATATTCTGTGCATCTTCCTATTTTTAAACTGGAATAAACAGGCACTAAATAACTATTGCTGCATGTATGTTATCAACATCACTAATCTATAGCACAGTTTGACATGATCAGCACTCTCTTCTGAAGAGAGATGTAGGCATGAAATGGATGTTGGGGGTCAGGACTGAAGAGCATTGGTAGTATTGTGTGGCAAAATGTTACCTTACATCTTGCTTTGCTGTAGTATACTTACTTCTTGGCAGTAGTCAGAAGGTTGTACTGTATTTTCATGAGTGTTACTCATGAGTCTTACTCATGTGTAGTTTAAAAAAGCTCCTAATTTCTTGACTGCCAAGATGGTTTGCAATCTTGGTGAGTTCAAAGACACAAACAGGCTTTGTTTCACCTTTTCATGTTGATATATTGGGAGATGCATCATAAGCAAACAATTGTACATAACTATTTGTGACAGCTCCATTTTAGAACATAAAATAAATATTTCAAAAAGTTACATCCTGACTGCAATTTTTATAGAATTCATAGAATATCAGTGTTGGAAGGGACCTCAGGAGGTCATCTAGTCCAACCCCCTGCTCAAAGCAGGCCCAATCCCCAGACAGATTTTTGCCCCAGATCCCTAAATGGCTCCCTCAACGATTGACTCTCAGCCCTGGGTTTAGCAGTCTTATTCTCAAACCAATGAACTATCCCTTCTTCCCCCAGCCTAAAGTAGGGGAGGGGGAGCTAGGACTTGTAGGCTGTGCAACTTAATGAGAAGTGGGCGACTCATCTGTGTGTCAGTTTTCTAAGCTGTAAAATAGGTTCCCTGATCAACAGCAATGTTCTGAAGCTTAATTATTGTAAATTGCTTTGAAATCATGCAACGAAAGGTGTCTCTAAATATAGTTTGCTTGCCCCATTTGAGTTGGAGGAGAACACAGGTATGATTAACAGTCTGTTTATAGTCATTCTGTAGTATGCTTCCTGTTTGGATTAGGTTGTAATTTAAACCTGAAAGCAACATTAAGTGATGATATCTAGAACTTTGAAAATAAAACTTGGAGAAAAGGTAGGGTGGGCTATTGGGTTTTGTTTAATTAACAGGTTGATAGTGAACAATGCATATGTTATAATGCTAGCATGTTTTTGTTCAGTCACTTGTGCAGATTAGTCCCATGTACAGATCTATGATCATCTAAGATTTGATCTAACTTTCTATTTTCTGCTGTGTTTATAGCAGTTCTGTTTCCTGTTTTGTGTTGTAGGGCAGGATATCTCAACCTGTGTGTTGGGACCCAAAATTGAGTGGCCAGAGTGTTTCAAAGAGTCAAGTGGCAGTTCCTGTGGGTTCTGTCCTACAGTGCTGACTGAGTTTGACTCCCTGCTCCCAGCACTGCAACTCAGTGTCGCTCAGGTTTGGCCTAGCCATTGTGATGACAGGAATCTGGGTAAGCCAAATTTGAGTTAGTGGCACTGCACCCCATGAGCCAGGTCACAACTCCATACTCACAAATTTGGTCCATTCAGGGGGGCAGGGCCAAACATGAGTGGCGCTGCCACTCTGGAGGTACTAGTGCCCAGAGCAGAGAGCCTAGCACAGGAGCCAATGTGGGCTGAGTGTTGGATCCAACAAAAACCACCCAAGGGCCTCCACCCCCAGACTATTTACTGGGTTGCAACAGGCCATACACATTTACAAATGGGTCTTGAGCCCCAAAAGGTTGAGAACTGCTGTTGTGTAGGGTATCCTTCAGAGTAAAGCCTACTGTCTTCCCTTTAACCCCTCTCTGAAAATGAGTCTCCAACAAGGCAGCACAGTATATGGCTGTTTGTTTTCACTGATGTACAGTGCTTTCCCATTTCTTTTCCTAAAATGCTAAATTCTATCAGAAGAAAACCTATATCCTCTAATTTTGTTTTCTAGAGAAACTTCCCAATGAATTATACTTCGTATAATCAAGAATGTGAATTTATTATTTGAGCCAAGTATACTATTTATTTCTGGTGGTGCCACAATGTGTTAGGTACTGTACAATAGTAAAGTAAGCCCCGTTTCCTACCCTGAACAGCATGTAGCGAAACAGCTTATTTTTATGCATACTTACCAACATGTGACCTGATTCAGCTCCCATCGACTTCTGTGGATAGGTGGATTAGACCTGTAACTAAGAGCTTGATTCCTTTCCTTAAATTTTAAAAAAAGTTTAGGGCTCATAAGGATTCTAGACGTATTTTCCAGACAAGTACAGTGTAGACAGCAATAATGTACTGTTCCTCAGACAGACATGTCTGTGACTCATCTTTGATCTGGAAACGCCATTTTTAGGGGTCAGAGGACTCATTTGGTGGCCAAGTCTTTTCCAGCTTTTGTTTTGTGATTTGGACTACTTTGGGTTTTTTTTTAATGGTAGTGCCTGGAAGCTCCAGTCAAGGTCAAGAGCCCATTATATTGAGTGCTTTGTAAACATATAGTAAGACAGTCCCTATCCTGAAAAGCATGAACTCCAGTTTAAGACCAGATATAAGCAGACATAATATACAAATAGAGGGAATGCAGGAAGGAGAATGAGGGTAATGTTGAGAGCAACACCAGGTTTAATTAGTCATATGCACAGCTAAATGGCTTCAGTTATTTTTAGTTTTAAAATATTAAAGAAAAACTAACCCCCACTGGCCTCCTGCTTCATCATTGTTAGTTTACTTAGACATGGTAGAAGTTGGATCTTGAGGAAGGATTTGAAACAGGCATGAATAGTTGCTTTTTGGACAAATTAAGGGAAAGCATTCCACATGGTATTACTGAAACCTGGTGGAATGATTCCCATGACTGGAATGGTAAAATCAATGGTTGTAACCTACTTAGGAAGGAGGGAGAGTGATACTGTTGAAAATGGCATTATCTGTTTCTGAGTCCCCAACAACTTGGAAGAAAAGGATCTTGAATGCTGATAGATCAGTATCCTAAGAGATAAAGCACAGGATGGGTTATTAGGTGTTGTCTGCTACAGACCACACTAGGGAACAGGATGACTATATTGTGCACCAATCTGTAATGTATAGGATTCATGGGATTCTTCAATTGGAGAGACATATTCTGGAGATCTCATGCTGCCAGTACTAGAACATTCTTGGAATTTCTAAATATTACAGATGACAATTTCCTACCTCAGTGTTGCATCCAGCATAGGGGAATTTTATATTAGACCTTGTCTTGACAGATAAAGATGACCTGATCACAGAACTACAAATTAATGGCAGCTTAGATACAGGTGATCATGACTTAATCACATTTATAATGTGTAAACAGAGTAAGACCAGAACAGTGATGTATATACTTCGTGCTTTAAAATGGCCAGTTTCACAAATCTGAAAAGAATTGAGCCAAATCATCTGGGAGGAAGAATTTAATCAGAATGATAATTGAGAATTGTTTAAGAACACTTTACTAGTTGCCAAAAAAGTCCAACAATCAAGAAAGAAGGCCATATTGGTTTAAAAAAACCTGCCCTGGTTTAGAGGGAAGTGAAGGCAGCTAAAAAACTAAACAAAATAAAAATATAACAGATGGAAGAAAGGGGAAGTTGATAGTAATTTAATATAAATCAGAAACTGGGAATTGTAGAAAATTGGTAAGGGGAGCAAAGAGAAATTTGTGTTCAGTAAAGTTAAGAACAACAAGGAAGAATTTTTTTTTTAAATAAGTTAGGAACAAAAAGAATCCTAACAATGGTATTAGCCTACTACTGGATGGAAATGGTAGAATTATCAATAATGCAGAAAAGGCAGAAGTGTTCAATAAACATTTCTGTACTGCATTTTGTGGGGGGGAAATAGATGATGAAGGTTTGAGGGTGGCATGGTAAGATACAAGAATAGTAAGTTAGGAAGGGACCAAGAAGTTTGGACAAGAGGCCTGAAACTGAAGCAGTGCTCGAAAGTGGGGATGACATGATCAGGACAGGTCAGGAACAGTATGTTCATAGGAACATTATGAATAGACTAGAGGTGACAAGGCGGCTAGAGTAGTCAAGACAAGAATTAAGAGTTGGGAAAAGTTTTAGTGATGCAGACAGAACAGGTTGGATCTTTGCAATGTTATGGAGGGAAAAGTGGCAAGATTTGGGAATGGGTCTAGAGAGGTCATAGTTGGAGATGACGTCTAGGCCTGAGTGACTGGGACTGTAATGGTGTTACCAACAGTCCCTGAGAAAGGGAAAGGCCTTGAGTAGTACAGCCTACACTGTGATTTGTGAGGCTGACGAAGACACCGTGACTCTAATCAACTTTAGACATACTAGACTGTTGGCACCACCGGTAAATGTAGGTAAGCGCATGCTTGTTTGCTGCTTCTCGGTGGGCGGGGGGGAGGGAGAGTTAAGAGCTTCTGGAGTGGTGCAAACAGACAGAAGTGTTACTAATCATTGACCGTTTTCAGTTTTCCCATCTTCTTGTGAAATCCAAAATGATGACATTGTGAAGGGACAGAGAGAGCTGCAGATTTTGCTTCAATTTTTGCTACTGAATTGTGTATTTCAATTCCAAGCTCAGTGTCTAGCAACAGAGATAGGTACCCATCTGTAAAACAAAATCTGGGTACTGTCCTGAAGTGAAAGATGAATCACCTTGTTCACAGGCATGAGGAAAAGGAGTGGTGCCGCTGGGTTTCTTCTATAGTGTAGAAGGAAGAAAATCAGTCTGACTAGCGCATTTTCTTCAGGGTTTCTTGACTACTTGTTTTCTAAATCTTGCTTTTGAAAACAAGCCCGTGCTTCTCGTGAATGAAGTATATAGAATTAGTAGTTAAAAATATACCCCAACTTCCCTGATAAAAATGGACTCTGTTTCTTTCTGAAAGAGTATTAACTTGTAATCTGTTAAGACCTGGAATATGCTTGAGTGACTTGGTCGTCCGTGGAGCCTTAATTTGCCCCCCTTTGTCTATAAGCAATATGATAGTCTTTAATTCAGTGGTCCTCGAACTTTTTACCTCATGCCCCCCACCTTCACTCTGTTAGCTCCCCTCCCCCTCCAAGCCAGAGTCAGGAGCGTGTTTCAGGGTGGGGGAATATGGATAGGGTAAAGGGGCCAGGCAGGGGTATGCGGACAGGGTAAGGGGGCCCAGAGGCAAGGCCACAGCGGGGCTCAGGGCTGGCAGGTGGGGCCACAGCGGGGCACTCACTCTCCCCCATCCCCTGTGGGGACTGGCCCGGGCCCCAGCTGTACCCCACACCCTGAACGTTGCTCCACCCGCTTGGAGGGGCATCCCACAATTTGAGGACCTCTGCTTTAATTATCTAATCAGACTATTTTTTCCACTAATCCCCTTCCTCATCCAGTGCTTAGGATGAATAGTGCTCACTGAATGATCAGCTATTCAATATTTTGTTGTATGGCCCTAGGCCTTATTTTCTACACATTATTCAAACTCTGCTGTGAATACAGAATTTTTAATTTTTTCATGTGTTTTTCTGCAGAGCTTATCACTGTAGCATGAGTTCTTTGCAAATGGTCCCTTCTGACCTTAAAGTCTATAATTCTAAATATAAATTAATTTTCCCAATACCGCTCTGAGCTAAGGCGCAGAAATTAAAGTCAAGTGTTCACTAACTTTGGGTGCCCAATTTGAGATGCCTGTGGCCTGTACTTGCAGAGTACCAGGCAGTTTATAGCACTTCACTTGTTTGTTACACAGCTTTTGTTGATCTCTGTTGCTGGAGTGTGCTCAGTACTCCTGCAAATTGACATCTTGGGTCTGAGTTTGGCATCCAGAAAATGAGGAACTTCGGTGACCACTTGTAAAAAATATTTTAACTGACTTGACCCCCATCACATAGGAATTCTGTGGAAGAAATAGGAATAGAATCCAGTTCTCCACAGTGGAATTCAACTGCCTAAACCAGAGGTGGGCAAACTATGGGCCACATGCGACCTGCAGGACCATCCTGCCTGGCCCTTGAGCTCCCATTCAGGGAGGCTAGCCCCCAGGCCATCGCCTGCTGTCCCCACTCCCCTGTAGTTACGCCGCCGTGCAGGCAGCGCTCTGGGCGGCGGGATTGCGTGCTTCTGCCGAACAGCGCAGCAACGTGTCTGGCTCCGGCCGGGCAGCGCGGATGCCAGACATGCTGTTCTGAGTGGCATGGTAAGGGACCGGGGAGTGTATTTGGGGGTTTGGATAAGGGGTAGGGGGTATCAGGGGGCAGTCGGGACAGGGACCGGGGCAGTTGGATGGAGCGGAGGTTCTGGGGGACGGTTGGGGATGGGGAACGTGGAGGAGGGGTTGGTTAAGCATGGCAGTCTCAGGGTGGGGGTGTGGATAGGGGTCAGGGAATAGGGGCAGTTGGATAGGCGTGGGGTCCCAGGGGGCCTGTCAGGGGGCAGGGGTGTGGATAGGGGTTGGGGCAGTTAGCGGACTGGGAGCAGGGGAGTTGGATGGGGGTGGGGCCCCAGGGGGTTGTTGGGGTGAGTGGGGGTCCTGGGAGGAGGAAGTTAGGGGGCAAGGAGTGGGATTGGGGGGACTGATGGGTCGGGAGTTCTGAGGGGGGCAGTCAGGGGATGGGAATTAGGAGTGGTCGGATAGGGGCGGGGGCCAGGCTGGTTGGGGAGGCACAGTCTACCCTACCCGTCCCTCCATACAGTTTTGCAATCCCAGTGTGGCCCTCGGGCCAAAAAGTTTGCCCACCCCTGGCCTAAACCATGAGACCATCCTTTCGCATCTTGCAGCCCACTGCTTCAATTCCCTACACGCTGTCTAACTTCTGAAACAACCGAATCCTACAGATAACAGCCACTTGCGCAACACAACCTTGATGCTTCTGTTCCAGGGTGATCTGCACCTTTCACCCCTCTGGTCTGAATGCACTCTCTGTTTTTAGGCCTCTTGGCTTCATTTATCCTCATGTGGTATCCTGCGATTATCCCTCTTAGACCCCATATCTGGGCTGCAACCTGCCACTTACCAACCATGACTACTTGGTAGACCCGACTGGCTTCACCACCTTCAATTCTTGCCTTCAGTAGTTGTGATCAGACAGCTTTCTTAAAACAAAGTTTTGTTTAATCTTAACAGTAGGAATAATAAAGCATAAGAGGTTTGTAACACAGTGAACTATCTTCATACATAATTATCTTGCTTAAGCTTGCCATCCCCCGGGAGCTTAGGGAGGCCCAGTTGCTTCAAATCTCCTCCATAGGGCTTCTCTCTCTCAGTCCCTTCTTTCCGGCCAGCTCACTGACAGCTGTCCCCTCTCTTGCAAGGCCTTTTAACTGTTTAGTGTCCTTTTATCTTAGTCTCCAGCCTTAGCAAAACAGCTGTGTAGTTTTTGCTGGAACATGGAATTAGCATCATCACAGCTAATAGTTCAGGTATTGTTTCTTAACTTCCTGAGTGTGTGCTCGGTGATGTCTTTCTGGATCCATTGTATTACCTTCCTGCTTGCTTCCTAACATCCCTGCAAGTAAGCTAAACCACCTGTACATAGAGTACATATTCTGATGCATAGACATACATAAACATTTCACATGACCTGGTCACAAATAGTATCCATAAACTAATATGAATCAAGCTTTTGTCCTTCATACTTATTTCATTCCTTGAGCACCACTCCTCCTATGCACTGAATGAGGTTGGGGTCCCACGTGTAGTAAAAACAGTATGTGAGCATGTAATTAAAGACCATATCATAATGCATACACACAATGTGTCTGAATTAAGGCTGCATGGGCAACTTTAATTCAGCATTTTCTAACTTTTCAGTGTTTGACATTGCCACCATAATGTTCTCTTAAAGTAGCTTTCTTGTATGTAATACTATATGATGTAAAAATTAATCTGCACAACATCCCTGCATGTTTTTTACCTTTCAGTTAATGAAACATAGCATTGAGCTTTAGCATAATTTTTGTCAGGGAATACTTAATTAGTCCTTGATCCTATTCTTGTGCAGATCTAATCATAAATGTAAATTTTGGCCTTGAGACTAGAAACACTGTTTTCTTTCCACAAAGGCACCTGCCCCTTTGTCATAATATAATTCCCAATTCTGAACCTTAGCGTCCAAAATATGGGTACTAGCATGAATTCCCCTAAGCTTAATTACCAGCTTAGATCTGATAAGCTGCCACCAATCAGGAATTCCAGTGCCCGATACACTCTGGTCCTCCCAAAACCTTCCTTGGGGACCCCCGAGACCCAGAACCCCTGGATCTTAACACAAGGAAAGTAAACCCCTTTCCTCACCGTTGCCTTTCCCAGCCTTCCCCTCCCTGGGTTACCCTGGAAGATTACTGTGATTCAAACTCCTTGAATCACAACTCGGAGAAATTAGGTCTCCTGGAGAGAGACAGATTTACGCTTCGTGAATCTAAAACAAAGGGATTCCCCCTTCTCCTTTCTTCCTCCCAGATCTTTCCCGCCTTGGGTACACTAGGAGATCACCGTGATTCAAACTCCTTGAATCACAACACAGAGAAATCGGGTGGGTTCTCACCCTTTCTCTCCCCCTCCCTTCTCCTTCCCTGTTAAGTACAGACTCAATTCCCTTGAGCCTCAACAAGGGAAAAAATCAGACAGGTCTTAAAAGCAAAACTTTTAATAAAAGAAAAAAAGAATAAAGAAAATCACTGTAGATTCAAGATGGAATATTACAGGGTCTGTCAGCTTATAGAAACTAGAAAGAAGCCTCCCCCCAGCAAAATACAATTTAAAATACTTCCAGCAAACTACACATTTGCAAATACAGAAACAGTCAAAAGACTATAACCGCCTTTCTTACTAAATTACTCACTATTCTGAATATATGAGAGACTGTAGCAGGGAGATTGGCAAGAAACCTGGTTGCACGTCCAGTCCCTTCCAGGACCAGAGAGAACAAAGCAAAACCCAAAAAACACAAACAAAGGCTTCCCTCCACCGAGATTTGAAGGTGTCTTGTCTCCTGATTGGTCCCCTGGTCATGTGTTTGGTTCCCTGTTTGTTAACCCTTTACAGGTAAGAGACATTAACCCTTAACTATCTGTTTATGACACCCTTTACAGACCAAGAGAGTTATTTACAACAGCAGTGACATTGAGTGCATTTTCTTGGGTTTCAGACTTATGTTATGTCTACACTTGAACTGCTACAGTGGAGCAGGAGGGGTTCTCCCATTGGTATGGGTAATCCACCTCCTTGAGGTGGTAGCGAGGTCATCAGAAGGTTAGAGGGGTTAGCTATGCTGATCTATGTCTCTTGGGAGTGTGGATTTGTCATACCCCTTAAAGAAGTAGCTATGGAAATATGAGTTCCCAGTGTAGATTGGTCCTCACCTTGTCATCACTTAGGTTAACAAAAGTATAAAATTAAGCAACAATGAGTTTTCCAGTAAAATTCACCAGACAGACAACTGGGAAACCTGTAATCAGTTTCCAGGAATATAAAGCCCTATTCACAATGGCATTATGTTAAAACGTCTTCAAATTTAGTTTTTTGCAATTTGTCACATTGTGTACTAAACAAAATTAGTTTTTGGTAACCCTTTGGGAAACCGCTCAGAAATGCTTTGCAATGTATAGTGTCTTGGGGGCAAAGTTGAGTAAAATCTTACGACTGCTTCTACTGTTTACTTTGACCAGCATTGCATTATTGGACTTATTCTCTCCTCTACCCCCCCAGTCTTTTGAAATTTAATTTAGTTAATTTCTAGTAAATACAGCCACTTACAGATTCATTTCTCTGTTACATGTGATAGTTCAGGTTCATGGTTACTTCAAATAAACAGAGCTGAATATATATAAAATATTGCACAGTTGATAGTTACCTCTGAACTAACCCTCTCTCCTCCCCCCTCCCACCCCAAGGGGAACTAACATTTGCTATCATCACACTGTTCTTTCTGCTTGTAACACCCCATTCTCCTACTCTGTCTGGGCCTTGTCTATTTAGACTGTAAGCTTCTAGAGGCAGGGACTGTTTATTACTGTGCCAAGCATAATGGTATATATTCTTGGGGATGATCCTTAGGCATGCTATGATAAACATAGTTAATTGAGTAAGTATGTATATTTTAACATTGGATCATACTAAATTTCAGTTTTCCTCATTTGGATTCCCTCCAAGTACTTACCTGGGAGGACAGATTGAATCTTGTAAAGCTGTGTCCTAATAACAGACAACATAATTGATTTTAAATGGCATACAACAGAACTGAGGTTGAAGAGAATAGTTTCCACTGTAATTTTACCTGCAAAATGTATTAATTACTTTCAAACTTTCCTTTTCTTATCATGACTTGACAGCTGTAGTTTGGCAGGGCTTTTGAGCTGGGCATATTTTGAAACTCTTGGATCCTGTGCTGAAAAGTGTGTTCTGGTCTACACTAGTAGGTAGACAATGTTCTGCGTCATTTAAAATACACACCCATTTTCAGCAGTGTTTAAATTTCCTAATGTAGACACAGCTCACAATGTGAGGGTGACTCAGCATAAAATATGCTGTTTTCCTGCAAGATAGGCTCATATGTGAGCTAGAGTAGGGATCAGCAGCATCTGGCCCGCGGCCCGCCACAGTAAGCACCCTGGCGGGCCGGGCTGGTTTGTTTACCTACTGTGTCCGCAGGTTTGGCTGATCACGGCTGCCACTGGCCATGGTTCGCTGCTCCAGGCCAATGGAGGCCACAGGAAGCGGCGTGGGCCGAGGAATGTGCTAGCTGCCGCTTCCCAGTGCTCCCATTGGCTTGGAGCGGTGAACCGTGGCCAGTGGGAGCCGCAAACAGCCGAACCTGGGGGTGTGGCAGGTAAACAAACTGGCCCTGCCCGCCAAGGGGCTTACCCTGGTAAGCCGTGTGTCAGAGGTTGTCGATCCCTGAGCTAGAGTATTACATGTGGGTCTCCTTGTCTAAATGAACATTTTAGTTCATGGCAAGCTAGGGGTATGATCCTACCTTGCACTAGTATTCCAAGAGCTAACGGTTTGTTTGTGTGGACCCTGCTGATATACATTAACAGTTTATAAATGGAGTTTGCTGTAGTCCTCTTTGAGACAAGACTAGGGCCTGCTCTACACTGAAAAGTTCAGTCAACATAACTCTGGCACTTAAAGGTGTGAAAATATATAAATATACTTACAAGTCTGAAAAAAGTGTGGCTTAACTCTTTTATAACTACATAATGCTTATCAGGCTTTCAAACATAATTTCCCTAACACAGTGGTCCTCAACATGGTGCCTGCAACGCTTCTTGGCATTTCTGCAGCTGGTCATCCGGCGTCTGCCATACTGAAAGGTTGGGGACCACTGCCCTAACATAACTTACGTTGTGCTTTTCTTCTATTTTCACATATTTACCCAAGTAAAATGAGATTGGTACTACAGCTGGGTACAGGCACTCATGTTGTTTCATATCTGTCCTGGTTAAGACATTTGGAGTTTTCAGCCATAAAATCTAGCCCTTCGGTTCAGACTGAGCCTTGGACCCACCTCCTCTCAAAGTAGTGTTTTAAATACACATGGTCCAAGTCTCGGTAACTCAGCTCCACCCCAGGTGGATTGAAGACGTCCCTAACTGGCATCAACAATTAAGAATTCAAACAAAGATGCATTCCATGCAGCAATTCTATGGTTGTAATGATGCAGTATGTATTTCAGCTAACTCTACATACAACCTTCTAGAATTAACCTTCCAGGGTATTTTCAGCTCTCCTTGCACTCCGTAACTGTATTTACCCACTTCGCTTTCTCTTCTGTCCCTTTTCCCATGCTATTTTTACCCACTTAAGAAACCCAACAAATTACAAGAACAAATATAGAGGGTAAATAGTCAACATGATCACATTGTTTTAATAATCCTTTTTATTATGTACATGGCATTTGTCATCATTCTAGGAAGTTAGTTTGCCTCTCACTGTTGCTTATTCATTGCTCCACTCTACCTCCATTATCATTTTTAAAATAAACAGAAGCAATTACATCGGGGGGAGGGGAGGAGAATCAAGTTTCTTTCCTTGGATATAGTACTAATTGTGGGAAAATATTTTCATAGAGAACATTTGAAAATGATTGTGAAAATCACAACCCAACATTGTTAAACACAGCCATAGTAACTAATTACATGTTTCTCCTCTTTTAGGTATATGTATCATGTTTTGACCAAAAATACCACAGTAACGGATCACAACCGCAATCTGTTAGTGGAGACTATTCGTTCTATAACTGAGATCCTTATATGGGGAGATCAGAATGACAGCTCCGTGTTTGAGTAAGTGCTTTACATCTTTTTTTTTTTTTTTAAATTACTAACAAATTAAATCAAAATTGTTGATCAGCTGATATGGGAGGGGTTGGCATTTGTAGATGGAGTATTATCTGAGATGAATTGTGAAGCTTGCACTATGGTTCCTAGCAAATGTGCACTAGTTATAATTCAGCTGTCCATAGAGGTTAGCTTCTCTACAGTGAGAGTCATCAGTTACTTGAAGTAAGTTTCTTAATTTATACTTGAACAAACTGTTCTTGGTAGAGTTCCTAAACACACTTTTTTGTAGAGGGGGAAGGGGAATTGCATACAGAGATGATGGCACATGGTTGATGCTCTTAAGACAGCTTTACAAAGGTGTGCGTACGTATAGCTGTTCTTACTAGAAAGATCAGGCCGGCTTTAGGCGCCACGGGGCCCGATTTGAAGGAGCTGCTGCGGAGGAAGGTCCCTCTGCCGAAATACCGCCAAAGACAGCGGCAACGATTGAGCTGCCACCGACGACAGAGCTGCCACCGAAGTCTCGGCAGTGTCGGCTGCCAGTGCCTTTGGTGGCATTTTGGCAGAGGGACCCTCCTCTGCGGCAGTGATTGAGCTCCCTCCAAAGACAGTGGCAGGACATCAGCAGCAGCTCCTTCGGGGCGTTGCGGGGCCTGATTCCAGGGAATCGCCTGAATCGGGCTAAAGCCAGCCCTGAGAGAGGTAACAGATGAATCCTCAGTAGAATGAGAGATTATGTTAGAGGAAACAATAAATAATTATTTTTAAAAATTCTGACAAATTCAAAGCTGCTTCATTGTACCATTTTGATGTTCATATGCCCTAGTAAGCTTTGGCAGCAAATACAGTATAGCAACCTTTTTTAAGGTCTGCAGAGCATTATCAGGTGTATAGAGTCTAAACGTCATAACAGACCTTTCTTTCTGATTTTTTTCTCCCCCTTCAATAACAACAAAATACAGTAGAAGCTGACACTTTTAGAGTTTTTTTAATTTTATTTTTAAAGCTCTAGCAAATTCTAGTGTAATATTTCCAGTCAAAGACCCTTTCCCACAAAACTGCTTTCATGAGTTTGTAGGGTGAGGAAGCCTACTTTTCTGTTCAGTTGAACATTACATATCTGACTAGCCCTTAGATCTTTATCCCTTTTGTTTATTAGTTAGTTAATTTGAATGTGTTTCAGATGTCCTGGTTAGTTTAATTTTTGACAGGGAGGCACTCTTTAGGGTTAAATGAATGCAATATTACAAAGCTATGCAATATGAAAGTTGTCAAACTTTTATAAAATAATAAGCTCACCAGTCAAACCAAGAGTTCATCTTTTTAAAAAAATGAATGAATCAGTAATGCTTTTACATTTATCTTCTAGCTTTTTCTTAGAGAAGAACATGTTTGTTTTCTTCTTGAACATCCTACGTCAGAAATCTGGTCGTTATGTATGTGTACAGCTGCTACAGACCTTGAACATCCTCTTTGAAAATATTAGTCACGAGACATCACTCTGTAAGGACGCATTCCTTATTAAACATTTAGTTCTCATTATTAAACAAATCAAAGCTTCAGCACACCGTGTAAGCGTGCTTTTCATTTTATTAACTCTAAAAACTAACGTGCAAGAACATTTTTAGGAATCAAGTCATCTAACTAGCTCTGTGAGATCATTAATTTATTTTTTAATTAAACAGCATTGGATATCTAATGCAAACTCCATTCTAAAATGGTTCATCATAAGTTTCCACTGGTACAAAAACCTTTGAGTTGTACTGTTGAAAGCAAATAGTAAAAAATTTGGAATGATTTAATATGTGGTCTTTTTAAAGGGGTTCTTTAAAATAACCTAGGCACAAAATAAGAAATGTGAGCATTGCATTGAGTATGTTCTAGATTGTAAATCTTATACTCAAATGAGGAATTTAAAAGCTAACAACAGTAGAAAATCACTGGTTAATTAGGGTCTCAAATGTATTTACTTAATTGTCTCAGAACTAGCAATGGAAGCATGCACTTGTTAATAAAGCCTTTTGCTGTAGCTGTTCTGTGATCAGAGGGGTTGGCATCCAAACAAAACACCATGTTAATTTTAAGGTCCTTTGGAAACATATGAAGGGAGAAAAAAATAAATTCTTGCTAAATAAGAGAAACAAAATTGGCGAGGAGAGAGTCCATGCATAAACTTTTGAGGGTAAATAATATGGAGGGAAAAATGCTATTTTAAATAAATACTTGATTTGTAATGCCTAAGATTTGATTACTAGCTACAGCATGCTTACAGAAGAAACATAATGCAGACAAGTGTGTTTTGTTCTCATTATAATAGTATCTTTGGGAGCCAAGCCTTTTGCAAGACGTTAATGAATATGACTTCTATGTGTTACTGCTAATTGAAGTAGTCATTTGCATTTTTAAACTTAAAATAGGGGTATTTAGTTGTCAAATGTAGACTTTATTACTGCTAGGTTGCGCTTACAAAACACTTTTCATTGTCAGGCACTATATATATAATATAAAAAACATAAAACTAGGCTTGGAAGGATTAGATTTGTATTGCTAAGGATCGGTAAACATTGATTTTAATGTCCGTTCCCCCCCCCAAAAAAAACCAAACAAACAAACAAAAACCCATTTCCATTGCCGATAATCAACATTTGTGGGGGCAAAATAAGAAAAATGCTGCTTGAGAACTTCGTGTTTAGATTTAAGGGTATCTACTTCATGTGTTTTGACACATGATGTTGACAATTTGTGTTTTAGTGGTTATGAAATGTTAACTTTTTAATCTCAGGGTCTACTGTCATTAAATTTGTCTAATTCCTCTCTGCCAGCCTCCATAGTGTGAAAATTTAAATGGATTAAAAACAAAAAATGCTTAACCTATATCTATTCATGACTATGAAAATTTAAAATGATAAAAAAATTCAAAAATAAACCTTAATATTATTAATCAATTATAAAGAAATATTAAATTCTACGAAGCCTACGTAAAACTTATTTGATGATGATTTTCCTTTGTGGTGATTTGTGATATGGTTTTATATTTCAGATTATTTGCTCTCTAATAACTATGTAAATTCTATCATTGTCCACAAATTTGACTTTTCTGATGAGGAGATCATGGCATATTATATCTCATTTCTGAAAACACTTTCCCTGAAACTCAACAATCACACTGTACACTTTTTTTACAATGAGGTAAGTGGCTTGAAGAATTTACAGTAAAAAGCCTTACTGACTACAGTATATACAGAAGTGAGTTTAAGGCCAAAACTTTGGTGGATCCTAGATAGACTTCTTTCACTCATGAGCCTTAGCACTTCTCTATCTCAACTCAAGCTTCTTCTGAGGACTTCCCCTGCCCCATTGTCTTGCAGTTTAAAATGACTTATATTGTAGTAACAATGTGCCCAAGTAAGAATCTCAGAATCAGGTTTTGTGTGTTGTAGCAAGTGTGTGGGGAAATCTTTTTGTGCTATGAAATGTCTGTCTCGTGTATTTGCCACTCTTCATACTGGTCTTAATTAAATTATTAACAGATGTTAAAAGCTTTATACTGTTTGCACAGGCTATAATTAGAGTGCAATGTCTTATTTCTGTAATAAAGTCTAAATTCCCACTGTTAACTGCATTAACATATAATATCTTCGCACACTATTAGTGTGTATCATTTAAAAAAAAATGTGCAGTTTTTCAGCAAAGTCCACAAATACACAGCAAAGTATTCACTGGTAGTCCAAAACTGATTAACAGTAGAGGATAACCTCATCTAATCCCAGCCCACAACCAGCTGTCTTGATTCAGTACTACCACCTCTGAAATGAAGGCCTGGTCTACACTAAAACATAGATAGAGGGCTCCAGGGGAAACATAAAAAACACACCCTTCAATGTAGTAGCTCTGCCAACCTGACCTCTAGCGTAGGCACGATTAGGTTGACTGAAAAATATTTCCGTCAACGTAGCTGCCATTGCTTGGGAAGGTGAAGTTCTATTACCGTAGCGTGAGTTTACACTACGGTGGCATTCGCTTTGGAGCTGGAGCTGTGCTGCTGTGGTGCCCATAGTGTAGACATTTCCTAAGTATAAATACACTGCAACACAGAGGGCAGAAGCTAATGTTCTTAGTGATTCTGTCAGTGTCTTGCCTTTTCGTTGTAATAACATCAAACTAAAATAGTTTGCTTTTTAAATCACCTCTTTAAAAAATTAAAAAGCTGCTAAAATATTGCATAGTGAGACCTCCATTTAAAAGAATTTAATATAATCAAATTGAAGTGCAATAGAATATCTAAATTTACAGAAATTTCAGTCATTGGCATTTTGCATGGGTATATTAAAACTACTTCATGTATTTTAGTCAGTAAATATTTGTTTTAGTCTAAGTCAACTGCTATATTTGAATTATAAATGCCCACAGAACTTGGCATTGCAACATAACTTCAAACTTAAGTTAATTCAGAATTCTGATGTTTCAAATGTAGTGCTTACTTATAGAACCTAGAGTTTTGTCTATTTACTACAGTACTCTATTCAATTGTAAGCCTGTTATCTTAAAGCCCTAATTCTGCATTTGAATCCATGCAGACAGATCCCATATGAAGTCAGTGGGGATCAGTGTGGTCAAAAAGACCCATCTGTTTTGGTGCAGTTGCAGGTCTAAGAGGTGATCTTTTCACACAACCTTAGTCTTATTTTTCTCTCTATCCACATAATAGTTATTGCCAGAAGAGGGCATCAAAGCTCTTTAAAAAGTACAGAGATGATGATGTGTGAAGTATATGAAACTTTAGTTAATACGTGCTTCCTGTAATAAACTCATATACCTGCACACTAATGGGTGTTTGAAACTCAGATTTTGTTTTAAAAAGGATTGATTGACTACATCTGCACGCATTTATAGTACCATGTGATAGATTAGATTTTTTTTTTCTGCCTTGTTACCTTAGTAGGGTAACTTTTTTCATGCAAAATCCTAAGAAAGTATTGAATGTTTGACAGGATAGAACATAATGCCTGCTGTATTTTTATTTCAGCACACTAATGATTTTGCCTTGTATACGGAGGCCATTAAATTTTTTAACCACCCAGAGAGCATGGTCAGAATTGCTGTCAGGACTATAACTTTAAATGTCTACAAAGGTAAGTTTAGTGCATCAGAAGACTAGTACGCCTAATACTTTGTGTAACTAAAGATAAATGTTAACAATTACAAACAATGCATATTTACCAGGCATAGATTCTAATTTATGCAAGGCTGAATTAATTGTAAGTATGTTACTTAACATGCATGTGTTAACAAACATATACGTGTTAAATATAGGTTTTTTAAAAAATCTTTACAAAAGACAACTCTAAAGCCAAAGTGTTTACACAATACTGTGTGTGTTTGTAAACACCAGTATATTTTCCTTGATAAAGAAAAGGGTGCCAACACAATATAAAGAACACGAGTACTTGTGGCATCTTAGAGGCTAACAAATTTATTTGAGCATAAGGGCTGTAGCCCACGAAAGCTTTTGCTCAAATAAATTTGTTAGCCTCTAAGGTGCCACAAGTACTCCTGTTCTTTTTGTGGTTACAGACTAACACTGCTGATACTCTGAAACACAATATAAAATACACAAGGAAATTCATGTCAACTGCCAGTAGAGGTCCTAATCTGTCCATTTTAAAAAGTATTAGTTTCTTGTTAAGGATATCAGTCTCTTGACATATTGAACATTTATAATAAGGGAAAGAGTAATTTGTGTGGCAGAAATCAACATATATATTTCCTTAATTTTTTTGGATTATAACTGCAATTCTGGAATTTGGTAGTCCACTCATCAGTGGAGGAAAAACTATTGATGTACCATAAGTTGTTCTTTGTGCAAGCAAGTATATATAATTTGCACCCTATTATAGAAACAATTTGTTTTGTATAGTTCTGTGTAAATTCATTTACATAGCCTGGAGGCAGAAATGTAATCCTAGTCTGGAGTGCTCTGCATGGTGATGTGCATTCCTATAGGGGTTTTTGTCCTGCAGTTGCCTTTTTAATTTTTTATTTCAATTTTTAAACTGCTTTTTGCATTACAGATTTAAGAGGAATTTAATATTGAATTGGAAATAAACTGTCATAACTTGCAAAGCTTGCTATAAATCAATGGATGTTGTAGTTGTGCATGGGCTGAAAAATGACTAGTCAAAAATTACTATTTTTCTAGTGAACTTTGAGGTACAAAGTAAACACCACAATGCTTTTTACCTCATAGTGACATTTTTCTCACAGACTTCACTTTCAACAACTTACTGTTTTAAGCTGTAAAGTATATAGCTACATAATAAAATGATTGGATAGTTTTAGCTCTCAGCAGTATATGAGAAAGGTATAGAGTTTAATTGATTGCTAGAATTTGCCTATTACTGGATGTAGACAAGCTAATGGAGGAAGTAAAATGGCAAATGTGACATTAAAGTAACTGTAGTTATTGATTACAAAACATAAGGCTGGGGAAAATTCTACTCCATGTTTTAAAAGCTGCTTGTTTGATCTGTATTGAGTAAGGAAATTCTGAAGCAGTGTGGATGCTAAGTGTCAACATTTACATAATAACCCTGAAAGCATTTTTGCTTTAGATGCTTTACAGCTGTGTTGGTGTCTGGACACTGAGTACGAAGTGTGGCCCTTTCTGGTGTTCAGCAAGCAAAATCCATGCAATGTTTTCTCTACTTCTAACACCCAACCTTCTGTGTATGAGCCAGCTATTACAAAAACAGTGAAGTATGATGCACTTCATACTTTGTGTACATTTACTAAATAAAAAGGAAAGTTTTATGATTTTCTTGCCTAGAGTTTAAGTTGAATGTTGGAGAGCTATGGGCGTTGAATTTGAAAAACACAACTATCAAACATGCAGGTTTCATAATTTTCTGACTATCCATTTGTAAATGTTCTGATCTAACACCTTCTAACCTGTATCTTTTAGTTTAGATGCTTCCTGCTTTAGCTCTTTAACCCTTTTGGAGGGTGTCTCACCATCCCAGTTCCTAATCCTGTTGTCTTTTTTTTCCTCCTTCCTTCACTGATGATTCCTGTGTTCCTTAATGCAGTGTCATGTAAGTCTATTAACAAGTTTGGCTTTAAGCATTATTGCTTTATACTTACACTTTGTCTTTTAAAAAAGAAAACTCACTTGAGTAGAGTGTGGTTTTCTGAGCTGCAATAAATTTACTCACTATCCTGAGATCAATGTAAAAATAACCCTAGTATTTTAACAGGCTAATTTAACCTTTCAAGAGTTGTCCTGTGAAACTTTAAAAGACATCTATTTCATGGATAAGATAAACCCATACAGGTGTGGGTGTGTGTGAGTTTAAAAAAAAAAAACTAGCATGTAATGAAAATTCAGAATGGTAAGTTGATTGTATGTTTTTTTTTTTAAAAACATTTATCTTTTGGAAACTTTTTTTTTTAACTTCTCTTCAGTGGACAACCAGCCTATGTTGCACTACATTCGAGATAAAACTGCTGTCCCCTACTTCTCCAACCTTGTTTGGTTTATTGGGAGCCATGTGATAGAACTGGATAACTGTGTGCAGACTGATGAAGAGTAAGCTTCTACAACTATTTCTTTTTGCCAGGTGCACCGAAAACCTTTTAAGTTAGTGTTTCAAGAAATGATCCTACCAAGTCTGTAATTCTTACAAGATCGTGTTAGAAATCATTGCAGGAGGATATTGTCAAATCATTTATAAATTTTAACATTCCTGTAAATAAATGATTTGTTGGGAGACATTACTCCTCATCTCGGTTGGTTTGAAGTATATAGGCTTGACTTTATTAATGAACTAAATTGTTATGCAGAAAATATATAGGACTGTTTGCATAACAATAAGACTAAAAGCACAGACTCTTTAGATATCTGTAATCACATTCAGAAAGCTGGACATTAGGATAGTTTTCTGGAAAGTATAATTAGAAAAATAGTCTTTTCAAGTTTATTCAGTAGTTAATTATCTAAACACCTTTGCCATCAATATAACGGGCAGATGTCACTTGTATAGAACCTCTTATTTTGTCAGCTGCAGAATTTGTGCTGTGTTGCTCATGGTCACCACATTGGATTTGCTCTGAGTGTATATGGTCAGTTTTTTAAAGCTTTACTTGGGTTAGAACAGTACAAAAGAAATATAAGTAGTTTTACTGGCTTTAAGATAAAAATGTTTAAATAGTCTTTTGTAATAGAAAACAAAATTGTAATATTTCCTTTCATGACTGGCTTCTAAAAAGGCATGTACAAATTGGCAGCTGAGATTCTTATGCTTCTCCAGAAAACGGAAATCTTGTACTCATCGCTGTGGATATTGTATTGTGAAATTAAAATGACAACACTCCTTCAATTGCTTCATTTTGATTGTCAAATCTCTAAGGTTACAGGAGGTAACTTGGATGTCTGCATTAGTCAGTCTGCATGGAGTAAGACAGAAAAAAGATGCAGATACATTATCTTATTGAATTCTGATTGTTCTTCTACCTTAGCTATGTCTAAATCTTTGTCTCTTTCAGGCACAGAAATAGAGGCAAACTGAGTGATTTGGTAGCAGAACATCTGGATCATTTACATTATCTTAATGATATCCTTATCATTAATTGTGAATTCTTAAATGATGTGCTCACAGACCACCTACTTAATAGGCTGTTTCTGCCTCTCTATGTGTATTCATTAGTAAATCAAGATAAGGTAAGGAATAGCTTGCATGATTTAGTGATTAGTTAAGTCTTAATAATTAATGATTTCCACTCAGTATTTACAGTAATTTGTGCAGTAAGTGTATCCCATAAGCAGAATTAATATCATCTACGTTTAAGTACTTTACAAGAAAAACAGTTTAAATAATTCAGGTCTTTGTTCTTAAATTTAAAAGATGACTGATCGGGAGATGCTGTTTTAGGTATATATGAACCTAGGTAAAGACTCGCGTACATTGGCCCACGTAGTTGTTAACAATTGTTTTTAGCATTTAATGTTAGCAGTAGGGACAGAAACAGTAAATTCAGGTCTGGGCCTGGATTTCTCTGAAATATGTTTTAAAAGGCCAGTATAATTGTATCAGATTACTTTTTAAAAAAAGTAATCTTTAAGATTGAAAACAGGATCTCTGTTACTTACAAATAAAATTGTCAAATCCATGCACCTTGCCTGTAGTCTGATTTTTCTAATTTCAGTGGTTTTTTTTTAAAAAAAACATGTCACTGATTAAAAGGAGCAGAATCAGACTTGCCACCTACTGTATGGAACAGATGAAAAGTTTGCTTAAATTCCATCTAATCCAGGTCCTTATATAGTGCCTATCTCCATGGTAATTGCATGTCTTGTGATCCTCTTGTATTTTTTTATCCTTGTCATAATTGTGTGACATCTCTGAAGATTTATCATACTTTGCATTTCTGTGGAGCCTGCCATCAAAGATCTTTGTGTTTTTAATGTTAATTAATTTAACCTGTCATATCCCCTTCTGGGTTAAGTAATTAAATTCATTTTATACAGTGAGTTAGTGGTAGAGGTAGATATAGACCAGATTTTATGACTTTCAGTCTTGTGCTTCAGCCATGTTCCCTTCCATGTCTTATAATGCAAAAATATGCAAATATCTCTAGTGACTTAAAACAACATGCTTCAGACAAAAGAGACTGTAAATATTGTAAATAGTTCTCTTTTCTGTGGTGTTAGTGGTTCTTTCAGAAATCAGTTTATTCTAATTTTAATGGAGATTTTAAAGTATTGTCATTCTGTGAGCATTTATTGTGTTCTGATTATGGAGAGAAAATGCCTGTGAAGCCAGAATTACCCAGTTGAATCCAACAACTGAATGTCAACAACTCCAGTAAACTTTTATTGGTCTTATTTAATTCTGTGGAATAACATTGTAAGAGCCTCCTTTTAGTAATTTATTTCATAAGTACCATCTGGTAAGGATATGCTGGAGGGATAAAAACGTACTTCTCACTTAAGCATCTGGTAAAAATAAATATTAAGGGAAACTTTGCCTTCAAAAACAATGTGCAGTCATATTTTCAAGTGTGATGTAAATGAAAAATGCATTCTTCTGAGATCCTTTTCCAAAGAAATGGAAAGTCACTGGAAAATGTCAGCATATTCCTTGGAGCTTAGTAGCATTGGGGGAAGTAGGGGAGGTAGTGCACATGAAAAAAATAAAGTGTTTATACTTACATTCTTCTATTTTAAAAAATGTTGGCCTTTCTTCTATTTAATGGTGTAATTACCTTAGTTTTCTGTAATTAACTGGGCATTTTTTTCTTTCTTCCGTAGGGTGGGGAGCGTCCAAAAATAAGTCTGCAAGTTTCTCTCTATCTTCTCTCACAAGTATGTCACATTTCAGTGTGGTGTTTGTAATGGTCTCAGTAATTTCATTACAAATTGTGTGGTTTAGGGGGCTATTTTTCAGTTATACATCTGAAGAGAGTTGTGCTCAGTTTGAGGTGCAGTGTGTACCTTTAAGGGACACTTATATATTTATTTTTTAAATTATTAGCTCACTGGTCATCACATGGGCCAGCTACTACTGTTTACTTACTAGTACCTTTCCTTGGAGGTTCTCAGAATACTTTACAAACATTACCTAATTAAATCTTTAGAACACCAGTTATTTTGAGATGTTTGTGACAATCCCTTAACTTACCAGTTTAATGCAGCAACCTCTTTAGTGAAATGCAGCAGCTGTTAAACATTGCATAACAGCTTTGTACAACAAGTTACGATTGTAATGAAGAATCCAGTATTCAACTGCAACTACAGGCAGAATACAGCATTCCAAATTTCAGTTTGACTAGGACATACAGAAATTAGGGATTTGAATCTTACTCTTGTGCAAAATGTTGTGGGATCTTTAATTACAAGTAGGGAGTGCTTTGTTTTATGTCTCGTGAAACGTGATCAGCTTTCTTGTATTTACAAAAATAAAAATTGAGTGGCTGAATACTGAGCAGATGCTATAACTTCTAACAATTGAAAATGCCATTATGGATTGCACACATCTTAGTTAGGTAATTTTACAATAGATCAGATTGCCACCATAAACTTCTTTTAAATTGGGATTTTTTTAAGTGAATGGTGAAATAGATAGTTAAATAAAAGTTCTTGAAAATGCCAGATGCTCATTTTTGTTCTTTGGATTATTGCTGTTTTACCCTAGAGATTGAGAAAAGCTTATTCTGTCAGCTAAATATTAGCCTACCCGCATACTTCATGTACATGCTCAATATATTTACATTCTTAAATATATATTTACATTTAGGTCAAAATATATTATTGACTTGATTTCTGCTAGAAGTGATAATATTTTTAAAATGACTTTTTTTTTAAATCTCTGAATTCTTAAATCAGATTTATTATAAGTGAGAGTATCCTCCCAGGTTGATTTCTTTATGATGATTTGTAGGCATTGTAAAAACCAGTTTCCACCTATTTTATTGCCTCAGGGAAGGAAACACTGCAGTGCTGCTAAGTTTCTGTTTCCCACATCATTTTCAATTTGAGTTAGGTTTAGTGACCTCAGAAATGAAACCTTATAGTAGCAATCACTTGAAACTAAGGGAATCAGTCTTAAGTCACTAAATGCCTCTTGTGAGATGCTTTGAGCCCTCTAATCTCTCATGTAAATGAGAGCATTGAGAAGTACTCAGCATTAGAGATAGTCAATAATTTTTCAGTTCACTAACCATTCTGGAAAACATTGGGTTTAAAAAAAAACCAAGTGAAATTTGACAAATTTCATTTTGGGGTGAACTAAATGTCTTGAATAATAATTGGTCAGAGATAGGGTGTATGAACTGAGAATGACTCTAGCCCAGTGGTTAGGGTACTTGCCTGGAAGATTCCTAGATTCTAGGACTGGAAGGGACCTCAAGAGGTCATCGAGTCCAGTTCCCTACCCTCATGGCAGGACCAAATACTGTCTAGACCGGGGTCGGCAACCTTTCAGAAGTGGTGTGCCAAGTCTTCATTTATTCACTCTAATTTAAGGTTTCGTGTGCCAGTCATACATTTTAACGTTTAGAAGGTCTTTCTATAAGTCTATAATATATAACTAAACTATTGTATGTAAAGGAAATAAGTTTTTAAAATGTTTAAGAAGCTTCATTTAAAATCAAATTAAAATGCAGAGCCCCCCAGACTGGTGTCCAGGCCCCGGCAGTGTGAATGCCACTGAAAATCAGCTTGCATGCCACCTTTGGCAAGCGTGCCATAGGTTGCCTACCCCTGGTCTAGACCATCCCTGATAGACATTTATCTAACCTGTTCTTCAATATCTCCAGAGATGGAGATTCCACAACCTCCCTAGGCAATTTATTCCAATGTTTAACCACCCTGACAGTTAGGAACTTTTTCCTAATGTCCAACCTAAGCCTCCCTTGCTGCAGATTAAGCCCACTGCTTCTTGTTCTATCCTTAGAGGCTAAGATGTACAAGCTTTCTTCCTCCTCCTTATGATACCCTTTTAGCTATCCGAAAACTGCTATCATGTCCCCTCTGTCTTCTCTTTTCCAAACTAAACAAACCGAATTCTTTCAGTCTTCCTTCATAGGTCATGTTCTCTAGACCTTTAATCATTCTTGTTGCTCTTCTCTGGACCCTCTCCAATTTCTCCATCTTTTTTGAAATGCGGTGCCCAGAACTGGACACAATACTGCAGTTGAGGCCTAACCAGCGCAGAGTAGAGTGGAAGAATGACTTCTCGTGTTTTGCTCACAACATATCTGTTAATGCATCCCAGAATCATGTTTCCTTTTTTTGCAACAGCATCACACTGTTGACTCCTATTTAGCTTATGGTCCACTATAACCTCTAGATCCCTTTCTGCCGTACTCCTTCCTAGACAGTTTCTTCCCATTCTGTATGTGTGAAACTGATTGTTCCTTCCTAAGTGGAGCACGTTGCATTTATCTTTATTAAACTTCATCTTGTTTATCTCAGACCATTTCTCCAATTATCCAGATAATTTTGAATTATGACCCTATCTTCCAAAGCAGTTGCAATCCCTCCCAGTTTGGTATCATTTGCACACTTAATAAGCGTACTTTCTGTGCCAATATCTAAGTCATTGATGACGATATTGAACAGAGCCAGTCCCAGAAGAGACCCCTGTTATACCTTTCCAGCAGGATTGGGAACCATTAATAACTACTATCTGAGTATGGTTATCCAGCCAGTTATGCACCCACCTTATAGTAGCCCCATCTAAGTTGTATTTGCCTAGTTTATTGATAAGAATATCATGTGAGACCGTATCAAATGCCTTACTAAAGTCTAGGTATACCACTTCCACCGCCTCTCCCTTATCCACAAGCTTCGTTATCCTATCAAAGAAAGCTTCGTTATCCTATCAAAGAAAGCTATCAGTTTGGTTTGACATGATTTGTTCTTTACAGATCAATCCTGGCTATTCTCATCACCTTACCACCTTCCAAGTGTTTGCAGATGATTTCCTTAATTGCTTGCTCCATTATCTTCCCTGGCACAGAAGTTAAATTAACTGGTCTGTAGTTTCCTGGGTTGTTTTTATTTCCCTTTTTATAGATGACACTATATGTGCCCTTTTCCAGTCTTCTGGAATCTCTCCTGTCTCCCATGATTTTCCAAAGATAATAGCTAGAGGCTCAGATACCTCTTCTATTAGCTCCTTGAGTATTCTAGGATGCATTTCATCAGGCCCTGGTGACTGGGAGGCATCTAACTTTTCCAAGTGATTTTTAACTTGTTCTTTTTTTATTTTATCTTCTAAACCTATGCCCTTCCCATTAGCATTCACTGTTAGGCAGTCCTTTAGACTTCTTGGTGAAGACTGAAACAAATAAGTCGTTAAGCATCTCTGCCATTTCCAAGTTTCCTGTTACTGTTTCTCCTTCCTCACTGAGCAGTGGGCCTACCCTGTCCTTGGTCTTCCTCTTGTTTCTAATGTATTGATAAAAAGTCTTCTTGTTTCCCTTTATTCCTGTAGCTAGCTTGAGGTCATTTTGTCTCTTTGCCTTTCTAATCTTACTCCTGCATTCCTGTGGTGTTTGCCTATATTCATCCTTTGTAGTTTGTCCTAGTTTCCATTTTTTATGAGACTCCTTTTTCTATTTTTTAGATCCTGCAAGATCTCGTGGTTAAGCCAAGGTGGTCTTTTGCCACATTTTCTATCCTTCCTACCCAGCGGAATAGCTTGCTCTGGGGCCTTTAATAGCGTCCCTTTGAAAAATTGCCAACTCTCCTCAGTTTTTTTCCTTAGTCTTGATTCCCATGGGACCTTATCTATCAGCTCTCTGAGCTTACCAAAATCCTGCCTTCCTGAAATCCATTGTCTGTATTTTGCTGTACTCCCTTATACCCTTCCTTTGAATTGTGAACTCTGATTTCATGATCACTTTCACCCAATGCTGCCTTCCACTTTCAAATTCTCAACGATGGGAGATCCAAATTCATGTCCCTGCTCTGCATCAGGCGAGAGGGAGGCGGGGAAGGTGTTAACCTGGGTGTCTCACATTCCAGGTAACCACTTTAACTACTTAGCTGAAGGTAATAAAGGAGGCACTGAGTCTTCTAGCCATTTTGTGACTGGCACCTAAGCCCTCTTGTGAATCTGGCCCAAACAATTTGTGTCAAATTTGCAATAGTTTTCGGTTGACTGAAACTATAGTTCTCCGGGAATGAATTATTTATCCAAAAAAGTCACCCAGCTTTGCTCAGCAGCTCATTGGGCCTATTTCATCATATCTGGGGCTTATCTACTCTTAAAATACTACAGTGGCACAGCTGCTCTGCTGCAGCGCTTTAGTGTAGACGCTACCTTCGTCGACAGGAGGGATTTCTTTTAAATCATTGAGAATAAAATGTGCGTATCTAGGGGCAGAACATTATTCATAACTTTGAATAGTATATTTCCACATTGATATGAAGATGCTGAATAGTTAATGCAGCAAAACTCTTCCTTTATGGTTCTACTATATTGCATATCGTTAGTATCGTCTCAGTCTTGTGCTACAACTTGGTCCATCTGACTTGAGTATAAATTGTAAAATGCAATCAGTGTTTGTTTTATTCTCTCATTGTGATAGTATCTGTCAGTACAAATTCAGGATTATAGGAACTACTCACATGAGAAAACCGCTTCCCAACCTATACCTCCTCAATCACCATTAAGTTCTTAATTAATATCTTGATGATCCGTAGTGAAGCAAAGGCTTGATGAAGGATTCCTGAAATAGATCTCTATAGGTCAATAAATAGCTCCTCTGACAAAGTGGAAGCTAGACAGCCAGGTTCCTCCACTGAAATAATCTCGTTTTGAAGAGTACACATTAAGTAACTGTTTAGAAAACCACTTTAGTGATTTCTGCCATCAGTGTTGCATACACAGAGATGGCCACTGGCATACCAGATACTCTATATAATGAACAGCTTTGTAAATTAGAACCAACAACTTGAATTGCATCCAGTAGCAGATGGGAAGCCACTGCTGTTCCTAAAGCACAGTTGTAATGTAGTTTTATGCCAGGGCATTCCTGTGAGCGGGCAGGCCACTGCCTTACGTTTCTGAGTTACTTCTAAAGGGTACCTCAAAGTTAATCTTTGAGACCGTATTGCTATGAAATTCTGAAGGGGATTTATATGGGTTCTAGCTCATCACTGCAAAATAAGTCAAAGGTTCCCCCTTGCCTGATAATATCACGTTCTGTAAGCAGATATGTTCAAACAGTGAAGACAGGGTGCTGGTTTAGTGACTCAAACTGTTTTTGTCTTTCACCTAGCACCTAACTACGAATTTATTTTAGGTTTTTCCGCAGTACCTATCATAATACTGTCCAAGTGTTTAAATGTTAAAAACATTGGAACCTTATTCTTACATTACACTGAGCTTGTTCCAGCATTATATAGAATCATAAAACTAGACTATTCATTGTCTAACCTGCTCTTAAACATCTCCAATGATGGAGACTCCACAACCTCTCTAGGAAATGTATTCCTTTGCTTAACCACCCTGACAGTTAGGAAGGTTTTTCCTCATGTCCAACCTAAACCTCCCTTGCTGCAATTTAAGCCCATTGCTTCTTGTCCTATCCTTAGAGGTTAAGAAGAACAATTTTTCTTCCTCTTCCATGTAACAACCTTTTACAGTCTTGAAAACTGTTATGTCCCCTGTCTTCTCTTTTCCAGACTAATCAAACCCATTTTTTAAAATCTTCCCGCATAGGTCATGTTTTCTAGACCTTTTAATAATTTTTGTTGCTCTTCTCTGGACTCTCTCCAGTTTGTCCATATCCTTCCTGAAATGTGGCATCCAGAACTGGACACAGTACTCCAGTTGAGGCCTAATCAGTGCGGAGTAGAGCGGAAGAACTACTTCTTGTGTCTTGCTTACAATGCTCTTGCTAATATATCCCAGAATGACATTTGCCTTTTTTGTAGCAGCATTACACTGTTAACTCTTGACTTGAGACTTGCCAGATACCTCTCACTGAAAAACAACTATTAAGAAAAATGTTCTTACACTGTTGATATGTCTTAGATCTTTAGGCCAGAAGGGATTGTTGTGCAGGATGTCAGTCTAGATCATAAACACAGCCCAGAGAACTTCACTCACCACTTTCTCCATCAAGCAAATCTTGTGCTATGCTTTTTTTAAAATCTTATGCATGGGATATTGCTAGGTGTTCCCATACCACAAGGCCTATGGATATAATGTACCACAATCACTTAACTGTCCTGGCTTTCCCCAGTGACAGAATTCTGTTAAATGGGTTGACTGTAGGCTAATGCTATAGAATCTTAATGTTTCTTAAAATAAATGGGGAGGAATACATAGGGTTTAGCTGGAAGAGGATAGAAGGAAACTAGCGAACACTGACCAAGTAATCTATCAATCAGGCTTGGAATTCAGGGAAAGGGAGATTAATTTGATGTAGAAAGGGATTGTGGTCTGTGTTCCTCCCGAATACTAACTATAGCTCAAGTATATCCCAGTTTGGGTTTTATTTGACATTATGTAATGTAAAGAAATTTAACAATTCAATTAGGTGGGGAAAATGCCTACAGTGTCTAAAATTGTATATGTCTAACATTCTTTTCTCCATCCCCCTCTTAATAGGTTTTCCTGATTATACATTATGCACCTCTGGTGAACTCACTGGCTGAGGTTATTCTTAATGGGGACCTTTCAGTATTCTCCTCAAAAGTTGAGCAAGATATCCAGCGAAGTTCAGTAAGTGGTCAACTAACTTTTGTATATGTTTGTTGTAATTTTTTTTTTTTAAGGGAGAGAAAGGGATGGAGAAATCTGATTGGAAAATACTTGTCTGCTTCTGGAAAACAGCACTGTTGAGCTTCCATCACATTCAGTGGGAGACTATTTTGCAGCCTGATTGACCTTTCTGTTAAGATGCACTTGATCTGTTTTGCTTTTTTTTTTTCCTATTACCCTAAATGTTTCCTTCTCTTCATTAATAGTATCTTTCAGTTTTTGTGTAGACTTATCACGTTTTGGAGATGAAGCCAAGCTATAGTTTTCCTATTATGTAATTGTAAATGAAATGCAATATGGACTCAAGCTATTTAGTACAAATGACAGTGTTTTAAAAATTAACCCTGTGATTTCATTTTGTGAATGTTTAAATCAACTGTTTTTATAATTAGGTGTGTAATGTACTCCAAAGTTCTTCCACAGTTGTTTTTATTTCTAAAAATATATCAGCCTGTTACATCAGGGAAAGTAATGCTCTTCTGTTTTTTGATTCCCAGGTCCCTTTCAGTCATTGAATTAGGTTCAGCAAATTCTGAGAACTGAAACCTATAGCAGCCATAACTTTCGAGCAGATATGCATAATTATAGATAAAAATATAAGTTGTGAGATCTGTAGTAGAAATGACAGGCAATGTTTTAAAATAACAAGATATATTATTCCTTTTTAATGGATATTTAAATGTAATCTTTATATATTACATTGGTGATCTAATCTTTCTTCCTATGTTACTTATCTCTGAATTCCCTGCAGCATGTGCTTGTATTTGCATACTTTAGAAAAACTAGCTACTCTTAAGGCAGTCAAATCATGATATAATCAGACTAATTCCTATGTCAAAAGTGAAATACATCCTTTAAGTCTGTCTCCATTTATTGAGGCATATAGGGTGCAGACCAGGGGTTGGCAACCTTTCAGAAGTGGTGTGTGCTGAGTTTTCATTTTTTCAGTCTAATTTAAGGTTTCGCGTGCCTGTAATACATTTTAACATTTTTAGAAGGTCTTTTTCTATAATATATATAACTAAACTATTGTTGTATGTAAAGTAAATAAGGTTTTTAATGTTTAATAAGCTTCATTTAAAATGCAGAGCCCCTCCCTCTCCTTCCCCCTGCCCCCCCCCGGACCAGTGTCCAGGACCCAGGCAGTGTGAGTGCCACTGAAAATCCGCTCATGTGCCGCCTTTGGCACATGTGCCATAAGTTGCCTACCCCTGGTACAGACACTGAGAGCCCAGTTAGCATAGGTACAAATAACCGTGTGTAGATGATGAAGCACTGTTCATATGAGTAGAATACACCCATGACAGAACCATAGGGTGTATATCCTGTTTGGCTCTCTGCATGCCCGACCAGTGCCTCCAACATCTATGCTGCAGTGAAAGATTCTGGAAGAGGGAGCTGCTGGAGCCTTTCCCCTCTGCCATGAGAACCTTTTGCTGTGCCATGTAGCTACATGTACACTACATGCCGCCGCAAGTATAGACAAGGCCTAAGTGTCTGAGCCAGTTGGGAGAAGGGTACTTCTCTTGGTATAACCTTCTCTTCTCTGCGCAGCCCCCAGTACAATTTTTATCCCACCAAATTTTAACATCAGGTTTGGCTTTTTAGCATGTTTAAGGATATTTGAAAGAACCTCTGAAAAAGGATTGCTTTAACAAAACTGAACTTTCCTAATGTCTCGTTGTATCAGGGGAACTTTGTTATGGGCTGGTCTTTATTGTCCGTGGCTATTGGGCACGGTTAAGTGGGGTAGTCCAACATTGCTCTTGGTATTGGATTTCTTTTTAAACAGACACTGCAGGGTGGAATGGCAGTGTTGTGAGTTAACACTTCCAGATAAAGTAATCTCTTATTCATGTTAGCAAAGTTCTGTGACATTCTGTTTGTCGCATACTGGATGTATCTGTGTGTGTTACTTGTATGCCATAAATAGGTTTCATGCAGAAGTGGCTTATTACTAGGAAATCTGTGGTCAGAGGGTGGGGTCTGTCTGTCTGCAGAAATTACACTTATTCTAGTTCACTGCTGTTATGCAAAGGCACTTGTATCTGATGTTTGAGTGTTTTGGCATGTGTTTTAACATTGACGGATTTGTGGATTTCCTACAAGCTTGGGTTCACTTTTATTGTTACTTGTGCAGGTTTTTGTTAGTGCTTTTTTGACTGCCACTTCCTACTGCCCAAGATAAAAGTGAACCGGCTGCATATAAACTGGAAGTCATGTCATATCTAGTCACATTAGCTAAGTAGGTCAGATGTTAAATCTTTCTGTGCTTGCTGATAGTTTGCTTGTAGGAAAGTGAACTGAGCTTTTGGAACTAAAGGGTTTAGGGGACAATAGGAAAACTTCCAGTTAGGGAAACTAAATTTGTGGAGGGTTCAGCTACAGACTCTAGGAAGTATTTACAAGGAGTAGGGTTTCATTAAGCTCTTTAGGGAAACCTGTGGGGGAGTCTTCAACGGAAAACCTGTCAACAGGAGGGAATATAGCCCATTGGGGAAGCTGGACAAGAGGCCTCCAGTGAAGAGAATGTATACTTATCAGGTATTCAGCATGGTTCCAAGAAAACAGACAGATAACATGGTGTATGTGTAACTATGTTCATATATGGTCCTGACAGGCTAGTCAGAGGTATTGAGAGGTTCCTGATGTACTGGGGATAGGGCTGGGCAGGACCGTGTAATGTTCTCTTCTCTGTCAACCTGTGATGATGATCATTTGCTGGGATGACTCAGGTTGGGTCCCAGAGTTAGTTTTAGTCCACGCCTACTGGTTTAGGGGTTATTCTCTAGGGCTATTCCTAGGTAGCTGGGTACCAGTGTCACCAATGAGTGATACTGGCACTGAGTGCAATTTGTCGGTAAGAATTAGCAGTGATATATTCGTATTTATCAATTAAAACTTTGCTCAGGAATGGGGTCGTCTTGCCTCAAGTAATTGTATGCCGCAAATGGGTTTCATGGAGAAGCAGCTTATTACTTGGAAATCTGTGGCCAGAAGGCGGGCTTTGTGTGTCTGCAAGGACATTGTAGAAGAACTGAGAGTGAAGAACAGGCTTAACTTACTGTTTTCTTCCTCTTTGAGTGTTAAATTTTACTTTGAATTCTCAATTTTAGTAAGTCACAACAGATTTCTCTTCCTCAAAGTTTCATCTTGAAAGTTAGAGACTGCACCTTGGTTCAGAGTTTTCTCTTGGTATTTGAAATGTCTTCAGAGACTTACATTTCCCAGGTACTAATGTGTGGCAAAATGGTGGTGAAATAATTGCATCACAAGTACTGTCTGGGTCCAGTGTACTATTTTAAAAAATATATTTTGGGTATTTCAAAACTGAGGATTCCTAGAATTGTTTTTACTAGAAGTCCTGGATCAACTGAATGGCATTTCACGTGGCTATAAAGATCAGATTCAGTAGAATCTAAAAATTGTTCTCAATTATCCTGGCTATACATATGAGCCAGTGGTATGTAGTAAGGGTGCCTAGGTGAGGATAAAGCAATACAGTGTTGAATACTGAAGTCTGTAAGAAGTTTGCATCTACTTTATCACAAAAGTAGTCAGACTTGTGCCCCATCAATATCTTCAAACTATAGATGTGGTTTGTAGTCTATCCCAGTAACTGTCCCTTTGGATCCATGTTCTTTTTGGCTAGTGAAGGCCAGTGAGGAAAGTACTGGATCCATTGCTGGTGGAGATTTAACACCTTCATTAGGGAGGGAAGAGTGCCAGCTTCTTTTTAAGAAGCTCTGGTGCATCCTCTGCTCAGGAAACCAACACTTGATGCTGAGGGTCTTGCTAATGGTTGACCAATATTGCTTCTTCCTTTTTTGGTTAAGATTACAGAGAAGGTTATAGTAAGACAACTGTTGCCTCAATCACCTTGGTCCTTGCCAGTCTGAATACAGAGCCTGGTATGGAACTGAAAGTCTACCAATTCAAGAAGTACAATCTCCTAGTGATGGATGAAGATCAGGTAGGGTCCATGCAGATACAGTTCGAACTGTCAGCAGCTTTTGATGCCATCTAATAAGGTGATGTTGATTTGCCTATGCACTTTACAGGTGAGTCAATTTCAAAACAAAAATAGCTTGGGAAGGACAGCTTGGGAACTAACAGTTACCTTTGTAACATAAAAGCTAATAGACCTGTCTTGCAAGTTATGTCAAAATGCATTTGACAGCTTTGCTATGGTACTAATTTCTGGAAATCAGGGTTTGTAATAGAAATAGCACATGTTGGTGACTGCAAAAAGATAAGGTCATTGATTAGTGTTGGCAACTTTCTAACTTCTGAAAATTGGACCCCTCTTCCTCTTCCCTCGAGCCCCCCTCTTACACTTCCCGCCCCCATCGCTCACTGGGCTCCCTCTGCTCCGGTGCTGGGACAGGAGCCATAGCCTGACACAGAGCCTACCTGCCAGCAGGTAGTAGGCAGCCCCTGCTGAACAGGGACTGGTGGGAGTTGATGACTCAGCACCTCCCCCCTGCCCACAGTAACTGGACATTTGGTGTCCGGTCAGTACATCTGACTGGATGCTGCCAGGTCCCTTTTTCAACCAGACCTTCTGGTCGAAATCCGGACACGTTGCAACCCTATCATTGATGCACAACTCCTCTCGTAATGATTACTGCTCAGAAAAGATCAGTAGTAACAGATGCTTTTACTTCAAGTATCCAAATCCTGTATATGCAGATACAGTTCAGTGAAGCGTATGCCAGGAAATCTCGACGGTGCCTGTTTAAAAACATATATATCTTATAAGTGAACAAACATCCCATATCAGTGTGTATCAAATTCTGAAAATAGATGTGAGTAGCAGAAATTACATGTAGAGGTAACTATTTTCTATATACTTCCTGTTGTTGGACAGTGTTAAAATGAAGCTCTTGCTATGTTTTTTTTTCTTGTAACGGTAGTTAAATATGTGAAGTCAGGGAGAATATAGTATAAACAATTTGACAATAGTCAAGTTAAGGTTTACCTTTCTTCCTGTCAGTGAGATCTGTTTCTTGTATAATTCGGATGTTGCTCAATCCTACCTGTTTTAGATTTCTTGGTTTTTGTTTAACCTACTTTCTCCTTCTCGTAATATGAAGCTCAGTTACTGGTATTGCCTTGCTTTACCAGCACATGTTACACAAGATCAAACGGCAAATATATAAATAATTACTTGATAAGGTGTAAATTAACATTAACCTAAAATTGGTATCAACCTTGAGAAATTAATTTAAAAGGCACATAATTTACACTCTGGTCTTGTGTTTAAAGTATTGGGGGTGTGTAGCTGTTGTATCTGACAGCACACGTTACATATTAGCTCTTTCTAACCATTCTTTTTCTCCAGACTAAACAGGCCATGAAAACTGGCCTTTTTATAGTATGTTCTTGATGAGTGTTCATCTCCTTGTCCGAACATGTTTCATTCACATTGATAGTCCACAGTACACTGCATTAAGAAAACACCATCCTAGCCACCATGGACGTAGAGGCTCTCTACACGAACATCCCACACACAGATGGAATACAAGCTGTCAGGAACAGTATCCCCGATGATGCCACAGCACAACTGGCTGCTGAGCTCTGGGCCTTTATCCTCACACACAACTATTTCAAATTTGATGACAATATATATCTCCAGATCAGTGGCACCGCTATGGGCACCCGCATGGCCCCACAATATGTCAATATTTTTATGGCCGACCTGGAACAACGCTTCCTCGGCTCTCGTCCACTCACGCCCCTTCTCTACCTATGCTACATTGATGACATCTTCATCATCTGGACCCATGGGAAGGAGACTCTGGAAAAATTCCACCACGATTTCAACAGCTTCCACCACACCATCAACCTCAGCCTGGACCAATCTACGTGTGAGGTCCACTTCATAGACACCACGGTGCAAATAAGTGATGGTCACATTAACACCACCCTATACCGAAAACCTACCGACCGCTATGCCTACCTTCATGCCTCCAGCTTCCATCCCAGACGCACCACACGATCCATTGTCTACAGCCAAGCACTGAGGTACAATCGCATCTGCTCTAACCCCTGAGACAGAGACCAACACCTACAAAATCCCCACCAAGCATTCTCAAAACTACAATACCCGCACGAGGAAATAAGGAAACAGAGCCAGACGTGTACCCAGAAGCCTCCTACTGCAAGACAAACCCAAGAAAGAAACCAACAGGACCCCACTGGCCATCACATACAGTCCCCAGCTAAAACCCCTCCAACGCATCATCAGGGATCTACAACCCATCCTGGACAACGATCTCACACTTTCACAGGCCTTGGGTTGCAGGCCAGTCCTCGCCCACAGACAACCTGCCAACCTGAAACATATTCTTACCAGTAACTGCACACCGCCCCATAGTAACTCTAGCTCAGGAACCAATCCATGCAACAAACCTTGATGCCAGCTCTGCCCACATATCTACATCAGCGACACCATCACAGACTTAACCAGATCAGCCATACCATCACCGGTTCATTCACTTGCACGTCCACCAATGTAATATATGCCATCATATGCCAGCAATGCCCCTCTGCTATGTACATCGGCTAAACTGAACAGTCGCTACAGAAAAGGCTAAATGGACACAAATCAGATATTAAGAATGGCAATATACAAAAACCTGTAGGAGATCACTTCAACCTCCTTGGCCACACTATAGCAGACCTTAAGGTGGCCATCCTGCAGCAAAAAAAACTTCAGGACCAGACTTCAAAGAGAAACTGCTGAGCTTCAGTTCATCTGCAAATTTGACACCATCAGCTCAGGATTAAACAAAGACTGTGAATGGCTTGCCAACTACAAAACCAGTTTCTCCTCCCTTGGTTTTCCCACCTCAACTGATAGAACAGGGTCTCATCCTCCCTGATTGAACTAACCTCATTAGCTCTAGCTTGCCTGCATATATATATACCTGCCCCTGGAAATTTCCACTACATGCATCTGACGAAGTGGGTATTCACCCACAAAAACTCATGCTCCATAACGTCTGTTAGTCTATAAGGTGCCACAGGATTCTTTGCTGCTTTTACAGATCCAGACTAACACGGCTACCCCTCTGCTGCATTAAGAATGTACTTCCAGTATATTAAACATTTTCTTTATAATGAATCTGTTTATCTTCTAGAAATAGCTGAATCACTAAATAACGGGAAGGGAAAAACAAACTAAATGATTCTTGTAACTTGCATCTTATAAGATGTTCCCATAAAGAACAAGTACATCATTTGTTCCTCCATTTTTCATGCTTCTTGTAACAAGAACTCATTAATATAAATAGGGCTCTAAATCTAGTTATTTCTAAAATTTCCTGTGTTGCAGTTCTATATCTGGGTAAAAATAGATTTGAGAGGTTAAGGAGAGATAATTTCATGTTTAAAATATAAAAGCTTCATAGTGTTGGTTGTGTGGGTTTTTTTTTTTTCTTGTTTTCTTTTTTTGGCCATTGTGAAGAATTCTCATACCATAAGTATTTCTTATTATGGTAACTAACAATGGGTGACCTGGGCAAGGTTTGAATAAGCTTTCTGTACAAATTGCAAATCCTTACTTGAACCTTTTGGGGCTACAAATTGTGCTAGAGATTTTGCCAGGCATCCCTTTCATGATGTGTCATCAGTTTTTATTGCTGTTCTGAAACAAATTGTGCAGAAGTTTGTTTAAAAAGTGAAGGAACAGTTTTTTCCGAACTTTTTCTTTGAGCCAGAAGTCTTGAGTAAGTACATTATTTACCCAATTGATTTGCCCCTCCAGTATTAATCTCAAAATACAAATACTCACTGAATTCCCTCCACCAGAAGATATAGAATATAGAGTAGTGGAAATCCAGTGATTTGAGTTTTTTGCATCTGTGTGTAAGAGCATATGTTTGTTCAAATGCGATCAGCTGTTTGGAAATAACCACGTCCACTAGCAAGTATATGCGAACAGCCCCCTAGATCAAGGGTTCTCAACCTTTTTCATTTTGAGCCCCTCCTCTGTGCTATAAAAACTCCATGGCCCAACTATGTCACAACAACTTTTTCTGCATATAAGGACCAGGGTTAAGGGGTAGCAAGCAGGGCAGTTGCTCGGGGCCCCATGCCACAGCGGACCGTGTGAAGCTAAGTGGCTCAGGCTTTGGCTTCAGCCCCATTCAGCGAGGCTTTGGCTTTTTGCCCTGGGCCCCAGCAAGTCTAATTGCAGCCCTGCTTGGCAGACCCCCTGAAACCTGCCTGTGGCCCTCCCAGGGGGCCCTGGATGAGACCCACTGCCCTAGAGGAGATTCTTTGTCTCACAAACAAGGAACCAGTGTACTGATCATGGCTGTGCTGCTTCACAGTTAAGAAATAGTCTCTGTCAATATCCTGTGTAGCATGTACCTTGATTTGTTCAAAATAAGGATGTCTCTCTTGCTAAATTTGCGGGATAAAGCCCTGTTTTAAATGAAGTATATTTCAGAAACTTGCTGCACAAAGCAGGAGTGGGTAGGGGAGCTGCTGGAGGAAGATGCTAGATGAAATGTTCTTGAAGCTCAGCTCTTGCAGAACTTAAATGCACACACAAGCAAAACTTAAGAAAACCAGCCCTTCTCAGCAGTCCTTTGCTCCCGGAATTCCCCCTTACAAGCTGATTCTGAGAGAACTTCCATCTGGAAGTTATCAGAGCAACTGACCAGCAGGTCTTAAAGTCTGTGCTCGAGTCCTTTGACCTTCCTTGTATGGCTGGCTCCTATAGCTAACAGACCACCCAATGATTTAAAGATTTCCCTCTTCCCCTAGGCCATTGGATGATTGAGGTTGCTGTCTATATGGAATGTTGTGAGGTTAAATAAAGAAGCCTAGGTGTGATGAAATATTGGAATTGCTTTGTTTTGCTGAGTGTGAATTTCCTGAGATACTTCATAGCTTTGCACTCATAGACATCTTAAGGCTTCTTGCCCACATCTCAGATGGTGAATATTGCTTTTAACATAAAATAAACAATACAATGGTTTTGTGATGACTTTGCAAATAAGACCACTGGGTGACTGGAGAAGGGCGTTTTCCTTGATCACAAGCCTATTAAGTGGAGTGCTGCACATCTGTTGCCAAGGGGAATGTTTCATAACAGATATGTTTGCCTTTAGCTGCCTTCATTGGTAATTATCCAGAACTTACTTATTTTCTATCTACGGTACAGCAGTTTGGGTGTTAAACATGCTTCTCATTCTGGAGTGCATGGAGTTTAATAATACTAGGTTGAACATCCTAAAGTTGGAATAATTTGGTAATTTGTGTGAATTGGGTTTATGCAGTAATACTGTGAATTATACTTAATCATATCACATAAAAGACAGGTACTGTGTTTTTGTAATAAATGAGCCACCCAAAGATCCTCATAAGAAACGTCTTTATTTTCTGTCTTCAATCACTTGATAAGGTTACAAAAATCGTATACTCTTGTTGCGCGACAGGAGTCAGTATTCACTAACTCCAGTGGTTGCTGTTATGTGGTGGTTTTTTCATATTGCTACGATTTGTACCCTGAAATATGATAGCAGTTTTAACTGATGAAGTACTGCCCATGTAAGCTGTAAATGTCCAGTGACTGAAAGAATTTTTTCACATAACATATTGTTCTTTGTTTTTGCTGTCTGCAAACCCATTTACAGCATTTGTCACTTTTTGGGGTTGCGGGGGATGTCATCTTAATTTGCTTTAATATATTGTAGCTTTGCATCAGAAAAGGAACAGGCTTGTGTTAAGCCACGTCTTTCTGTTCTTTATAATGCATGCCACCCACACACACACCCCTCTACCTCGATATAACACTGTCCTCGGGAGCCAAAAAATCTTACTGCGTTATCGGTGAAACCGCGTTATAGCGAACTTGCTTTGATCCACTGGAGTGCACAGCCCACCTCCCCTACGAGCACTGCTTTACTACGTTGTATCCGAATTTGTGTTATATTGAGTTGTGTTATATCGAGGTAGAGGTGTGCTACAAAATAAGTTTAGAAAACTAGATCTGCGGAGATGTTTTGTGGGTAGAGAGAAGGACAAAATGAAATCAATTAGGATTTGTCTACCTGGTGACGTAGTCTGCATCAGAGGGGTTTAAATTTTAGTGTGCACTACTGTTGTGCACTAATTGGCCAATGGAGACCCTGCTGGCATGCATTAAAATTTCTCTAATGCTGTTAATGGAGTTCTGTTTGAAACAGGACTGTTTGTGCGCATTAGAGAACTTTCAGTGTGCACCAGCAGGGTCCACACAGGCCAGTTAGTGTGTGGCATGCTGATGTGTACTACAATTTACACCCCTGTGATGCAGACTAATTCACCATTGTAGACAAGTCCTATGAAATTATTATACGTTTTTAGGGGGCGGGGAGAGACGGGAATGATGGTGACTGAGACAGACGCATCAAGGACTAAGGGACATTACTAACAGTGAAGGACAGGGCCAAGAAAAGAACATTGTACTTAATAGTCTTCTAGCTATATTTATCCTTAATTGTATAAATTTATCTATCACATCAACAATAAGAAAATAACTTCCTATTGTGAGAGTTATACCACGTCTGACATTGTGATAGCTTTTGGATTAGAACATACACATTTTAATGAATCCAAATGTGTTCAGTTCTGTATAATCAGGGCCTTCATTTCAAGTGCAAATTGTTTTTCTTGGAGCCATGTTGTATGCAGAACATGAGCAGACAGGAAGTGTATCTTAAATGTCATCTTTTAATGAAATTAGTAGATGAGCAGTTACTGATTTTCAGTGTTTACCATTGCAGCTTGAGCCTGCCGTATACGTAAACATTTAGGAAATTTCAGTTTTTTGACTGAATATGGGTGCATGTTTTCTTTTTCTAAATAATTTTAATTTTTGAGAAGGCAAATTCATGATGCATCCTCTGAGACACACTCAACATAGTTGTATTTTAACGCTAAACATTCTTGCAAGTGAAACTAGCCTTTTTAATTGAAGTTGATATGAAAACAGCTACCAATTAAGTACACTTTGACCTTTCTTTAAAAGTTTAAAAAGAGATTAGAGGTATACTAGTGTCTTTCGTCAAACACACTGAGGTAACAAGCATACCTATAATTTATTTAAAAGCTGTATTTTATGTTAATGGATCTTCTTCAGCCCCATAGTTTTGTTTGTTTTTTAACTATCTCACTCCTTCCTGTGCAATAGGCTTTTGTTTGAGTCCTCTCTGAGCTGTCTCTCCTGCATGGTCTAATTCAAACAGCAGCTGCTGCAGTTGGTAGCATCAGTGGAACTTGATTTAATTTAGCATTGTATGCTGTTGCGTGGTAAAAAAACAAGGTTACTTTTTTGAGAATAAAATCATGTACCATCAAGAAAAATAAAGTAGTCATGTTTAATAGATGGATCTAGATCTTTCTTGTCCTGAAATGGTCATGTTTCCTAATGCTACTAAGTCCTTAGGATTAGAATACTTGTATTTTGTAGGTGGCCTGGAACTACTGATGATTAGGTATTGCTAAATCTTTCTGGCCTTTTTAAGCTAAATTTGACATGTGTAGGTGAAATGCTAATAGATTTGTAAATAATCTGTCTTGTGCAAACTGAAGTGACTTCTACTCATTTTATGCTAAATTGCAGAAGAAATCTGTAGCTAAAACTGTATCTCATTTAAATTTAATAGGCAAAATCAAGCATCAGATGCTTCATAAAACCTACGGAGACACTGGAGAGATCTCTTGAAATTAACAAGCATAAGGGAAAGAAGAGGTTGCAAAAAAGACCCAACTATAAAAATGTTGGTGAAGAGGAGGAAGAAGAGAGAGGACTTGAGAATACCCAAGAAGATCCAGATAAGGCTAAAGGTACAGAGGGTAGTTCAAAAGGCATCAAGGCAAGTGGGGAAAATGAAGGTGAGTGCACCAATGAAAACTATGCAAATATTATATATGCTAATAATTTAATAGTATCACATTTGTGGTCTAGTTCATGTTTTTTGTCTGTTTTTTATGATACTGGTTGCATAACTAAATAAACAGAATCATTAGATTTTCCACATCTAAGGAAATGATTCTTGCTTATTTTTTTTAACCTCTCCTTCATGTAGAATTCAGCTCTTAAGAAGATTGTGTGTTTACTTGGTGGAAAATGTGAAGTGTCTGCAGTTTCTCCTGTGGCATCCAGCCTTTAATAACAAGTACATCTTATAGCTAGCTGCACATGATTAATCAGTGTTGTAAGACTTATTAACAAGTCTGCGTCATTTTGTTAGTGGAGAAGCAAAGGGGGTTAAAAAGCCCCCCAAAAGTCAAGCATCCTGTGTTGACTGGCAATGAGTAAACCCTTTTCTGCCAAGCATTGCCACATCTCTGCGTGTGCGTACGGTGCAAAATTACAGAAAAACATCCCTCAATTTTTTTTATTTAATTACCTGATTGTGTGCATTTTAGTTGCTTCACAATATCATGCTTGAATCATTAGAGTCAAAGTGATGGGTGCTGCACCAGAAAGGCATGCTTTTCAGTTACTTTCGTTTTTTTTAAGTTACTAGTTAAGAGGAAAATGCGTATCAAAAGATAAAGCTTTTATGCATAAAATGAGACCATGATGACAGCACTGCATCTAAGGAAGCATATACCACAATACCTTTTTTTTTTTTTTCCCTGTGCTATGACTTCTTTGGCAGCCTTTTTTCATATCCTGCTTGCATTTTAATGTGTGTAACTAATCTGTCCGAAAAGAACTTCCAAGTTCTTCATTCTGACTTCATGTAAATGATGCTAAATAGAATGCATGTAATGACTATGTATTGTCATTTTTTGGTTCAAATTATATAATAGAAATGTATTTTTTGATTCTTCCTCTTCCCAGTTTCTCAAGAGACCTAATAAATTAATTTTGGGGTGGGCAAGGGACCATGCTAGGTAAGTGAGGGCAAAAACCTTAGTGTGCGCCTAATATCGTAAACGGGGAGAAGAGTGTAAAATGTTTTTCTAAAACACTTAAAGTGGGTTAAAGGTCATTAACATGGCTTGCATCCATACTGCAACTTAAAATCTTTTCACAACAGTATCAGAACGCTACTAGAAAGTGTTTCAGAACAGCTCTCACTTTAACTTGGTTTCTTTATAGTGGAGACAGGGCTTTAGTGGGTAGTTTTCATAATTTTTATAATCCTCCTGGATAATCCCCTAGTACATAACATGGCATTAACCAGGTAGTTACTTACTGAGTGTCTAATTCCAAACAAGTAGTGTAATGCTAATCAACATAGTGTGTACAGGGCTTTGTTCCATGATACCAAGTATCGCGTACTGGGCTATGTTCCATGACTCCACATATTGTAAAGCATGTGTGTACTGCTTCCTGGCGTATTGGAGCTGTTCTCATAAGTTTATGATAGTGATATAGCTTTTATAATGTAATCTTCAGCATTTATATAGTATTTACCTTGAAAAGCTTTAAATTCAAATTACGCAAACCTACAACATTAACAAAAAAATTGGTATAAAGAAAAGGGAGAGTGAGGGCTGGAACAAAAGTTGTGAGCCATACATAGTAGCTGAGGAGAGGCTTAAGGTGAACAGCAGTGGAAGTGGTGGTTATTAAGCTCAAAATGTGGGTCCTGAGGCAGGATTTCAAGGAGACTGAGAACGTTTAGCAGAAAGAATAGAGATGCCATTCTAGTCGCAGGGGACAGCATGAGAAGGTACAAGAGCAAAAATAATAGGATACTACTAACCCTAACTATGTTACTAACTTGCTGTGCCAAGTTGGGACAGTCTCTTATTTATCCCTGTCAGTTTTCACTTCTATAAAATGGGGATACTACTTATCCAGCAAAGGTGTTGTAAAGCTTAGTATTGTTGTCTTAGGATGGAAATGCATGTTAAGGCTTTTGTAGATAAGTGAAACTAAATATCTTGCTCATCTACTCTGCTTTCACTCAAACTTCTTTTCACAATGTGGACCACAACTTACTGTGTTGTGCATCACCTTACCTCCCATTTGCAATCCCATGACATCCCTCTGGCAATTACAGCAATTTATGTGAAAAAGTAATATTAGGAAAACATTTGGGAAGTACTGTAGTGATCACTTCTTAGTGTGACTTAATAGCTTTAAATAAGAGCCACAGACCTGTTTGCAAATTACTGCTTTAATTCATCTGTAAAAACAGGTCTAGCAACTATCACATTGGAGTAACTTCTCTTTATGTGCTAATATTTTTAATAAAGACTTTGTTCTAGTTTGTTTCTGTTATTCGTAAGGTTAAGTTCATATGTACCTAGGTTAGCCTAGGAAATTAGAAGTCCTGACCAATCCACTGACTCAGTGAGACTTTGATCCTTAGCACCTGAAGTATAAAATTACAAGAGTTCACTGGTAACTAGGTACTGCACCTAAGTTGATTTGCATTGAGCAAATTAGAGAGATGATTGAACAGAATCTGTTGGCTAGGAATCTATTTATATTGGCTGTGCTGATGGAAAAAGATCTGACTCTGTTTTAATTTGCCCTGTATAATTCTTGGGAATGGCACTTCCTTAATTGGTTTGAGCTGATTTGGCTATCTTTTTTTTATGAGTATAACCACCTGATCCACACTGATTCATATGATTTTTCCCATGGAACTACATGCATGCCCCAGGATGAGACTGTATCTTGAAGTCTGACCTTTTTTTTTTTTTCTGCTGCTGCTTCTCCTTGGAATCATGTATGTGGGCATGATAAAAATGTGAACTCCATTTTTTACAGCCATGGAAACAAATTTATTCTAGAAGCTAAATTGCATGTCATTTTTACTTCTGACCTATGCCCTATGCACACCAATCTAACTGCTGAGACTACAACTAACATTTCTACTTTGTCCAAGTCCCCACCGCTGCCATTTAAAAAAAACACATGCCACAGGTTTTGTTTCTTCTCATAAATGTGGCTTCGATAAAAATGGACGCTACTAGGGGTGCTGTGGGGGCACGGGGAGGGCCGCAGGAAGTAACCTCGGGGATGGGGGGCAGAGGAACCAACCCCCCCCTCACCTCCGTTCCACTGCCACCTGCTCCCCCGAGCATGCCGCCACTCTGCTTCTCCCCCTTCCCTCCTAGGCTTGCCACTTGAATCAGATGTTGTGCGGCAAGCCTGAGAGGGAGGGAGGAGAAGCAGAGTGGCGGAAGCTTGCCCAGGGGGGCAGGCGGGGCGGTGGGGGGCGCAGGGAGGGCCGCAGGAAGTAACCCTGGGGGGCGGGCAGAGGAACTTCTCTCTTCCTCCCAGCTCACCTCTGCCTCCTCTCCTGAGTGTGCTGCTGCTCCACTTCTCTCCCCTCCTTCCCAGGCTTGCCTGGGAGGGGGAGGGGTAGGAGGCGGGGCTGGGGATTTGGGGAAGGGGTTGGAATGAGGTGGGGAAGGGGTGGAGTTGGGGCAGAGCTAGGAGACGTGGGAAAAAATTTTTTGCTTGGGGCAGCAAAATACTTGGATCCAAGGACATGGTGCAGAGGTTTGGAAATTGTCAGGACTAAATTTTGCCTCTCCATGGCCTGTCTCAGTCAAAATCCTGCTGCATTATAATGCTGTAGTACAAGCTGTGGCCAGAAAGTTTTCTCTAGACTTCAGAATATCGGTTGTAGATGTATGGTAGTTTGTATGCTATAAGAATGGTCAATAGCAATTTAACTAAATCTGAGTGACTTGCAGGTCTGTCAAGTGGGTCTATGTGCAGAGAGGGATGCATAGGCCCCTATCCAGTGCCCACTTCACCTGTGACTGAGCTGCTCAGCCTCTGAATACCTGTAAGATCTCTGGCACTTGGTCCTGGTGCCAATGAGCACACAGTCTGTGGGGATGTAAACAAGTGAGCCAGCACTTAGAGAATTTAAGTTTTCAGGGTCTGAAACAGTCTTTTCTTTATGGCATGTTGCCTACTAGCGCTGGACCATGCACTGGAGAGGAAAGGATCAGAGGGTACAAGTGATTACAGGGCACCAAAGTCAATCAGTTGGCAGCATTTAGTGGATCTATTGCCTGTCTGGCAGTGAGGGGTTTCTTGTGTGGCTAAATATGCAATCTAAGTCTAATGGTAGCCTAGGGCTGCCATTGCTGCCTGTGAGGGAATGAAGTTTTGACATCACCAGTGAAGAACCACAAGTACCACCTTCCTTGTGTCAGCAGAAGAGTGGTTCTTTGGCGAATTGCTTTACAAACTGCCTGTATGCACAAATTGATGTTTACTGGAAAGAAGTCATAATACATCAGTGTTTTCTTTAGCCTACATTTAAAGAAATTTAGGGAGACCTTTGCCAAAACTGAATTTCCTCAGTATTGTGGAGGAAGTGTCTGTAGACAACTTGTTGAAAGACTTTGAAACGTAATAGTTTCATACTCGGAACCTGAAATATATATTAGTCATAAACAGAATTTGTGTGCATTAGTTGCTACAGTAACAACGGTACTCCTTTAAATTCCACATACTGTTTCCCTCCACCTTTTTGTGTGTGTGCGCCAGTGTACTGTTTATAAAATCTGAAGCTGCTATATATGTATTTGCACTAGATTTATTATGTTTGGGCATAGTGACCATTTTTCACTTAAAGCCCCTGAGATAATTGAAAATGTAAATAGGTTTTTGGCAAATACAGACCATTTTTAAAAAGCTGTTAAAATGCTTGGCAGTTAACAGTTTTGTAAAGGCTTTTATATTCATAAATAATTACACCATCAGTTCTGAAGCCCCAAGTGCATTTTAAATCATATAAGAAATGCTTTTTAATATTTTGTTGTGATGGTAGGAAAATCAGGCCTCTATGTATATTCTGACACATGAGTAGTGTCTTCCCTCATTTTTGGGTGCATAACACTTTATGCAAAATGTAAAAAATAGTGATTTTTAAAGAATACTTCATGTAGCTCACATCTTCCTCTAGAAACTCAATTTTAGCTCTTTCTTTTAAGAAATAGAGATGGTAATCATGGAGCGGTGTAAGATGTCAGAACTATCTATCTCAGCGGTGACAGAGCAGAATACAACTGATGAAGAAAAGAGTGCTGCTGCCTCTGGGAGTGAAATGACAAACTGGAGCAGGTATGAAAGAATTATAATTCACTTGACCAGGTTCCTTCCTTCTGCTTCTTTTTTTCTTTTTCCAATTTTGTCCCTCCTCACCCCCGCCAATTTATGACTCATCCAAACATTTGCCTTTGACTGGTGTAGCTGTCTTGTATATGGTTGTGTAGAAGGTGTGGCAGTAAGGAAGCAGTGTCTATCCTCTTCACTCCCTGGAGGCTGCTGTATTCAGTTTCCCTGCCTGAAAAGGATGCTTTGTCTTAAAGCAGTTCTGTATGTTACTGTATGCCAGAATAGGAAGCATTACATGTAACACACAAACTGTGTTCTGAGGATGTGTTTTGTACGTCTTTTTTGGTTTGACACTTTTCTTACAGTAGTACCCAGAATCCTCAGTTGAGATCGGGATTCCATTATGCTAGGTGGGAGTCTCGCAGCAAGGACGTTAATCTTTTTGATGCAGAAGAGCATTTTAAGTGTGAAAATTCTTCGCAGTTAAAATCTGATATACTACTAACAATTAGGAAACTAAAGAGAGTGCAAACGTTCACTTTTCTTACCATTTGATTGTCTTAAATTGCTAAGGAATTTGTAACATGTAAATGATTCTGATTTAAAAATTTTTAAAGCAAAATCTTGATTCTGTTTATTGACATAATTTTTTTCTACTGTGTCCTGGAGTATCCTGTTCTGTTTTTCCCCCCGCCCCCGTGTTGGGTAAATGACTTTTTAAATATCACCATTCCCTGCAGTAGTTGGGTTTGGGTGCTGGGGTGATCAGTTGCAATTTTGGTAAACAGAATGTATTGACAATAACATTTGTTTTTTATTCAAATGGTTTGCAGTGTTTGTAGATAAGGTAGTTGAGAATCCTTTTTTTTTTTTTTTTTTTTTTTTTTTTTTTTTTACACTGGATCAACATCTGCTGGTGAAAGAGACAAGCTTTCAAGCTTACATGGAGCGCTTCTTTAGGGAAGTGCTCTGTGTAAGCTTGAGAGCTCGTCTCTTTCACCAACAGAAGTTGGTCCAGTAAAAGAGAGACTACCACACTTGTCTAATTGTCAAATGGGACAGATATAAAACAGCATGCCAGAGACTGTACATTCTAAGTGGAGATAAGATAGCAGGTTGTAGGGCTTTATGAAGAGTAAAGATGAGTGACAGTAATAGGAACATAACGTTACAGTTACTAGCAAATGTGGGCAGCACAGGGTTTTTTAAGTGAAGTGTGAGTGAGCAAGAGATTCTGGTTTACCACTTCTCATAAAATGAAGTTGGCCATGATAGTACTGAGTACAGTGCCTGAAGATATTAGAACATTAGCTCTTAAGTCTTCAAAATGCAAAATATTCATTTGATCATCCTAACACCTTGTCAGATATTTGCATTTCAGATGAGAATATAGATAGTGATCTAACAGCATCTTGCATCTTCGTTCAAATGTCATTTGTGCAGAAGTGAAGCCACCTCTAAAAGCAAGAGTAGATCTTATCACATATGTAAGGGAAGTATTCCTAGACCTAGCAAAGTAAAATACTGCACAAAACTTTTTGTTAATGTGAATTACTCAGTTACTAGGTGAATAAACAGTTAAAACCTTGGAATTTTTTTTATACTTCTGCATTCTAAACACTATTTGAATCCTTCTCCTTGCCCCCTATAATGAAACAAACTTGATGAAGTATTTTTTGCATTAAAGATTGGATCTGTGTATAAGGATATCTTCTTTCCTATTTTGGTTATCCAATCTAACTGATCACTACGTATGTCATAACGAAGTCTGCACTTACTAAAAGTTATGGCACAATGGTGGAAAGTGTAGTAACTGAGAGTGGTCTGTATTGGCAAATGTTGACTTTTTAAATGTCTAATGTAGATCTAGCTCTATAAAGCATGAAATTTAACGATATTGTGTGTAAACAAATCTTTAATTTTGCAAGTTTTACTGTGCTCGACATTTGAATGCTAAGGCGGATCGATTTGGGGATAAATAGTATCCCTGTAGATATTAACATTCGTTTAACACTGGGGGGAGATACTAGTATTTGGAGATCTGCAGAAATTTAAAAAATAATTTCCAGTCTGATCCTTCAAATAGAGCACTCATTAATCATTATTAGTGGGAGCAAAAATAACTGGAAAATATTTGTCAACACAATATTTGCAACATAAACAGTATCCAATTGGATTTTGTTGTACTTCACTGATGTACCTAGAATCATAGTACAGTAGTTGGGAAAGGGCATATATGACCATCAAGTTCACACCTCCTACTAAGGCAGGACATTGTGGCTCAGGTTCTCAGTTCCTCCCAAGCTATTTTTGTGTGAGGATGGATGGGCGGATGGGGGAGGAGCTTTTAATTCATGTCTGTACTTCCCATGTTCTCTGACCTACCTGACTTCTAGCTAATACTTGTATAGTTGAATGGAATACAGCAAATGGGTGAATTGTTTATAGCTGCAATAAATGTGGTTTTATAGGAGACCACACATCCAAAATACCTGATTATAGGTTATATGCTGTGATCATGGCTAAACTAGTAGCAGGAGGGGCTGGAAAAATGCAGTGAAACTTGCTTGCCTAGTGACTGCTTCTCTTGTATCCAAAGGAACATCCAGGGTTGTCTTTTTATGGTGGTGGTATTGAGAGGATAGCATCTGGCAGGGGAACCCAGGTCTGTCTGTTACACCGGGTTCCAGCCCAGAGACCCTATAACTAGTAATCCAGGCTCTCAGTCCCTGTTGCTGTTTCCCTGGGCTACTTCCTACCAAGCCTCTCTATTTTCTCTTTCCTAGTTCTGGGTTTATCAGTGGAGTTTACTCTACTTGCTGTGGATACTTCACCCCTCCTCACTTCTTGCCACACTACTTACTCCAAGACAGGCTCAGAGGGCTTACCTCCCTCTGTGCTTCCTCCTTGTCCCTGATGACCTCCCTCATCTTGAGGAGGGTAGATGCCTTCCTGTACAGCCCCCTTCTACTCTCAGCTTCTGGTTTTATAATGCTGTCCTATCCCTTCTCCATTTGGGCTTCATTCTCAATTTTAACCTGGCTGCTCTCCTCTCAGGTGATGCCAGGTAACCTAACTGGCCTCAGGCCCTCATTAGCACATCAGCCTTGATCACAGGCTCTCAGAATGGCTTAATGCATTTAATCATTAATGAACTTTAAAACATAGAGAGGAGTTATTGTCTCTGTGCTCAGACCGGTAATTCTTGTTGAGTTCTAGTCCCAGTGCTCACTGACTGCCTCTGGATCTGGACAAGTTATTTAAACTGCCTCAGTTTATCTGTAGAACCAGGGTACATGTTTATCTAACTGCAGTATTGTAATTATTGACAGTGAAAAGTGCTCAAATAGTGCTGAAGCTTGGTATCTCACTTCTGACCCAGCCTCCTTTGAAGTGTTGTCCCCAACTAAACTCTGCTTCCCATTTAAACAACAAGGAGTCTGGTGGCACCTTTAAAGACTAACAGATTTATTTGGGCATAAGCTTTCATGAGTTAAAAAAAAACCTCACTTCTTCAGATGCAGCTTCCTATTTAGGTTATCTGAAATTAAAGCCAAGTATGTTGCTATAGTAGAGACTGTAGAGAAACAAAGAGTGATTGTACAAAACAGGACAACTTTAGCCATGCTCTACAAAAAAGACTGCAAAGCAGGCCTCAGAATCTAGTTGGTTGTTTTGTTAGTTACACACAATTGAATGCTTTTTGTGTAAAATTCTGTTTGGAGCCGATAGCTGCTCCACTGTGTCCAAGCTCTTTTTTTCCAGATGTCTGATTAGTCCAGAAATTGAGTTTTGAAAGTATCTACTTACTTGACCACAACTTTGTCACGACTTGATTGTGTAAAGTCTCTGGCACTAGTCACTGAATCACCCCACATCAAACCCAAGATAACAGAGTGGTTTGAAATCAATTAAAATAGCTCATGTTTCTTCTTTAAGACTTCTGTTCCTCGACCTAAGAAGGATAATTGTTTCCTCCGTACATGGCTTAGAGTAAAACTTGTAGCTCTGTTCTAGTACAGTGCTTTTATTTATACTAAGCAATAGTGTAACCATCTCAAAGTTGTTCTTTGGCCCTTAAGATGAACATGGTTAATATTTTAGTTTTCCACATGTTCCAATGCAGTTTTGCATCACACACAGGTATAAACAACCCCCTGAAATTCGCCATGTCTGCTTAGAACAAACTGTGCAACGTCTAGTAGTCTGTAATTTTTTTTCCCTGTTTTTAAAATTTTTTTTAAGGCCCTAGTGCCAAGGAATATTGGGCCTGAAAGATAACCCATTACAAGTGTGGGCAACCATTTGGGAGGGTGTGGGGAAAATTCCTGCTAAAATGCCAGATGTAATACCAGTAATAAACACAATAGGATAACTGCTTTCAAATAGCTTGACTTTTGCTCTTTACCATATCTAAAGAGAAAATTGGAGCATAGTTGGATAGTGAGTCATTCTGTTCCATTGGTAGGTAATGGCTCAGGTTATGTTACAATTAGCATCAGAACAAAACAACCATTTTAATACTACTCTTTTCCACAGGCCTTTTCTCGATATGGTATATAATGCACAGGACTGTGCTGAAGATGATTACTATGCTCTCTTTGTACTTTGTCTTCTGTATGCAATGTCTCAAAATAAAGGTAAGATGTTAATCACTTTGGATACTCTTAAATGTGTCTTTCCACAGAAAGGAGAATAAAATGAGACTTGACTGCACTCAGTGGACTTAGTTTGGTAAACATTTCTTCAGTGAAGTACGTATTTGTATTTTCTAGATGACTTAAACCACAAGAAACAAAATCTTCATATGATGAAAGGAGAAACAAATTCAGTGACAGTAAAGGTTGTGTAGCATCTGCATTTTAGAAAAAAAATTAATAGAATGCTGCTATTGTTTAGATGGTTTGTTTCTTCAATTGGTTTCCTAGAACTAGAAATGAATTAGACTCATTTGCACTTCGTTCTCAGTTACTTGACTTCAGTACTCTTAAGCTGGACTAACAAAATACAGTAAGTTCAGTATGAGCACTGGGGCCATGATTCTCCCCTGACTTTGACAGACGCATGTGGTTGAAGTGAGTGCAAAGTGGGTGTAAAATATAGCCACTGGTATGAGTGAAGAATTCGGACTTGGTAGCATTTTATCCTTTGCTCAGGTGTAAATTACTACAGGATGTGCAAGGCAGTGGAGAATTAGGCCCCTTCTTTTTGAAAGTCTACTGTGGCCTGTTATTGGTACTCGATTCCACAAGTCTTTGTTAATGACGCAATTTTCTTTATGTCCTCAACAGCTGCAAATATGTTGCATCATAATTCTTTGGTTTCGATTTTAGAGATCTTATTATGAAGTTATTTTGCCTTTAATACTGTTTTGCAGTTGGTTCATACACTTGTATATGTGACATTACTTGGGTTAGCTGCAGAGTTGGCTTTACTGCTGATTATCTTGTAATGAACAGATGCAACTTTAATGGATTTTTCATTGTGAAAGGCTTTGAACATATAACACACATAATGATGTAAACTGAATGCTAATGTCAGAATTCCAGCAAGTCCTGGTAGATAAAATGCATCAAATGTTTGCATAATATAGGAACGAATGTTGTGTATGGAAGTATTGAACCATGACAAATACAATTCAGTTAATCGTCAAAATTAGAGCTGTCAAGTGATTTAAAAAAATTAGTGATTAATTGCACTGTTAATAGAACACTATTTATTTAAATATTTTGAATGTTTTCTACATTTTCAAATATATTGATTTCAATTATAACACAGAATACAAAGTGTACAGTGCTCACTTTATATTTATTTTTAATTACAAATATTTGTACTGTAAAAAAAAGAAATAGTATTTTTCAGTTCACCTAATACAAGTACTGAAGTGTGATCTCTTTATCATAAAAGTTGAACTTACAAATATAGAATTATGTACAAAAAATGCCTGCATTAATAAATAAAAGTGTAAAACTTTAGAGCCTACAAATCCACTCAGTCCTATTTCTTCAGCCAATGGGCTCAGACAAACAAGTTTTACATTTTGCAGGAGATAATGCTGTCCGCTTTTTGTTCACAATGTCACTGAAAATGAGAATAGACATTCGCATGGCACTATTGTAGCAGGTGTTGCAAAATATTTACATGCCAGATGCACTAAAGAATCCCTTCATGCTTCAACCATCATTCCAGAGGTCATGCATCCATGCTGATGATGGGTTCTGCTCGATAACAATCCAAAACAGTGTAGACCAACGCATGTTCATTTTCATCATCATGAGTCAGATGCCACCAATAGAAGATTGATTTTCTTTTTTGGCGGTTCGGGTTCTGTAGTTTCCACATAGGAGTGTTGCTCTTAAGACTTCTGAAAACATGCCTCCCAGATTTTGGAAGGCACTTCATATTCTTAAACCTTGGGTTGAGTGCTGTAGCTATCTTTAGAAATCTCACATTGGTACCTTCTTTGCGTTTTGTGAAATCTGCAGTGAAAGTGTTCTTAAGAACATCTGAGACTGTTATAACATGAAATATATTTAACTTTATTTAACGAGTGTCATCAGCATGGAAGTATGTCCTCTGGAAGGTGGCTGAAGCATGAAGAGATATATAGACTCATAGACTCATAGACTCTAGGACTGGAAGGGACCTCGAGAGGTCATCGAGTCCAGTCCCCTGCCCTCATGGCAGGACCAAATACTGTCTAGACCATCCCTGATAGACATTTATCTAACCTACTCTTAAATATCTCCAGAGATGGAGATTCCACAACTTCCCTAGGCAATCTATTCCAGTGTTTAACTACCCTGACAGTTAGGAACTTTTTCCTAATGTCCAACCTAAATCTCCCTTGCTGCAGTTTAAGCCCATTGCTTCTTGTTCTATCATTGGAGGCTAAGGTGAACAAGTTTTCTCCCTCCTCCTGATGACACCCTTTTAGATACCTGAAAACTGCTATCATGTCCCCTCTCAGTCTTCTCTTTTCCAAACTAAACAAACCCAATTCCTTCAGCCTTCCTTCATAGGTCATGTTCTCAAGACCTTTAATCATTCTTGTTGCTCTTCTCTGGACCCTCTCCAATTTCTCCACATCTTTCTTGAAATGCGGTGCCCAGAACTGGACACAATACTCCAGTTGAGGCCTAACCAGCGCAGAGTAAAGCGGAAGAATGACTTCTCGTGTCTTGTTTACAACACACCTGTTAATGCATCCCAGAATCACGTTTGCTTTTTTTGCAACAGTATCACACTGTTGACTCATATTAAGCTTGTGGTCCATTATGACCCCTAGATCTCTTTCTGCCATACTCCTTCCTAGACAGTCTCCTCCCATTCTGTATGTGTGAAACTGATTGTTCCTTCCTAAGTGGAGCACTTTGCATTTATCTTTATTGAACTTCATCCTGTTTACCTCAGACCATTTCTCCAACTTGTCCAGATCATTTTGAATTTTGACCCTGTCCTCCAAAGCAGTTGCAATCCCTCCCAGTTTGGTATCATCTGCAAACTTAATAAGCGTACTTTCTATGCCAACATCTAAATCGTTGATGAAGATATTGAACAGAACCGGTCCCAAAACAGAACCCTGCGGAACCCCACTTGTTATACCTTTCCAGCAGGATTGGGAGCCATTAACAACTACTCTCTGAGTACGGTTATCCAGCCAGTTATGCACCCACCTTATAGTAGCCCCATCTAAATTGTACTTTCCTAGCTTATCTATAAGAATATCATGCGAGACTGTATCAAATGCCTTACTGAAGTCTAGATATATCACATCCACCGCTTCACCCTTATCCACAAGGCTCGTTATCCTATCAAAGAATGTTATCAGATTAGTTTGACACGATTTGTTCTTTACAAATCCATGCTGGCTATTCCCTATCACCTTACCACCTTCCAAGTGTTTGCAGATGATTTCTTTGATTACCTGCTCCATTATCTTCCTTGGCACAGAAGTTAAACTAACTGGTCTGTAGTTTCCTGGGTTGTATTTATTTCCCTTTTTATAGATGGGCACTATATTTGCCCCCTTCCAGTCTTCTGGAATCTCCCCCGTCTCCCATGATTTCCCAAAGATAATAGCTAGAGGCTCAGATACCTCTTCTATTAACTCCTTCAGTATTCTAGGATGCATTTCATCAGGCCCTGGTGACTTGCAGGTATCTAACTTTTCTAAGTGATTTTTTACTTGCTCTTTGCTTATTTTCTCTTCTAAATCTACCCTCTTCCCGTAAGCATTCACTATACTAGACATTCCTTCAGACTTCTCAGTGAAGACCGAAACAAAGAAGTCATTAAGCATCTCTGCCATTTCCAAGTCTCCCGTTACTGTTACCCCCTCCTCATTGAGCAGTGGGCCTACCCTGTCCTTGGTCTTCCTCTTGCTTCGAATGTATTGATAAAAAGTCTTCTTGTTTCCCTTTATTCCCATAGCTAGTTTGAGTTCATTTTGTGCCTTTGCTTTTCTAATCTTGCCTCTGCATTCCTGTGTTATTTGCCTATATTCATCCTTCGTGATCTGCCCTAGTTTCCATTTTTTATATGACGCCTTTTTATTTTGTAGGTCACGCAAGATCTCAAGGGTAAGCCAAGGTGGTCTTTTGCCACATTTTCTATCTTTCCTAACCATTGGAATAACTTGCTTTTGGGCCCTTAATAGCGTCCCTTTGAAAAACTGCCAACTTTCCTCAGTTGTTTTTCTCCTCAGTCTTAATTCCCATGGGACCTTGCCTATCAGCTCTCTGAGCTTACCAAAATCCGCCTTCCTGAAATCCATTGTCTCTATTCTGCTGTACTCCCTTCTACCCTTACTTAGAATTGCAAATTCTATGATTTCATGATCACTTTCACCCAAGCTTCCTTCTACTTTCAAATTCTCAACAAGTTCCTCCCTATTTGTTAAAATCAAGTCTAGAACAGCTTCCCCCCTAGTAGCTTTTTCAACTTTCTGAAATAAAAAGTTGTCTGCAATGCAGTCCAGGAACTTATTGGATAGTCTGTGCCCCGCGGTGTTATTGTCCCAACATATATCTGGATAGTTGAAGTCCCCCATCACCACCAAATCTTGGGCTTTGGATGATTTTGTTAGTTGTTTGAAAAAAGCCTCATCCACCTCTTCCGCCTGATTAGGTGGCCTGTAGTAGACTCCCAGCACGACATCACCTGTGTTTTTTACCCCTTTTAGCCTAACCCAGAGACTCTCCACCCTTCCGTCTCCTATGTCCATCTCCACCTCAGTCCAAGTGTGTACATTCTTAATATATAAGGCAACACCTCCTCCCTTTTTCCCCTGTCTATCCTTCCTGAGCAAACTATACCCATCCACACCAACATTCCAGTCGTGTGTATTATCCCACCAAGTTTCAGTAATGCCAATAATGTCATAGTTGTATTTGTTTATTAGCACTTCCAGTTCTTCCTGCTTATTACCCATACTTCTTGCATTTGTATAAAGGCATCTAAGATACTGGTTTGATTTTGCCTCCCAGCTTTGCCCTGACCCTCCTTCCTCTCTGCCATTATAGCCCGTGCTCCCTCCTGCTTCCAACCCATCTCCCAGGTCTTTTTCCCCACTTTCCTGTGGGCTTTGCTCACCTGTCCCCGTCGAACCTAGTTTAAAGCCCTCCTTACCAGGTTAGCCAGTCTGTGCGCGAATAAGGCCTTTCCTCTCTTCGAAAGGTGAACGCCATCTGTTCCTAGCAGTCCTTCCTCAAGTAGCATCCCGTGGTCGAGGAAGCCAAAGCCCTCCTGGCGACACCATCTTCGCAGCCAGGCATTCACCTCCACAATGCATCTGTCTCTGCCCGGACCCCTACCTTCAACAGGAAGAATCGAAGAGAATACCACCTGCGCTCCAAACTCCTTAACCCGTACTCCCAGAGCCCTGTAGTCACTCTTGATCTGCTCAGCATCACACCTCGCAGTATCATTTGTGCCCACATGGATGAGTAGCATGGGATAGTAGTCAGAAGGCCGGATAATCCTCGACAAAGCCTCTGTAACGTCTCGGATACGGGCCCCTGGCAGGCAGCATACCTCCCGGGATGAACGGTCAGGGCGACAGATGGGTGTCTCCGTCCCCCTCAGCAGAGAGTCTCCAACCACCACTACCCTACGTTTCTTATCAGTGGTGGCAGCAGACCTCCCAGCCTTAGGGGTACGAGGATTCACCCCCTTAACTGTTCGGGGTGATTTCTTCTCTCCTGTATCTTTTACCACAACAGGAGGGTTCGCAGCAGTGGTGGAGCACTGCCCGCTGCTAGAAGTAACCAGCTGGCTGTGTCCACCCTGAGCATCCTCCTCCACTGGTGTGTCAGGTACACCCTGAGGCATCTCCTCTTCCACTGCAGTGTCAGTAGTCCCGTCAACTGGGACAGCACCATCAGCTGTCTCCACATGGATACTGTCCAGGAATTGCTCATGGACATAGATGTTCCTCAGCCAGGCCACCTCCTCCTGTAGCTCTCCCACCTGCTGCCTGAGAGATTCCACCAGTAGGCACCTTTCACATTGGATGCCACCCCCAGCTTGGATATCAGTAAGTGGAAATTGCAAATTACAGTCTTTGCAAGCCCACACCAGAATCTGGGTAAAAGCATCCATGCTTTGGTGCTCTGTCTGGCTACAGGCGCAGGTGGAGGAGACAGAAGCAGTGCTGGCACAGGTGTTACGGGTCCTCCTCACCATTTTAAGCCTCCCTCTGACATGAAGAGATATATGAATGTTTAACATATGTCATATAAATACCTTGCAATACCGGCTACAATTCTCAATTTCTGGTGACAATGTAAATAAAAGGGCAGCATTATTTCCCGTAAATGTAAACAAACTTGTTTGTCTTAACGATTGGCTGAACAAGAAGTAGGACTGACTGGACTTATAGGCTCTAAAGTTTTGTATTATTTTGTTTTTGAGTGAAGTTACGTAACAATCTACATTTGTAAGTTGCACTTTTACAATAAAGAGATTGCACTACAGTACTTGTCTGAGATTAACAGAAAATACTTTGTCATTTTTACAGTGCAAATATTTGTAATAAAAATATAAAATAAGCAATGGATACTTTGTATTCTGTGTTGTAATTGAGATCAATATATTTGAAAATGTAGAAAAACATCCAAAGTGTTTGTTTAAATAAATGGTATTCTATTATTATTATTTAACAGTGTGATTAAAATTGCAATTAATCTTGCATTCTTGCAGGGCTGCAATTAACAGCCTAATCGCAATGAATTCTTATTCAGGTTTCCAACAGAAAATTTTACTTCCACTTCACCTCTTGCATCTTTTTGAAATACTGATAAGTATAGAATATATCTTATATGACTGGAGCATTTTTATTGAATTTCAACTTCCAACTCCTGAAACAGACTGCCTTCAACTGAAATCAGTTGAACAAAAACTCAGCATTTCAGGACAGCGCTGTATGTGTGCTGGGGAGAATATGACTTCAATATAGCGGTAGAGGCAGTTCTCTTAACTCTTTGAAGAGGTTCAGATAAGGAAAAAAGCAAGTAGATTGATGATAGAAGTCCTGAAAGGTGAGGGCGCAAGTCCAGAATGTTTTAATTTTACAACCAATTAAGTGTTAGGGACACGTGGGTGGAGAGACTATAAAACAGTGGACAACTTTTTTCCCAGGGGGATAGAAAATTCAGTTTTGAAACTGGTTAAACGTAATTCTACAGAACCACATGCTGTGGAGAGAAGAAATGGAGTTGTCTGTTGCATGGCTCCATTTTCCAGCTGGAATTGTGTAGTGGATGTGATAGGACCAAAATAATGCAGATTGAGTATTTTAAGGATGGAAGCCAGGGATCGGTGACAAATCAAGTCCTATAAAAGAAAATGAAGAGTGATGTCTTAAGTTCATTATGAACCAAATATGCCTTACCCCATGGTTTATTGGGATTTATTAAAGAGAACTGGATAAATTCATGGTGGTTAAGTCCATTAATGGCTATTAGCCAGGATGGGTGAACAATGGTGTCTCTAGCCTCTGTTTGTCAGAGGATGGAGGTGGATGGCAGAGAGAGATCACTTGATCATTGCCTGTTAGGTCCACTCCCTCTGGGGCACCTGGCATTGGCCACTGTCGGTAGACAGGATACTGGGCTAGATGGACCTTTGGTCTGACCCAGTATGGCCGTTCTTATGTTGTGTTGTTATCTAGCTTGCAGTTGCAAAACATTGACCTGCTACATTTGCAGTTCATGTTGAAGGACATTAATAATGCTAGACTGCCAATACTTTAAAAAAAAATCAGGCTCTTGTTACATTATGTAAATGAAATCAGATACAGTTAGCTGTACATCTTTGAGTGCAGCATGTGTGAAGTTAATTTGAGAAATTGTGTAAAATGCAAGATTTCAAGGAGTTAAAAAATTTCAAGTAGAGAAGATCATTGTGGGTTTTATATGTGTAGTTAGACTGCAATAACTTCAGCATCCACCATTAAACCCTTTCTTACAGCTGTCCAGCTAGATAAATATTTTAACTCTGGTCCCTGTACATATAAAACACTTCATTTCAAATATTATCCTTTTTAGTTTGACTAACTTGGGAGTTAGAGTCCCATTTATTGGGCTAGGACACAATACAATAGTAGCATAGTTTGAGATCACAAATGTGTATTCTTTCAGACTATAATCTTTCTGCAGACTATTCTTCTTTTGCAGAATATAATTTCATAAGCAACTCAATTCCAAATCAGTTAGTCATAGGCATGCAAAGTATCTATAATCACTTCTATGTTCCTGTGTATATGGATTTGAAGATGTTTCCTTAAGACCTGCTTCTCTATTTGCTCCATTATTAAATTTGTTCTTTTAAGAGTTTGGCCTGCTCTGGGACCTAGATATGGAAAAGCAATATATCTCCTTTTAACATATTTTGCTGTCATGTTGACTCTTTGGCCGAGTATATCTTTCATGCTGAGGAATTTTTTTAGTTCTTCATAAATAAGATGAATTAGACACCAACTTGGCAAGTAGCCATTGTAGGGGCAGATGTGTGCCTGGAAGGAACAGAATCAGAGTCTTTTCTGGATGAGTTCCAGCAGATACGGCTCATTGAAATTCTGAAGCTACTGTAAAAGGCACTGGTTCTTTGACATTCATGTTTTGAGTGTAGTAAGAGGGGAGGAATTGCATCCAGTGCTGGTAAATGTCAGACCTTCCCTAAAAGGCAGTAGAATGTGGATAATACTACTATGCATAGTTTCAGGCATTATTCAAAAATCAATTTTTGTGACTGATAATCTTTCCAGTAATCATGCTTTATTTTCTTTTTGGTGAAGATTATTGTGAAGGTTGTAGAAAAATGAGTGTCTTGTCCTCAGATTCCTTGAACCCTGCCACCTTGTCTTTCAGCCTAAATATGATCGATTTGGCGCTGGTCTCTGATCTTGATCAGGTGTCCATGCTGTTCCTTTCAGCTGGCATTCCATTGACAATAAAGTTTGTTAATTCTTCTGTGGGAACCTGACTAGGGTGCTTTTAAGTGGGTTCTAGTCTGAACTTTTAAAAGCCTCAAAATGTGGTTTTAGGCAATTGCTTGCCTGCCAAACAGTCTCTAAGGCAAACTTCCCTGTGGCTCTGTTTTGTTATTCCTTTGGCTTAATATGTATTTGAGGCCATTAGAGGTAATTGAAATAGTGTGTGTTGTAGTGTCACTGATGTGTGGATGGGATTCAGCTCTATCTGTCTTACCTCACCATTGTCTGTGTCTAACTGAAATTGAGATTTGGATGCGAGTTGGCTGAAAACTGCCTGGATAACACAGATGGTGATAGTGTGCAGAAGAAATTTTTAAGACATTACAGGAATGAGTCTTGCTCCAGTTATTGTGTGGCTTGGGCTATGTTTGGCCCAAGAGATTTGCAGTTTGGGAGTTCATTTGTTGTCTTTATGGGTTTTGAATTGCAGGAGGCATCATTGGCCGATAATATTTTTCCACTTTTGTGTGAGATGAGGAGCTAGTTCCATTTTCCCCTAGTCATGGTCCTGCCACAATAACCCTTGTGTAACCCATGCTAACTGTAGCTTTGTTACTTCCCCACTAATAAGTGACCATGTACGGAGGTTTGAACTTTCTGTCTCTGAACTAATGCCGCCCTATAATTTTAGCTCTAGCAGTAGAGACTCATGTTTTTAAGTCCTGGGTTTAATCCCTGTAGATGATGATCCAGCCAAGGCCATAATTACAAGTGATGACCCATACAGGGATTTGAACGTTTATAGACTTTTGGTTCTGAGTTGCCTTAAATTGAGGGATTATGTAACCCATGTTAACAGTCTAGCTTTGTCTACATTTATTGGAGAAATCCTATAGAGAGGTTTGTTAGCTACTGTCTTCTAGATTACAATAATCCAATGTGCTGTATTTGAAGACCACTTCAAAGTTAGTGTAGAAAAGAGACTACTTGTCACCTTTTAGGTGGTGATAGTAAAAAGCAACAATAGTTCTTCAAAAGCTGAACTGGCTTCCTATTTGCTTTCTGGTTCAGTTAAGGCACTATTTACCATTGTGGGCCGCATCCAATACTACCTGTATGGCCCTGATGATGTTACATGGCTGCAGTGCTGTACTGATTTTGCCGCAAGCAGCTCACGGGCCACAGGTTGAGAACCACTGAGTTAAAGTGTTGGCTTTGATCCATAAAGCCCTATAAGGCTTTGGGACTTGGTTGTCAGACAGACTTCTCTGACTGTGGTATGTTATGGTAGCTGAGGTAGCTGGTTCTGTTTCTGTGGAATAGTGCTACATTTATGTCCCCTTCTGAAGGAATTGTTTGCATGTACTTGTTATGTACTTCTACCCTGAGCCCTATGTAGGGGTGCATTTTACGTATCTAAAATGTAAGTACTGGTAATTACCAGCAAATGATGCTCTTGTTAGAATGGGTGTCAGTGTATGGAAGCTGTCTGTATTTGCATGTTTCTACAGTAAATAGAATTGAGGACATGCTCTATTGCTTTAGAAGGGCAACTTTCAAACTATCTATCATTAATAGTGCAGGCTTGGAAACATTTTCATATCGGTGTCACCTGATTAGACGAAACAATGTAGGACTTTCCAAAGGATGAGAGCACACACAGAATTCTAATTACTAGTAATTAATTTTGTTCATTATCAAGATGAAAATTGACCCGTCCCTGGAATCCATATAGAACCATTTTACATGCTAAGTACGTGAAGTCAGTGCGTGTTCATTTAGAATTGTATTGTCTTCTACCTATACACATTGCATCCATGTTTCTATTCATTACACATGTTGCACACTTAAATCTAAAAAAGCCCAGAAGTTGAATATGTGCTCACATATATTTAAATAGTAACTTGCCAGCAGAAGGCTTTTACTGCTGATCTATTTCCCTCCCTTTAGGCAAATGTCATTACTAATGGCACAATTACCCTCCACACTGCACAGTCAGTCACACATTTTTGTGAATTTTGTTAATACCCCTAAGTTTAGTTTATGAAGTCTGTAACAATTTTCAAACCATATTGTCCAAGCAGTAACAAGTAATAAAGATTATGGTGTAAAAATATGATGTTGAACAACAAGCCATGCTCAGTATTTGAGATTGGGGGGGGGGGGGGGGCTGGGAATAGACTGTTCCTATGGCTGGGTGTACTCTGACTGTGGAAGGAGTATATGAATCCTGTGTTGCCACTACATTGTTGTAGTCAGCATGCTTTGCTTTGAATCCAGCATACTACATAAATCTTACTTCAGGGTATGGTAAAATGCTGCATACTTCAAAATAAATAGAAATGGCTTAATCCCTTGCAAACAAACCTTTCTTTAAGATTTTTAGTGGGAAACAAAACAGTTGCATCAGCCAATTATAATTACAGTCAGCAGTGTAACTGTGCAAAACTAATATGCAAAACTGTTTGAAAGAAGAATGTTAAACAGGCTTCATTTGATACCTGCCACAAAATGAATGTTTACTTTTACCATACAAGCTGTTGGAATTAGTTTTATCTGGCAAATAAATAAAGTGAGGCTATACTAAAACGCTGAAATCAAGTGTTTTCAAAAGCACACTTAAACGATATAACCATAAGGTATCACAAGTGACACTGAATTGGCTTAGCATGCAGGAGTTCAGGGTTGGAAGAAATTCAATAAAGTGGAGTACATTGTTTTGATCTATTATGGAAATGTTTTAGTTACTTGGAGTCAAGACAATGAGCTTTTTAACACACAGTCTGTAATCATTGTCTGAGATCTTACTGTAACACATGTTATTCATAAAGGGTAATATTTCAAACCAGCATATTCTGAGAAATCCAACTTGGCACAAAAACTTGGCATTTGTTTTAATTTCTTATAGGTACTTTCACAAAAGCCAGTGTGTTTAGCATTTTGGAGTTGTAATTATGAGCATTTTAATCTGGCTTGTTCCCTGGTAACTGTTGGTTGTTAAGAGAAATTTATCTTAACACAAAGGAAAAATTTTTTTCTGGTTTTCTTAAATCAGACTTCCAGCAGGACACTTAGATGACTTGGTCAGTTGTCAACAAAGTAATAATAATTTTAAATGATTTTCTAAGGAACTGAAGACATTTAGGCGTCCATTTCAGTGGGATTTGAGTGCCTCCATCCCTCACGCTCCTTTTGAATATCCCAACCTGGAAGGTTGTAAAATTTGTTCAGTCTTCTGTTGCTTTCTTTTCTAACTGTGGCACAGCCATTCAAATGTCACAGTTTTACTCTCTGCCAATGCAGTTCTATATTGCTTATGATACTCTGCATTTTCAAGATGACTTATTGCAATTTTTAATAGCTATTTGCTAAAAAATATCCTCCTATTTTCTTCCACTTCAAAAGGAATTGACCCAGTCAAGCTGGAGAGAATTCATCTTCCAGCCCAGCATGCTGAGGAGAAAAGCTCATACAACCATGTGCTTGCAGAGAGGCTCATCAGGATAATGAATTATGCTGCTCAACCAGGTAGAGCATTTCTGATCACGTTAACTGATTACTTTTTTTTGTGCGGCAATAAGTTCTGAAAATGTAGTGTCAATGCTTAAAATATTTGAAGTACTAAGTAACTGGCCCCATTCCCCATGCGGAAGAGACTCGCTGCTATTCAACTGGAACTAGCATACTCTTGTTAGATGATAAGCAGATCTGCCTTGTGAAAGAGATACATAGTGGCATTCCACTGGGGTGCACAGTAAGTAGGAATTCCGCTTTTCATCTGAATAGTTGCTGTTGCATTCAAGACAACAGGGAGGCCTAAGACCTTAGAGTTCCTGCTTATTGTTGAGTTACATAAGCAAAATGTCCAGCAAGCAATGACTAGAGAGAGAGTTTACATTTTAGTAACTGATATTAGGTCTCAATGCTGCATGCATGGACTTCAGTAAAACTTAAACTGCGAGTAAAGTTACTTCCATGTGTAATTTTTGCAGTATTTAAGCTCCTTAGTTTATAGCTGCCCTTCATTTCTAGGCTGACTACGAATTTTCAATCAATGGTTTTTAGTGCAAAATTGAGCATTCCGCTAAATTAATTTTTTTAAAGATGTCTGCTTTCCTTCAATTTTTTTGTTTTTAATCAGAAAACTGAAGTATTTTTATAAAGTTCAAATTTGTGTGGGCGGGGGGAGGAACACACCCATTTTTCCAGTGGCTCTAGTCATCTCACCTCTTCTAAATTAACTCATGGAAACATTGTGTTCAAGCATTAGCTCTTCACTGCCGCCCCCCGCCCTTCTCCCTTCTCTTACCCTGACCTCCCTCTGAAAGACTCAATAAGGAAACAACACTTTGGATGAGTGTCCACAGGGCCTTGTTTTTGGTCCTCTTCTCCCTCTACAATTTTACTCTAAGTAATCGCATCCAGAAACATGGATGAAACTATGATCTTTATGCTGAGGATTGTCAGATCTCTCTCTCTCCTCTGAACCACCATCTGCTGTCTAAACTAAAATCCCTTCCTGTCCTTCTGACATCTCATGAATGTCTAGCTGTCAGTTTAAGATCAACATGGCCAAAACAGAGGTCTTAATCTTCCCCCCCCCAAATCCTGCCACCTTCCCTCCTTTCCCTATCACTGGGCAACATTGTCATCCTCCCTGTAATCTGGGCATCATTATCTTCTCTGCAAGATTTAAACACAGCCTGGATGTGAGAATCTAGACATGGCAAATTCTTTCTGCATAATATAATGTTGCTAAGATACGACATTTCTTATCATCCACACAACTAAAACTCTCATCCAAGTCCTCATCTTGCATCTTGACTACAGCAACATTTTCTTTCTCTCTCGTACCCTTGACAGAGGCAATCTTGCCTCGCACATATCTATTTAAAATGTTGCTGCAACAATCACTTTCCTAGCTTGTTGTTTTGTCTGTCACTTGCCACTTTGCATCCCTTCGCTGGCTCCCCCTTTCCCACCACATCAGACCCAAGGTACTTGTCTTCGCTTTCCAGGACATTCACTGCCTATCCTATGCTGCCTGTTGTCTCATATGCTTTTGCGATGTTGCCTCCCACTCCTGCTCTTTCAGCGATGCCAGCCTTAACTGCGAACTTGTTGTTTTTCAAATAAATACCCTGTGTGTTCTTCCAAGTTTTCCATCATGCATAGGAGGGACTACCCATAAACATCTGCAAAGCTACCTCATTGTTCTCCTTCAGATCCCGCCTTAAAACTCTTTTCCTTAATGCCTTGAAAAAACTTAAGACTTCTGGTGTGCTAAGATTGCTACTTGTCTTGCTGACCAATGTTGGCTGTTTGTTCTCTCCCATCAATCCACCTGTTGTATGTATCTTCTGTCATCTGTATCCACCTGTTGTTTGTTATCTTATATTTAGATTGGGGGCAGAGACAGTCTTGTGTTTGTATATCGTCAACACAATGAGGTCCTGGTCCATGACAGTGAATGATAATGATTATGCTTCTGTTCCTGAAAACTGCACTGATGTAGCACAGTTTTTCAACCTGAAGGAGTGGGCTGGGGATGGGAAGAGAAGAGTGCTCTTAAGGTTTCCTCTCCCCAAATGCCTGAAAAATCCTGTTTGTTGAAGTCTGGATTAGCTCAAAGCCAAAACATTTGCTTTTATTATTTGTCTCCTGGCAATGGTGATTTGACAGCTCCCAGAGAAGTAGTGGACTCCATCAGTGACAGAAATAACCTCAACTTCCTCTTGAGAGATCACTATTTTGAAAGGTCATAATCTATGTGCCTGAGTGTAGATCATGGTATTGTAGTATATTCTGGTTTTGTTGTGTGTGGCCATTGTGGGGATGGTGTGTTTGGGGGGGAGGGGGAGAGAAGAAATGGAAAACATATGGAAAGCCTCTGAGTAAAAAGGAGATTTCTCCTTAGTAAATACCCCGTACGTTGGAATTCTAATTGACCTCTTACTTTAGATGGAAAAGTTCGTCTGGCAACACTGGAACTGGGCTGTCTATTACTAAAGCAGCTGGTATTATCTAAAAGTGGCAGTATTATAAAAGATGTTCACCTTGCTTGCCTTGAGGTAAGTGTGTACTAGTTAGTGTTACTTAGCCATCACCTTAAGGAAACTGTTTTAGTGTTAGGGCCCACATAAGTAATGATTTTGTTGGTTACAATGACAGCTGGACATGAACTAAAGCTGCACAGATCATTCTATTTAGTTTCATGTAATCCATCTTTACAGCAAATATCTTTTTGTTTAATTGTACAGAACTATCTGAGGAGAGAGGCTGTCTAGGGGTTAGATTAAGGAACTGGGAGTTGGGACTCCTGCAGTTAGCTTTGCCATCACCTTGCTGTGTGAACTCAGGAAAGTGTCAACATAGCTGTGTATAAGGGCACTTCTGCACTACCCCACAGTTCTGATTCCAGGGGTGCAAACAGCGGTGCACACCAAACAGTTGCTACTTCACATTAACATGGTCCTGGTTGAAGAAGATTAAGTTATGGGAACTAGGAACCTTTTAGTTCTTATGCAGCATCTCCATGGGGCAGTTACAGGGCAGCGCTTTGGTGTGCACTGCTATTCACACCCCCAGAACTGCAGGGCAGTGCAGACATGCCCTGCATTTGTGTAAAATTTGGATGCTCCCCATCTTGCAATGGTGCAGTGAGTTAATTGTTTGTGACTCACTTTGAGTTGCACAGATGAAAGGCATTTTGTAAATGCAAAACTCTTCCTATTCTTTTCATCAAGATGAAGTTTGGGAGGCTGAGTGGATAGAAACCATGTCTAGTATATAATCAGCTTTTTTTTCTGAATGAAATTATCAGGAAATAATTCTCTTTTGGGTGGCTTCTTCATATTTTCATTCATGGGATATGCCAACTGGATACAGCTGAGACAGTGGAACCTTAACTAGGAGTGCCTGTTGGAGTGCTCTTGGAAAGAGGGCGTGGCTCTCTGACCAATTCAGTTCCTTCCAATTACTAGTGGTGATGGATTAGGAATTGCTCTAGATCATTGCTCTGAATCCTTCTTAAATTGCCCAGCTATCTTTAATAAAAATCTGTACATATTCTGACAAAACTTTACACAGATTAGGATTTTAGGGTTAGGGTGGGTGCTCCAAGCATTAGTCCTGGAAGAAACCTTGATGGCAGATCCAAAAATTAAGCAGTTGGGCGTTAAGCCCTGTGCTGCTTGCCCTTCAGGCTTCCCAGCATCAGTGTCATATAGTGCCTTGCCTGCCCCAGAGAAGGATATTTTTTATTATTTTTTATTAATTGATCAGACTGTTGATTAGTGGCTAGACTGGTGAATGCTGCCATGGCAGAGAAGGCACTGTTGGCCAGCTCCTTGACATTACTCATATCTTCGTTCCAATCGTTGCACCAGACAATGCCAGTCTCCTTTTAAACCTTCCTCTTTCATTTTTACAGACAAATGCAGTATCTTTAGATGTGAAGAACAGTTCCCTACTGTAGTGCATAATACACTGGAAGGTGAAGAGTAGATGGTTTCACACAAACTTCAGGAAACAGATCCTGTATTTAATGATTGTCTATCCCTTGATGAAAACATGGGAGTGACTTTTGCTTTATCTTCCTCTGAAGCTGTTGCCTTTCTCGAATTAGTGGCAAGAATACCAACTACTTCAAGAAGAGAGTTCATATGCAGTCTTTGACATTGTATAGTCTCTCAGCAGTATTAAATGGAATTCTACAACTTGTGATGCTCCTGTGGGCAAGCCCAGCTTTGGTTCAACCAATATCTGATATAATTTTTCTGTTTATTTTCATTTACCCCAAAATGGCTTCTTATATTCTAACACACGCACACCATCAAACTTCCTGGTGGTATAAGTGGCTGTTCAGAGGTCTAAAGGTGGATCAGTCCTTCTATACTGCTTCATATAAGGATGAAAAGAAGATGGATTTATGAGGGTTGGAGGGAGCCTTCTCTTCCTCTACTTTAGGTTTGAGTAGTGAAGTAACAAGCAGTGTTCATGCTGTACCAATACCACGTTTGGGTGAAAATGTCAGTGCCTACTGAACTTCTCCCAGACTAACAGAGAACTCGCAGATGCCATCATTATGATGGATCAGCAAGTGGCAAAATATGACTTCTCTTGATTCTTCCAACTCTGCAGTTAGAAATTGCAAAAACTACAGATCTATCAGAAGGTTCACTTGGTTTAAATCTTCAAGAATTCCAGAAACAAAGTCTGAATTTGGGGATCTTCCCTTAGAGAAGGACTTTAGTACCAGAACTAATGAGGTTTCTGGAAAAGTTGGACCAGACACACTGCCAGGTTGCTGGGCATCTAGCAACAGCCCAAGAGGAAACCTGGTTTTAAAGTACCCCGTCATAGTCTTCCTCTTTTCAACTTCCCCACAGGAGACTGTTATTACCAACAGTATCCTCTTTAGTAGCCCTTTCAGTGTGAAGAAACTTCAAGAATCAGTGCAAACAATCATCTTTAAGAGCTATGTTGTCAGGCCTTTGGCCCAAAGTTTGACATTCTGCCCAGGAACTACAATCCAGTACTAATTCAAGTGTATTTCCCTCAATTTAGAGGCTGACTGCATCATTTTTTCCACTGCATTTCTATAGGCAAGTGTCTCTTAGAAATTACAAGAGGTATCAATACAGTTCAAAACTCTTCGTCCTTCCATTCCCTATTCAGGAACCCTCGTTGCAAAAACCTGTTGAGATAATTGGTTCTTGCCCTCCCCAAATGAGAGTAGTACCAAGGAATAGAAGAGGTACCAAAGAAATTGGAAAACACAGGGTTCTATTAAAAGGTACTTTCTTATTCCCAAAAAAGGAGGTCTTCACTCTATATTAGACCTTAAGAAGCTCAACACTTTCATCAGGAAAATTTAATTTCCATATGCTGACCTGAGCCTCTACCATACTCTCCTGTTCTTTAGGAGTGGTTTGCTGCTCTCTGTTTAAAGGACATTTGTTCCATATCTCCAAAAGAATCACTCATTGCAAGTACCTTCATTTAGTGGGGCAAAATCCATTTTTTGGACTTTCTGCTGCCACAGAGTATTTACAGAATGTGCATCTTTGGTGGCAACTCATAAGAGGGAATTTATGTGAACAATTTGAACATTGGGTTATGTAATCAAAGGAGCATCTTTACAATGCTCTCTTCTGAATATACTCCCTTTGAAAGACCTAGGTTCTTGATAAATTAAAGTTACTCTTACAAATCTCCTATAAAAACTCTTTATCTTTTGAATGGACATTAAGTAGTGCTCTACCTCAAGTTGATGGGATTTTTAGCTTCAAAATAACTCGCCCTGTATGCTGATCTCAAAATGAGAACCTTATAGCACTGGCTGTCAACCAGATACAGACTACAGACAGCATGTATTGAAAATTAACCATTCCAAAGACAGTGCTGCAATTTTTGAGATGGGGCACTCAACTTGCAGTGTCTTCTGGGGTATGGCATTCAGCCCTCGTGCTCCATTCACAACAGTTACCTCTGATGTTAAGCATTAAAAACTTTCTTACATCATCTCCAGCACAGTGGGCCTAGGTGGTTATGAACAATATTACAAACAGGGAGGTTGCTATTCTATTCAACTTTGCACAGAGGTTACAGTTTCATAGGAATGATGTATTCTTATGCACCTGTCAGGTAAGAACAGCAACCTGACAGACCAACTAAGAAGAATCACAATAGATGCTCACAAATGATCACTGAAAACACCAATGACGGAGGAAATCTTTGCATGGTGGGGACTTCTTCGTAAATAGTGTGAAATGTCAAAGGTTTTATTCGTGAGCAGAGAGAGACAAGCATTTGAATTTTGATTCTGCATATAACGAAGGCAAGGATTCCTGCATGCCTTTCTTCCTATCTTCTTATGCAGGGGGTCATAAGAAAAGTAAATTAGAACAAGGTCAAGATAATCTTATTCACGCCTGATTGGCCTAAAGAACAATGGGACCTACTGTACCGCTCAGCAGGGACCTACAAAATGCTGCCTGTTACTCCATATTTACTGATCCAACAAGATAATGGAGTCCGTCATCTAGATCAAAATACTCTGCATGTCACCACCTGGGCAATAGGTTTCTAATGGACTTTGAACTATTTTGTTCTGCTGATGTTCAGAATGTCTTTAGTGAGCTCCAGAAAAAAATCTACTCAGATGGTACAATTTAAAACAGAAAAGCTTCACAGTGTCAGCAGGTAATAACACATCCCCTTTGACTGCCCAATTCAGTGTATACTGGAATGCTTGCTCCAGCTGAAAATCTCAGAGTTGTTGCTTTCTTTAATGATAGTTCATTTATCCGCCATATCAGCCTTCTGTTCTTTCAATGATAAATGTGTGTTGCTCTTGAAACAGCTAAGAAATCTTTTAAAGAGATGTAACATTTATGCTTCTATTAAACTGTCATCCTGAAGGGATATAAATCTGCTTCTCACACATTTAATGAAACTCCCATTTAAGCCAATGGGAGAATGTGTGTTTGTGTGTGTGTTTTTGTTTCGTTTATAAAATTGCACTCCTGGAGGCAGTTCTGTGTGCAAGGTGAATGAGCAAGTTATAGGCACTTATGGCAGAACCACCATTTACAGAGGACAAAATAGTTGTACATCTTCACTCCCTAAAGTAGTTAAATTTTCACATTAATCAGTTCACTTCTGTTTCTCTGAGTTTCATGGGCAGAAGGGTGACGCCAAACTGCATGCTCTTCATGTTAAAAGAGCTTTAGCTAACTCTTTATTCCCTTGTAAATAGTACAGACATTCACCAAAGCTATATCGCCTTTGCTTAGAATAAAAAGGAGCAAGTTATGTCTTCCTGAACGTTACTTATCTGGGTCAAAGTCTGTGCAGGAGAGGCTTTTACGTTCACTTCAGGAATAGGAATGGAACATATAAGGTCTCACTCTGCTAGAGCCAACGGAGCTTCAGTACCATATCTCAGACACAAACCGATTGGAAGTCTGTAAATCTGCAACTTGGAGCTCTAGTTCACATTCTTACAAAACATTGCTGTCTGAACCTAAAGACCAGATTTGAAGCTCAGTTTGGCAGAGCAGTCCTTAAATCACTTATTAATTAGGACTTCTCATCCTGCCTTCCTTTGCATCTACTGCTTGCCAATCTCTCCCGTGCAGGGGAATATACAGAGGCCACTCGAAAGAGAAATAATGTTATTTGTAACTGTAAGTCAAGATGGACTCTGCATATTTGCTCTTCCTGACCGCCTTCCCCTCTTCCTTGACTCTTATAAACTAGACTTGAGGAAGCAGTGGGAAGGGACTGAGGTGCCTGGAGCACCACAGTTTCTTTTATAGCCTGACCCCAAGAACATTTGGGATTGGTAAGGGGAGGGGCAGGAGGGGACACGAGTGTTCCAATGGCCACTGTCTCAGTGCACCCACATGCACATTCCATGATTGCAAATATGCAGAGTCCATCTCAAAGAACTCTAGTTGCAAGTAAATAACATTAATTTTGGGTATTGATCAGATTATCACTGATCAGTTTCTTCTCTCTAGGGTGCAAGAGAAGAGAGTGTTCATCTTCTGCGGCGCTTCTATAAGGTACTTTTTTAAAGAGGTGGATAAAATAAATTAATCCATTCTTATTTTAAATATTTCCTCTTCCAACTCGGGTAGACTACACTGTGTGCCTATATTAGAAAAAAGTGTACTCAATATTTAAAGACAATGATGGAGTTTAATACCATAAATTATATTGCCCATATTGTATGCAATGTCTTTGTAGCCATTTCTGTTCCAGGATATTGAAGAGACAAGGTGAGTGAGGTAATATCTTTTATTGGACTAACTTCTGAAGTCAGAATGCTCACCCATCTTGTGTCTCTGTTGCTGTCAGGGCAGCTTAACTTTTCGAGTAAGGGAGGAATTCTACCTTTGAAACAGAATCATTATACTGGTTGGTTTTCTTTACTGGAAAAAAAATGAGTGTTGCAAATTGCTTATTCTTCATGACTGTACATGTCCGCTCAACTTCAGGCATGTGCGCGTGCAGTCCACCAGAGCTGGAGATGGTTTTTCCTTAGTGGTGTCTACTGGGGTGACGCATGCATCTTTATTATGCTCATGCTACTGACTGATGATATAAAGGACAGAGCTGCCCCTGACCCCTTCAGTTCCTTTAATTGTCAGAGCATGTTGACTTGTTTACTCAAGTCTTTCCCAAATGTCAGTGTTTTTTTCTGTATCTTTGTATATAGTTAAAGTGTCTGTCTGTCTGTCTAGGTTTTCTTTCTTTCTTTCTTGGTTTTCTGGCATTGAGTCCCTCTTAGTGGTTAGGTGTTGCCATTCAGTGCCAAGCCATGCCTTTGGTCCTCTGGTTTTAAGCCCTATGCCGGTTGCAAGATGTTTCTGCCAGTGAGTGATCCTCGTTCCAGGTGCCTGAAGTGTCTGGGTGAGGGCCACATTCAAGACCCACTGCCGGATCTGTAAAGACTTCAAGCTGCATACAAAAAAGGACAGGGAGGTGAGACTGTGCAATGCTTTTTTGGAGGCTGTCTTGCATCCATCTTTGGAGCCTTCCTACTTGGTGCAGGTGCTAAGTACATCCATGTCTGCTGTATATGCCCCTCCGGGCAGTCTCATTTTACCCCTGAAAGATCATCATCAAAGGTAAGGTACCAATCCCCTTCTCTGGTGCTGAGGAAAAAACACATGAGATCCAGTGGACACCGTTCCTCTAATACTGGTAGATCTGATCCTGGCATGAGATTGAGATCCCTGTTGTCATCTATCCTCAGAGTAGCAGATAGGCAGGTAGACAACACACTCTGGTACCGACCTCTGCTATATCTCTGTAAGAATCATTGATTCTGGCACTGGCTTTTGGGTCGTTGAGGCCAGTTCTTACTGTGGTGCTGACACTTGTGGTGCAGCAACTGCTGGGCCAAGGAAGTATCTCAGTGCCGACAACACCTGAGACTTGTGCAGCAGCTAGAGTTTTGCTTTGCCTCTTGGTGCTAGATTCTCGGTACCAGATTCTTCAGTCATGCAGGAGGTAGGCCTACTGGTACTGGTTCTTCTCCGTTCTTCTTGTCCATTTCACAACCCACCCCTTTTCCACTCTACATTGGAATGTATGTGGTAAGAAGGAACTGAGGGTGTGTTGGGTGGCAGCTCCACCTTTTATACCATTAGCTGGTAACACAAGCATGCAAAAGGTGCATGTGTCATCCTGAGTACTGCTAAGAAAAAAAATCTTCAGCTCTGATGCGCTGCTTGTGCACACACGTAAAGTGGAATGGACATGTGCAACATATCTTGAAGAAAAGCAGTTACAGAACAGGTTAGTAATAATTTTGTCTTAGACATAGATTAGTGAGTAGAGTTTAAGCAAGTTATCAGGTATATGATTGTAGTTTTATTACATGGTTCTGCTACTTATGAATGGAACGGAACCTGAAACTTAAACCTCATTGGAGTACATCAGGGACTCTGTCAGCGTTAGGGAGACACATGCTTATTAAAGACACTTCTTGCTCAGCAGTGATCTTTAGAATGGCTCATAATTTATTCTCAACATCTTGAATATTTTATTTTTTCCCATATTTAAGTGAGATGTTTACAGCATTTCACTTCCTTTGGTGCATTGTAAACAAATCATGAGAGAACTGAAACATTCAGTCTGACACTTCAATTCCTACTAACAATGAATTACTGTCAAATATCCCAAAACAATGAACAGACATGAAATGTTCCTATTTTGGCAAGTTCTTAAAAGAATGTTGAGTGCTGAACAATGATGCAGGATTTCTTTTTACTTTAATTTACTGGTGACTTATGAGAAATGTGTATAATGAAAAACAGATGGCTTCTCAACCATGACCCAGGATCAATAATGTACATGTTTATACATGGAGAAATAATATCTTGGGTTTTTTTAAGGGAGAAGAGATTTTTCTGGATATGTTTGAAGATGAATACAGGAGTATGACAGTAAGTGATTAGAAAATAGAGGTTAAAATAGAAAAGCTGATGTAAAACTTCATAAAATACCAAGGATTTTATTTATAGGACTGAAATAATAAAACAGCATGTGTTTTTGCTCAGAGGAGCATGCCTTCATTTATATAGAGGCTTTTTATCTAAAAATTCCACACAAAAAATTCTATAAAAAGCATAGAGATCACTTAATCCCCTGAGAAGTGTAGTATCTGTTTAACAGCATGCCGAAACACTAATCAAGTAAAAAAAAAAAAAATCCTCTTTTCCTCTGAATTGTGTAGAATGTAATAGCCCTGGTTTCCATGCTAAATCTCAGTTTGTGTAAACACCGCTTCTTTCGTGCTATGGGGAATGGAATCTTCCTGACAGCTAACAGCAGGGCCTGGATTTTACATCATATTTGAAAGATATCACTTCCAGCAGCATAACACCATGTGTAATAATCTCTTCATGATTTATACCTTCTCAACTCAAGTTTAAACAGTTCTAATTAAAACTGGTTTTTCTGAGCAATGATTCTAGTGGCAGTTGACATTGCTATAATCATAATGCTGGCCAGAGAACAGTCTCTGATTTTGCATAAATTTAATATTTAACCTATAGACATGATGTCTAAAAGCAGTGTTTGGGCATCTCTGACCTTGGGTTGTCAGACTGCTAGTGTCACAAATATTTTGTCCTGTTACATAATATCAGGAGGCACAACAATTAACAACTACGTCTCATATTAAAGTGTACAACATACAGTGTGTATATTACAAAAAAATTTTAATATTGAGAGGAACCTCATGAGTCTTCTCAAAGTGGGGAGGTTGGAAATATTCTGAAATGTTTCCTCCAATCTTTGAGTATTATGTAGCTTTCATTGAACGTTGGAGTGGTTCTATTCTGAAAAGTGCCTGAAAAACTAGTGCTGAATGGTTCCATATGTATTGCCCCTCTACTTGGAACTGAGTCCATTGCTATGAGATCAAAGTTGTTCTCTAGCAGTTCTGCAAACGCATTCTGAGATCTACGAACCAGATTCTTCTCCCACCTTATGCCAACATTAGACTGATGTAAATCTATTAACTTGACTAGAGTGGTTTCTGATTTACATTAGAAGATAAGTCAAGATTCATTCTCTCCTTCAAGCACAATCATTGTAACAGAGGCTCTTTAGGTAAAATGAGGTACTCCATGACATCTGTGCATCTCTGTTGCCTTTAACAGTGTTGCACAAAGGTATATGATTTGTTCATAGTGAATAATTCCGTTGAAGCAGGAGGAGTAGAAACCAGCTTGCTCACTGCTGTCTCTGCAGGGTCAAGGAGTAAAAAGTTGTATTTCACCAGCATCAGCAGATCTGAATCAGATGGTGCCATATCTGCATTTTTACTTTTCCAGGGTAGAAACGTACTTTGAAATGTTAGCTTAATTTTTGAACTCATTCACCTTTATCCGTAAGAAACCTGATCAACTTTGTTCCTGAATGTGATTTTATCTTTAGGATAGCTGGTTCACCTTATCTCAAAGCTGTTCATTTCTTGTAGTTATGCATTGACATTAGTATTATCATTAATTTAGAGTTCCATGTTGTTTTTTCTGCTATCTTAATCTTGCAGATTAATATCCACCAAATTTCTTATTCACTAAAACAGTTTTAGCTGAGTCATGCAACATTTTAAATACCCAAGGAATTTCTTCAAAAGGTGTATGATGCTGAGAAGTCTCTTTTCTTTTTCTCCCCCTCCCCCAATTAACAAGCCATGGGGACCTGCATTCAGAACCTTTGCTTGTGGCAAACACTAGTTTGAGATTGCAGTGCCTAGATCCTTATATGTTTCAGCTGTTTTTATTTTGCAGCATCTGGAGGTACATCGTCATAATAAGAATAGGCTTCAGTTGTCTGCCATCCTACTTTCCCCTTTCCTTTGGGATACCATTTGAAAAAATATGTACTCTGTAGGCAAACTTCAAATTTAAAATGTTAGAAATACATATTAACATCTGTTTTATATGCACTGTAATGCTCTTTCCTTTTTTGGGTGCACTGCAGTACATCAATAAATTCATAAGAAGTTTGGGATTTTATTTATTTGGTTCACTTTTAGGGAAAAAAGCCAGGCTTTACCTTGATGAGCAAATATTGACAAAGTATATTTGGTTTAAATTTTATATCTATATCTATTGTGACAAAGTTCCTTCTCTACCTTGGTGGGTCCTGCACTTATTGGCGGATTTGCTCACCTCACTGATCTTCCCATCTGGTGGAACCCATAGTCTGGGTCAACTCCTCCTTTGTCTGATCAGGAGTTGGGAGGTTTCGGGGGAACCCAGGCCCACCCTCTACTCCTGGCTCCAGCCCATGGCCCTGTGGATTTCAACTGTCTATAATGCCTCCTGTAACAGCTGCATGACAGTACAACTCCCTGGGCTACTTCCCCATGGCCTCCTCCAAACACCTTCTTTATCCTCACCAGAGGACCTTCCTCCTGGTGTCTGATAACGCTTGTACTCCTCAGTCGTCCAGCAGCACACCCTCTCACTCTCAGCTCCTTGCGCCCCTTGCTCCTAGCCCCTCACACGCGCACGTCACTGACTTACTGGGAGGCTTTTAACTAGGTCCAGCCAGCCCTTGATTAGTTTCAGGTGTCCCAGTCAATGTAGCTATCTCCACTGCTTTCTAGAAGGATCTTAATTGGTCCCAGGTGTCTTGATAAACCTGGAGCAACTGCCATTTGGTTACCATGGTACCAAGGATTTGTTTAGCCGGGTGCTACCATACCTGTTCCTCACTACTTTACTGTAGCCATCTGGCCTTGCCCCATCACACTATGCGCACGTACCATATCAAGAATCCTGAAAATATCATGTATGCTGCTTCTGGAGTTTGTTAGAAGTGGTAAGTTGCATTTGAAAGTGAATTTGTAAACTCTTTTATTGCTATAATGTATGCTGAGTGTGGAATTATTTTCATAGAGTAAGCCCATGAATGTGGAGTACTTGATGATGGATGCCTCCATTCTGCTCCCACCAACGGGGACACCACTAACTGGTATTGATTTTGTGAAGAGACTGCCATGTGGAGATGTGGAAAGAACACGAAGAGTGAGTGAGCCTACTTTTCTTAAATCCTTTGGTGAAACGACACTTAAGACTCTCCCTGAATAGGCAACTGTCTGCACCTTCCATGGGAAAAATGTTATGTCAACACAGAACATGATTAAACAGCTAAACTTATGACTTTTATCCATGTAGTAATGAACTCTTAAAGTATTTTTGGCCAATATACTGGAAATTCCATCATAGAATCAAAACTAAAGATGGGAAAAGACCCAGTTAGGTCACCTAGTTCATAGCCCATCCATTACAGAAATGTTTTCTCTACAGTATTTCTTGTATATGGTAACTTTAATTTGTATTTGGGCAATGGAGTTTTCTCTATTTTATTTGGAAAAGGTTCAGAAAAGGGCAACAAAATTATTAGGGGTCTGAAACGGCTTCCATATGAGGAGCGATTAATAAGAGTGGGACTTTTCAGATTGGAAAAGAGGTGACTAAGGGGGGATATGATAGTCTATAAAATCATGACTTGTGTGGAGAAAGTAAATAGGAAATTTACTCCTTCTCGTAACACGAGAACTAGTGGTCACCAAATGAAATTAAAAGGCAGCAGGTTTAAAACAAACAAAAGGAAGTATTTTTTCACACAACATGCAGTCAGTCTTGCCAGAGAATTGTTGTGAAGACCAAGACTATAACAGGGTTCAAAAAAGAACTAGATAAGATCATGGAGGATAAGTCCATCAATGGCTATTAGCCAGGATGGGGAGGGATAGTGTCCCTAGCCTCTGTTTGCCAGAAGCTTGGAATGAGAGACTGTGTAAGTTTTCGTTTCCTGATCTCATGCTGTTAACCATACTTGTAGTTTTTAATCATGTACCAAAGTCAAAAGGTTGCTTGACTATCTAATTCACCCTTCAGTAGCAGCATGAAGCACCACTCAGAAGCCCCAACCTGGCTCCATTTTTCTAGATGTATAGATGTAACAAAATACTTTTTCTGCCCCAAAGACATAATCTTAGTTTGGCAAGAAGTAACCATTGGATAAAACAGAACAGGGTCCAGTGGAAGTAGGGGAGAGAGTAATCCAAACATATTTTTTCATAACAGTGCACACCATTTGTAGGTATAAGGTTTTTCCTATTAATGAAGAAGGCTAGTTATATTGGTAGCAGTAATTTTAGGTTGCATTTGTTAACATTATCACCTGGCAGTGTTCTGCAGGCACTGTAGTACAAGTAAGTCTTAAGCAGGGATTTGAATGAGGATAGTGTATTGGGTTCCCAGATTTTAATGGGAATGGTCGTTTCCCCCACAAGGATTGACATAGAGGGTGCTTATTGGAGAAGCAGACAATAAAGACTGGCATTTTTGACAACAGTGATGGAAAAAACCAACTACCATGTAGTAATATTAGAGCAGTGATGAGAGGTTAAATTGTGAAGCACTTTGAAGGTAAGGAGAAGCATCATGTATTGGTTGCAGAGGAAAAAGTCAGTTAATTAACTCAACAGGAAATCCTGGCCAGGAAGGTGGTCTTAGCAACATTTTAAATGGGATTGAGGGGATAAATTTGAGGTAGTCAGGATGTGAGATAAGAGCCTGAGTTAATTTTGGTGTTAAGGACAAGGAAAGACCAGATTTTGAGTGTGTTTTTATATAGGAAGAAATAAGATGTCGATACTGCCTTGTTTTCTGAACCTAGAGGGAAGGCTGAATCAATCAGAAAAGATCTTGGAATCATCATGGAAATATCTCTGAAAACTTCCACTCAATTTACAACAGCAGTCAAAAAGGCTAGCAGTGTGTTAGGAACTATTAGGAAAGGGATAGAAAAATATCATGTCACTATATAAATTGGTGGTGCCTCGCACCCTTTGAATACTCTATCTAATTGTGGTTGCCCCATCTCAAAAAGGATATAATGGAACTGGAAAAGTTTCAGAGAAGGATAACAAAGATGATCAAGAGTACTGAATGGCTTCCATATGAGGAGAGACCAAAAATATCAGGATTGTTCAGAAAAGACAACTAAAGGGGGATAGGATGATAGAGGTCTATAAAATCCTGAATGGTGTGGAAAAAACTAATACAGAAGTATTGCGCTGTTTACTCTTTTGCACAATACTAGAACCAGGGGCACTGAGGAAATTAATAGGCAGCAGATTTAATACAGCCAAGAGGTATCTTTTCACACAACTAACCTGTGGAACTCATTGCCATAGGATGTGATGGCCAAAAGTATAACTGGGATTAAAAAAGAGCTTGATAAGTTCATAGAGGATAGCTCCATCAATGGCTATTAGCCAAGACGGACAGGGACGCAACCCCATGTTCTGGGTGTTCCTAAACGTCTCTCTGCCAGAAGCTGAGACTGGATGACGGGGAATGGACCATTCCATAATTGCCCTGTTCTGTACACTTCCCTTGAAACGTTGATTATAGGCCACTGTCACAGACAGGATACTAGGCAAGATGGACTATGATCTGAACCAGTATGGAAGTTCTTAGTTCTTAAATGGTTCTTTCCCTTTAAGAATCATAATTGGAAATTTCATTCCCTTTGGTATTTAGACTTCAGTACTATGCCTGCTGGCCTTGCCACTATAAAATGTGTTCATCCTGGCCACCATGGATGTAGAAGCTCTCTACACTAATATTTCAAACGAGGATGGGCTACAAGCTGTCAGGAACAGTATCCCTGATGAGGCCAAGGCACACCTGATGGCTGAGTTTTGTGACTGTCCTCACCCACAACCATTTCAGATTTGGGGACAACTTATACCTTCAAGTCAGCAACACTGTTGTGGGTATCCGCATGGCCCCACGGTATGCCAACATTTTTATGGCTGACTCAGAATAACGCTTCCTCAGCTCTCGTCCCCTAGTGCCCCTCCTCTGCTTGTGCTACATTTATGACATCTTCATCATATGGACACACGGGAAGGAGACCCTTGAAGAATTCCACCTGGATTTCAACAATTTTCACCTCACCATCAACCTCAGCCTGGACCAGTTCACACAAGAGATCCACTTCCTGGACACTACTGTGCAAAATAAATGATGGTCACACAAACACTACCCTATACTGGAAATCTGCTGACTGCTATACTTACCTACATGCCACCAGCTTCCATCCAGGACACATCACACGATCCATTGTCTACAGCCAAGCCCTAAATACAACCACATTTGCTCCAATCCTTCAGACAGAGACACACACCTACAAGATCTTTATCAAGCATTCTTAAAATTACAATACCCACCTGGGGAAATGAAAAAACAGATTGACAGAACGAGGCCGGTACCCAGAAGTCACCCACTACAAGACAGACCCAACAAGGAAAATAACAAATACCACTGTATCACATACAGTCCTCAGCTAAAACCTCTCCAGTACATCTTCAACGATCTACAACCTATCCTGGAAAATGATCCCTCACTCTCACAGACCTTAGGAGGCAGGCCAGTCCTCGCTTACATACAGCCCCCCAACTTCAAGCAAATACTCACCAGCAATTCCACACCACACCACAGAAACACTAACCCAGGAACCAATTCCTATAACAAACTCCATTGCCTACTCTGTCCCCATATCTACTCTAGGGACCTCATCAGAGGACCCAACCACATCAGCCACACCATCAGGGGCTCATTCACCTGCGCATCTACTAATGTGATATATGCCAGCAATGCCCCTCTGCCATGTACACTGGCCAGACCGGACAGTCTCTACGTAAAAGAATAAATGGACACAAATTAGAGATCAGGAATGGTAATATACAAAAGCTAGTAGGCAAACACTTCAATGTCCCTGGACATTCAATAACAGATTTAAAAGTAGCCATCCTTCAACAAAAAAACTTCAAAAACAGACTTCAAAGAGAAACTACAGAACTAAAATTCATTTGCAAACTTAATACCATTAATTTTAGCTTGAATAGAAACTGGGAGTGACTGGCTCACTACAAACGCAATTTTCCCTCTTAATTAATGAGGGAGGTGTCAATATTATTGGAAGTGGAGCACCCACCCTGACTGAATAGGCCTTGTCAATACTGGTTCTCCACTTGTAAGGTAACTCCCTTCTATTCATGTGCCACTATATCTACGCCTGTATCTGTAATTTTCACTCCATGCATCTGAAGAAGTGGTTTTACTCACGAAAGCTTATGCCCAAATAAATCTGTTAGTCTTTAAGGTGCCACCAGACTCCTCATTGTTATTATGGAGATGAGCACTTTTCTGTTTCATAAGTACTTGTGCTTTAGATGTCTTTGCATGTATGTGTAATTGCTGGTGCCTGCTTATATCTGTGAAGAAAAAGTGAAACAGCAGATATTTCCGAGAATATTATGAATATACTGTTTCTATCATTGCTTATTCATTTAGCTCATAATATGTTACCACAGTAATATAGTTCAGCCAGCTGCACCCTTGTGGGATTATGAGGATAAATGAGAAATTGCTTTCCATGTTCAAAATGGCTGCTGACTTACTGACCATGGTAAGAGGTATTGGGTCTCCTGAAGTACTCAAATGGGAATTGTGAGCCAGGAGGCAGGCGGGCGGGCAGGCAGGCAGGCATCCTTTTAGGCTCCAAGGACATCTAGGGTCCCGTATGCCCCATGCCCTGCTGCAGTTGAGTAGTCCCCAGATAGGAATGAGTAGAATGCTACTTCCTGTAAACAGCCACACACTAGACTCTCTTCACACATGACACTATTAAGAGATTAATGAAAGGACTAATGAACATTTACTTCCAAGTCAGAGCCAACTCTAATGGGGGATCTCAGATTAGCATTATGTCAAAGGAGGGATTATGTGACATGGTGCAACATTTCTCTTTTAACCATTAAATCCAAACAGCCTTAATTATAGCAATCACATGTATTGCAAGAGTAAATGCGTTAAAGGCCCACATGGCTAACCAACCATTTACTGTCCTTCACAAAGAGAAAATAGTCCTCCATCCTCATCCTAAACTACTTTCCAAAGTGGCAACAGAACTTCATCTCAATAAATCCATTAACTTACCAGAATTTGTTCCCAGACTTCATTCACATCCAAGTGAGGCAAAACTGCTTACTCTTGATGCAAAGAGGGCATTCATTTTCTATTCAAATAGGACCAAGGAATTTAGAAAATCACCAAAACACTTTTTTTCATTTTGGGATAGTACTAATAAGGAACAAGCAATTATATTGCCATGTTTATCAGAATGGGTTAGGGCTGGTATAGAAAGCTACAAATAAACATTTGTTCTGCTCTAAGTGGGGTTTAGGTCACACTCCACACAGTATGTCTCTGTCCCAACTGACGAAATATGCAGTGCTGCATCCTGGTGTTATATTCACATTCCATAAAACCCTGTTAACTAGGTCACTGGATCTAGCATCCTGGCCAGATGCTTAGTTTGCTGTGTACTACAGCAATCAGTTCAGACTTGTCCCTCCTTCCAGAGACTGTGGTACTGGTTATGAAACTACCCTATGAAGTGGGAGTTTGCAGAGGCATGAAGAAAAAAAGAGGACTCATCTGTAATCAGTTCTTCAAATTGGACTGTGTCCCTGCTCAATTTCCCTCTTCTTCAGAGCCCTAATTACAACTTTGGACCTGGAAAGGCTGTGGGAGCTAACTGAGATAGCTGGAATGCCATATCTTTTTCATAGCATCACCTTCACTATAGTGGTTGCTCTGAATACCAAATGTGTGGATGAAGGAGCTGTTGTCCCTGGCAGAAGGAAAAATCTAGAGCAGAAATGTCCAAGAAGGACCTAGATAAATATTTTATCCAAACCAACAAAATCCTTAGCATCTCAAAGTCAAAATGGGAATTTGTTCATAAGCTTGCAATTCCTGTACGAGACTGTTCCTTTAGCTTGAAGCTACATAAGTACACTATTTCTTACTTTGAAGAGAGTAAAAACTGTGGGACAGAAGTTGCTGCTTTACTAACATCTTGCTGTACATGTTCCTAGACAGTGTAATGGGAATATGTAGCTTAGAGCAGCTGTTTATAGCACCTCCCTTTTTGTGACTAGCCATCGCCTGCCTTCCAAGTATGCGTAATCTCTCATTTGCTGAGTTGTGTGTAGGTCACCGGTAACTACCTGTGAGCTTCTTCATAGTCACCAATCCACAGACTCACATTACTTTATTTTGGGCCAATTTGTTCACCTCTGCTGCATGGCATTTGGTCAGTGGGTGACATGGAGATCTGAATCACTTGCCCCTAATGTATTTTAAAATATCACCAGTCTACTCTAAGGCTTCTGAATTTTCTCTAAAGCAATGCTTCCAGTGGTGAAAGAAAGTCAAGCATGACATACTTTGTAACTCTTTGCCCCGTGTTCAGTATTGGTTTCTTCCCCTCATTTGATTAGTGTCAGAAAAAGGGCTCTTTTCTTTACACTTAGCAAACCTAAAAAAAAACCAAAACCCTTGCCATTCACTTGATGTGTTACGAATGCATTCTTCAGACTTTCCATTAGGCTAATTCTGATAAAAGCGTGCTGTGTGCTGTCCATAAATAAGAGTTAAAATAGATTCCCCTCCTGAGCATGTATTTATAGCATCCTTGAGCATGGATTCCATAAACTAAGCCATAATGGGGAATGAGGGGTGGAGGATGGTGGTGGTTGTCCAGAACTTTAAGCTGTGCTAACTTTTTACAGATGGCTTTAATTTTCACTCCAGCTCTGGTCTGTCATTGATTTTAACATTAAATGGTAGCTGCAGAAAAGAGAATGAAATATAAGCTCTTAATTGGTTTTTCATGTGTATGTTCCTGGAAATACATCCCTCCTGTGTGCAGCTGTTTAACAAAAACTTACTCCCACTACCAAATTGAGCACGTGTTTTATATTTTAGGTTTTCAGTTTTCGGAGTGGGTAAAAACAGTGCTGGCCTTTCTAATAAAACTTTAACTGGTGTGTTTATAAAATCATTGAACAAACGTTCAAATATATAACAATTTTTATTAAACATTAAGACTTTTTAAACTCCATGTAAAAAATGTGATGTATTCTTTCTGAAACATAATACAATAAAATAACAAAATAAGGTAAGTCCATTGTAACTGCTATATAATAAATACATTGTTGCATGCAGTGGTTTTGTAGCTGTGTTGGTCCTACCTTGTCTTTGTAATAAACACATTAAGTACACAACCAATCTGAATGTGATTCACACTAAGTTATTGTTTCTTGCACATGTGTAAATTCTCTCTCTCTCTTCCCTCTCCCCCCCTTTTCTGACTCTGGGTTTAGTGATATTCAGGCTAGTTAGCTGTATAAGCCTTGCTTAGACCTTCTCATTCCAATCACTACAGAGCATTCATTTTACGTTGAAGAATGACACTCCACCCCCATCAAATCAGCTGTAGTGCACTTGAAACCTTCTTTCCCTTCAGTTCCCTCTGAATATGTCAAGCTACCATCTAACATGACACTTGAGTGTGTTGCCTGTTCACTTCCCCTCCTTTCATCCATGTCTCCCCAGCGGTTGTGAGGGTATCATCACTACAATATTCCTGGTCAAAAAGTACTCTAGAGGATTTGGGCCTCCCAAGCGAGAGCCCATAGTACTACTAACTATACTACTAGTCTTGTCTTTAATTAACAAATAAACGAATAAAGACTCTTCCCCCTTAAACAGAAAGGATAGTTCAAATTGGTCCACATATTTTAAACTGTCACCTGCCTTATGATCGTAGAGGTACACCTTCAGTATGTATGCGTTCTCTGCTGATTTCACGGGATAGAAAAGCCACAGTGTGTGGTTCTGCCCTGTTTTAGTTTTGTTGACAAACTAGTACACTAATGTGCTTTCTCAATTTAAACAGTCGACATACTGCACTACAATATAGTCAGTGGTTTTAAACGTAAATGTATTTTTATACAACTCTTTGAGCACTTATTTTATTGTGCTGAGAGAGAAGTATCTTTATCTTTAGTCTAATACAGAATAATTTAACAACATGTTTTTAATTTCTTTAGGCAATCAGAGTTTTCTTCATGCTCCGTTCACTGTCATTGCATTTGCGAGACGAGCCAGAAACTCAGTTGCCATTGACAAGGGAGGAGGATCTAATAAAAACAGATGATGTTCTTGACTTGAGTAAGTACCTTCCTCCCCACCCCCAATTAATAGAAAGTTGCCCATCTCCTTTAAGGAACTGACAAAAAAACCAATAGGTATTCTCTTTGTGTAGCTGCATAATGGAGACTGATGTCTTGGTACTAATTTTAGCTTCTGTTAGAAGTCTGCTAGATTAGGAACATGTCCCACCAGTGATAGATAAAAAAGGGAATTAAAATATTAAATTAACAGTTGTACTTCATTTATTTTTCCTTCCTTAAGTCCTTCACTAGAATTTCAGCTACTTGAATACCTGAATAGGCTTTCCTAATAGAAATACTGTTTATCTTAACTAGCTGGTCCTTAGAGGATGCATTTTGTTCTTATTCTCTTGTGCTTTGGTTTTTTAATTTTGCCCTTCCAAAATGCACTCAAACAATTTAGAGGGCTAGAGAGTAAATACAACTACATCTGCATTATCTTTCTTGTATCACTCTATCTGTGTCCCTCTTTCTTCCTCACATCTCTGTTCTAACATTTAAAGATGGTAGTACACTGACTTTTTCTCCAATTGAACAGCATACCGACCTATCCCAAGGGGGTTTAAAATCTACAACTGCAGGTCAGTGCAGCATGCCCATGGTACAGTCTCTCAGCCTTAACCGATGCCTGTATAGGAAGTTGAGAGTCAAGGTAGTCTCCATCGGCAGTATTGTTAGAATGAGACTTTTGGACTCTATTGAAGAAGCAGAAAACTGGGAGAGAAATAGAATCCAGTTGTGTGCTCTTCAAAATTAGTTTGTTCTTGTAATTTCTAGTAATTGTTCTAGTAATTTGTGAACTAAACCTTAGGTACCATTATGTAACTTGTTCAAAATGATAAATGGGAAAGCTCACTGTGCAATGAGGTTCAATCAAATGTTTTTACTTATGTCATAAACAGATAAGAAAAGTTAATAGCACAGAAGTACTTTATATCTCTTTGACTGTAAAGGGTTAACAAGTTCAGTAAGCCTGGCTGTCACCTGACCCGAGGACCAGTCAGGAGACCGGATACTTTCAAATCTTGAGGGAGGGAAGTTTCTGTGTGTGCTGTTAGAATTTGGTTGTTGTTCACTCTGGGGGCTCAGAGGGAGCAGATGTGCAACCAGGTTTCTCTCCAATCTCTCCAATATAGACTCTCATAAGTTCAGACTAGTAAGTACTAGGTAGATAAAGCGAGTTAGGCTTATGTTTGTTTTCTTTATTTGCAAATGTGTATTTGGTTGGAAGAAGTTCAAATTGGTATTTTGCTGAAAAGATTTTAATTTGTACTTGTATACTTAGGCTGGGAAGGTGTTCCCAGTGTCTATAGCTAAAAAACCCTGTACCTATTCCATCTTAAATTTACAAGATCATTTTTACTGTTTTTCTCTCTTTAATTAAAAGCTTTTCTTGTTTAAGAACCTAATTGTTTTTTTATTCTGGTGAGATCCCAGGGGACTGGGTCTGGATTCACCAGGGAATTGGTGGGGAGAAAGGAGGGAAGAGGGGGAGAGAGGCTGATTTCTCTCTGTACCAGGATTACTTTCTCTCAGGAAGAATCTGGGAGGGGAAGAGAGAAGGAGGGGGGAAGGTGCATTTTCCTCTCTGTTTCAGGATTCAAGGGGTTTGAATCACAGTGATCTTCCAGGGTAACCCAGGGAGGGGAAGCCTGGGAGAGGCAAAGGTGAGGGAAAGGGTTTACTTTCCTTGTGTTAAGATCCAGAGGGTCTGGGTCTTGGGGGTCCCCGGGCCAGGTTTTGGGGGGACCAGAGTGTACCAGGCACTGTAATTCCTGGTTGGTGGCAGCGCTACAGGTTCTAAGCTGGTAATTAAGCTTAGAGGAATTCATGCTGGTACCCCATCTTTTTGGACGCTAAGGTTCAGAGTGGGGATTATACCATGACAACTTATATCTGTGCATCTTGGCATATAAGGTTTCTGTATAAATCAAACAACCTGCCACCAGAATGATTCTGGCATTAAGTCAGAGAAGCATGAACTGCAATAAAGTTACTCCATAACTAAGATGCAGTATAAGAAAGGGAAATTTACCATGGTGTTCATCTCATTTTTATAGTGTGGGGTGTCTTTTCATTAAATAAAATAGCAGAAAGTGTTGGGAAATGTAATTTTGGTTTTTCCATCCTAGCATACAAAAAGTATAATAAAAATGCTGTGCATTCCATTTACTGTAATAAAGATTAAAAGAATTTAACTATCAATTTTAATTGATTACAGATAGCCAGTTGAGCACTTAACTGACAGTGTGCAGGCAGCTACCTTATTAAGAATTTACAGGCAGTGCATATGAATCTAATATTTAATACAGTGTAGCATGTCATAACTGAAGTAGATTCAATTCTCAGCAAATAAATGAAGTCTATAGCATGCCAGTTAGACAGCGGTAAACTAAGACAAGAGAGAAAACTGAAATCACATTTGACACTTTGGGCTCATGACACTGTAATGGTACATTTGATTGACTGATTTATTGGTCCTATTTACCACAGCATCTGTTTTTCCTGAGTTAAACACTTTCAGGTTGTTACATTTATTCTCAATGTGACTATCTCATATGTGTTGTAAGGGTATTTTAAAAAGAGAACTTCTTTAGCATAATTGATTTTATTGTGAAGCACAGAAACAAAGACGTGTTAATCACCTGAGTGAAAGAAACTCTTTGAACCCACAACATGCCCAGACTTTTCATTTAATCCCAGAGTTTGACAACAGCACTGCTATGCAATAGCCGTGAGTTGAAAGAGCATTCAGAATAAAAATATACAAATGACATCGAACATTCCACTTTAATTTTTGGTGATATCAACAGTTTATGTAAACCGGACACACTCTACTGGGTTTGTTATACAGGAATTTGTAAAACAGTGATATGCTTGGTGTGTTCATTTGGTTATCAATCTCATTTGAACTAAAATTGAGCAAAGAGCTCCTGGAGAAGTTTCAAGCAACGTTGATGATAAAACAATATGACAGACCCAATTTATTGAAAAGGGGATAGATGCTGTCCCAGTAGTTAACTAAACTGGATTACTTACTAAACACAGCAGAAATGTACTAGTTTGCATGTTTAGTTTCACTGGTAGCAACATGATATAGTATTTTAATAAAAGCTTAAAGATGACAAAAATGCTAATTGTGGGAGAGATCATATAGGGGATGAGGCATAGTAAGAAGTGGGTCTTTTTTAACTTGAGGTGTATATGGTAGTTTTGACTAGGTAAACTAAATTAGTTTACTTTGAAAGGACTAATTTGTACTTTTAATGCAGTCTTCATGGGTATTCTGACATAACAGAATATTCTGACATAACAGAAACCACTTCACGAAAGTGGTAAGTTTTATACTTATAACAGGTGGCACAACCTACCATACTTCCTGATGGAATTTGGAGGTAATTCTGCCAACTGTATGAGTGAATGGAAACTTGCACCGCATTTGCTTATCCAGCTGGCATAAGTGGTTTCAGAGGCCATTTCTATCCATCTCTATTTTTTGAAAAGCCAGATGTACACATTTAAAGCCAAATAAGAATGCATACATTTTGCCTTTCTTCTTCGCTGCAGCTATTAACATATGACACTAAAAATATCACTGTACAGATTTTGTATAGGTTTTGAGAACAGAGTTAATTATATTTTAACAAAGTATTGCAAAAATCTTGGAATCCATGTAGAAACTATCCAAGAGGATGGATTTTCATTTTTGCAACATGCCCAAAATTTTTTTCTTTTTAAAAAATGTACTTTTTGTTTCAAAACATAGGGAGCACACAATTAACAGTTGTTAGTTTGACAGGAAAACAGATTCCTCGCTGAATACAGCTGGTTATTCGCCAAGGAATTGACAACATAGAACTAACATAACTTCCTGTATGTTCCTGAATTACACTTTTGTTCTTCTCTTGGGTCTGTGAAGTGGAATAATGAACGTTTCCCATTGCAGAAATCAAGTATATATTTTATAACTAACTCAAATTGCAGTTATGGTGTAGCTGTCAATTTTGTTTGTGTGTTAAAGTAAATCAAATTGCAACATTCTTTTTCACTTTTAAAATGGGATGATGTAGTTGTTTCCTGCATATTGATTATTTGATTAGTACCTGTCTCCTGCAATTTTTTTGCTTTCAGTAGTGCTCATTGATGTGGTTTAATGTACGTTCCTATAATCTTTTCCTGTTTTTATAAAATAATCATAATCAAGTTACGGTACAGTACGTTAGAATTGTTCTGCTAAAGTAAATAAGTTGTTTAATATACTTTTCTCATGTTTTTTATATTCCCAAAACACCACATCCCCAATATTTTTGCTCTTAAACAATTTTAAGAGTTGTAAATTTTCATTAAAATACCTGATGGAAAAATAAATATTTCTTGGCAATATTAACTATATTTCTATTCTGTTACATTTTATTTACTGATTTATTAAAAAGGCACCTTTTAGAGAATACACTCTGTTCAGAAATATAACTAAATGTAATTTAATTTGTCAAAGGCACATTTTTTTAAAAACAACTCAAACAAGTCACTTATTTATTTGGGAGAGCAGTTATACTGTATTGGGACAGGTAACACAGGATACAAGACTACTTATGAGATTTTTTTGATGTTTTTTACAGTGCATGGAAGATTAATCTTCACCTATTGTCTAGGTTTATCTTCTTTGTATCTATGTATCTTCTGCATAAATTTAATAGACTTTGAGAGAGCTTTTGATAGCATTCGCAAGACCAGCCTATGGTGCATTCTGCAGGCGTATGAAATTGCTTTCCATATAACCAACGCCATGAAAAGCTCCTATTTCAACTTTACATGCAGCGTTGGTCACAGTGAGCTCAGTTTTGAAGTAAAAACAGGAGTACGTCAGGGTTGTGTCATGTCTGCAATCCTCTTCAACATTGCCATTGACTGGGTAATGCGATGTACAACAGAAGACATGCCAAGAGGCATTAAATGGGCACTCTTCTCATTCCTTGAAGACCTGGACTTTGCTGATCATGTCGCTGTCCTATCACATACCCAACACCATATACAAGAAAAAAACAACTTGACTCAATGCATTCAGCCAGCAAATTGAACTGAAAATAAGACAGATATCATGAGCTTTAATATTGCTTCACCATTACCAGTACAGATAGAGGATTATGTTCTCACCAATGTAGAAACGTTCACATACTTGGGCAGCACTATCAGTCAGGATTGTGGAACAAGCCAGGACATCTGGAACAAAATCAGTATAGCCAGGAACACCTTCAGGAGCTTAAATACAATCTGGAAATCATCAAAATACAACACCAAAACCAAACTCAAGACTTATCAGAGCTGCGTACTTCAACACTACTTTGTAGTGCAGAATGCTGGGGAATAAGAGTATGACATGTCCAAACTGTCTTTATTCCATACAACCTGCCTCAGAAAAATCCTCTATATCTGGTCTAGCACAATCTCAAACCAAGATCTATTGACACAGTGCAGCCAAGAGGATCTGAGCACTATCATTGCCAGGAGGTATTGGAGATGGATTGGTCATGCGCTTTGGATGGAAACTGATTCCATCATCAGAGTAGCAATAAGAGGAACACCTGAAGGCAAGCAAAAACGAGGTCGCCCAAAAACAACATGGTGAAGAACTATGGAAGCCAAGCTGAAAAACCTGGGGCACAGCTGGGGAACCATTGAAAGATTTGCCAGAAACAGACAGGAGTGGAGGAGCTTTTGTCACTGCCTTAAACGCCAGAGGCATAATAGGAACATCATGATGATGATCATCTTTGTAAAGATGATACATGTAAAAAGAGTGGGTGCTGGGTAGTGTACAGTATTGCCAAGACTTGGCGCTCGAAAGTCAGGAGTCAGACCCAAAACAGTCAGGAGATTGGCTTAATCATGAAATTGAAAAATGACTTATTTTAATCATTGATGTGAAACCCTCATTCCAGTTAAACCATGTGTGTGTATTCTCATTCATTCTGTTAGTTTCCATATCTATAGCCCAGAAAGCTCTCTGCTTGTCTCTCCCTAATCTGAAGTGACAAAGCTGCCATTCTATCCCTCCCTTATTATTATCAGACATCCTTTTCCATCTGCCAGACCCTTCTCTCACAGCATCCTGCCTGTCATATTTCCCCTCCTTGCACCATGATAGCCTCCTGTGGACACAATATTCCCTTCACTCCTCCCTCCAAACGTTCTTCTTGCTCTCACTTTTTTTTGCCTGAGTTACATATTGTGAATGAGGGCAGACTGGCTTCCATGCCATTGGGAGCAAAGTGCTAATATCATTGTTAGGGGCAACCTAACATCTGCCTGCAAAGTCTATAATGAAACAGTAGCTTTCTTGGCAAAAGCAGCTTCCGTTTCAGTGAGAAAATGGGAGATGACCATTGTTGGTAAGGGAATTAAAAATAAACCAACCCAATACCAGTTTCTTTATGGGATGATGAGCAGCTTGAAAACAAACATCTAAAATCACAAGACGTGACATCTTGAGAGTTGGGCATTCAGTAGTAGACACTTCTTTTCAAAATAATTGTAAGACCCAACAGCCATCTAAAAGATGGCTGCATGTGGCTGGTCATCTGAAACTGAGTAAGCACACTGCCAGAATATGTAAAATTTCTTCCCACGCTCTCCATTCAGCAAGATGAATAGAAAACACACGCCAGGAAACTGCTGCTGTTCTCAAGCCATTGGGTAGTCCAAGCAGATCACTTCTATCAAAAAAAATCTCTACATGGATCATTATTCCTGCAATTTCCAGCTCTCTGCTGAACAGCTGGCTGTGTTGTGAAGGGAGACTATTTGATTGTTTACACAGTTAAGTTCTGCACAGTCTCAGATTTATTGCCCTAAGGCACTTTCAGATTGGACTAAGGAAGGGATAATTGTGAAGAGATGGTAACTGGTTACCGTTGGCACCTCTGAGGCCATCTTGCACCTTCCTGCTTGCTCCAATAAAATGAGTTCCATTTTTATCCCCTGAACCAACTAAGCATCTGGTAAGATACACCAGTCGAAGACTGGGGAGCCCACCTCAGTCAAGTTCAGACACAAGCTCTTTGGTTGCCCCAGGAAGTTTCACTTCACATAAACATGCTAGTGCTCTGAGCTATTCATTGGGCCTGCGAGATGTTTGTCCACCATTGAGAACCAGGTGGTACAAGTTCTTATAGACAAAACCACTGCCATGTTCTCTCAGAAGAAGCAGGAAGGTAAAAAATTGCCTCAACCGTGCCAGGAGTCTATTCTCCTATGGAATTTATGCATTTATCAGCATTTCCCTGAAGGACTGCATTTCACCTTCCAGGACTGAGAAACACACTTAGACCAACACAACTGGTCAGTCATGAATGATGTTCTCCAGATTCTCCACCGCTGAGGGGTACTCAGTAATAGACTTGTTTGTGACCAACCTGAACAGCAAATGCAACAAGATGTTGCTCCAAGGCAGGCTGCAGTCTGGGCTCCATCACAGATGCCTTTCTTTTTGCATGGTCCAATCATCTCCTCTATGCATTTCTTCCAGTTCCTCTGATTCTGAGGGTATTTCTGAAGCTGAAGTGAGACAAAGCATCATTAATATTTATTGCACAAGTATGGCCAAGACTATATTGGTTCACAGACCTGCATCAGCTTTTTGTCTAGTCATAGATAACTTTTACCACTAGTTGAGGATCTTCTGTCTCAGAACCAGGGCAAGTCTCTATATCCTAACCTCAAATCTCTCCACCTTATGACATGAATGATCTCTGGTTGAATACCAATGAGAAACTGTGCTCCCAAGTGGTACAGCCCATCTTGTTGAGCAACAGAGAAAAATCCATTAAAACCCTGTATGCAGCAAAGTGAGAGATTTTCAGTATGGGCACAATATCAACACTTACTGCACCTTCTTTTGGAAGTTACACGTGAACTGAACTATCTGTTGCACCTGAAATCATCAGGCCTTTCAGTGAGTGCCCCAGCTTCTATTTCTGCACTACATCTGCCGGTACATGGGTTTTCCATTTTCTTTCCTCCTCTCATTTCCCAATCCTTGAAAGGTCTGCTCAATGTTTACCCTCCTGTGTCTGATCCTGTACCTATATCTGATCTCAATCTAGTCCTCTCCAAACTTATATGACTCCCTTTCAAGCCTGTGGCTACAACCTCATTACTGCTATTGTCTATGAAGATGGCTTTTCTGGTGGCAATCACTTCTGCTAGGAGGATTTTCACAACTTCAAGCTGTCCTGGCTGATCCTCCTTTCACAGTTTTCCATAAAGACTAAGTTTCCCTTAGGCCAGACCCTAACTTTATGCCTAAGGTAGTGTAAGCTTTACCCCTGAATCAATATATTCATTTGCTGGTGTTTTTTCAAAAAGACCCATTCTTCTAAAACTGAAGAAACACTTCCTACTTTGGATGTTCACAGAGCTTTGGCATTCTACTTGGACTGCACTTGGTCCTTCAGGATTTCCCTCACATTTTTTATAGTCTCTGCTGAGAGAGTTGAGGGTCAATCAGTTTCATCTCAGCAAGTCTCAGATTGGATTTCTGTTTGCATTAAACTCTGCTACAATTTTGCTAAAACCCCTCCTCCACCAAGAATAACATCTCACTCCACAAGGGCTCATTCCACTGTCAGCCTGTCTGACCAATGTCCCAGTAGCTGCAAGGCAGCAATGTATTTGTCTGTGCATACCTTTTTATACCACTCATTTTTCTATCACTCAGGTTTCCTGTGACAATGCCAGCTTTGGCATGTCAGTGTTAGAATCTTTGTTTAGATGATCTGAAGTCCCTCCATCTGTAAGGGAGCTGCTGATGAGTCACCTGCAGTGGAATTTATATGTGCACAATCACTTGGAGAAAAAATGATTATTTACCTTTACAGTAATGCTTGTTGTTCCAGATGTATTGTGCACATATACATTCCATGACCCTCCCACCTTCCCTGCTAGTTTGGACATTATATACAATAGTTTGAAGGAATGGAGAAGGAGGTGGGCGAATGTTCACAGGGGTGTGAGTGCTGACTAGTGGTACTACTGGCAAGTGTCTCCCACTTGTGTGCATGCATATACAGGTGGAATGTGTATGTACACCAACCACCTCAAAGAACAGCAGTTAACTGTCCAGGCAAGAGGTAATGGAGAGAAAGTAGTGAGTGGTGTTCTAAGTGAAGTGGCATGTTACTCAACTAACACTCTTCTGACTTAGCGGCCACCATGTCCTCCTGTTACTCTCATTTTTAAAAGGACTAACTTGAGGATAGTCTGCTCTCAAACTCTTACAGAACCATCCTACTGCAAAATATGTCAGGAGGATGCACTTACTGTTGATTTGTAACTTACATACAATAGGTAAACCAGATCTGTGTGGTTCTGATCTGACTATCTGGTGAAGTATGTTCTTTTCTGTCAAACTCATTACCACAAAGTTATTTACCTCCAGCCCCTTGCTCTTCTCTGACCTCTCTATTTTGTAGAGTCACAAGAAAATTTGAGAGAGCTGTATAGCTTGACTAAGCAACCACTGGAGTGTGTGTGTGTGTGTGTGACGTCTAATATTAAGTAACTAGGGAAATGTTATGAGAGAATTTAAGTTGAATACTGAATAAGGAAAGCTGCTAAACTGTGAGATCTAGTAGTTTCAGAAATAGTCTCCCAAAGACAATAGTGGAAGCTCCATAACTTAATCCATTTAAAGCTAGCCAGGAAAACGCGCGCGCGCACATCTCTTCCATATCTAATTTTTATGTTTGTACGACATGATTTTGTGCACTTCTGTCCTCAGCTGGTGTGTAGTTTTTGTGTGTTATTAAAGAAGCTGTATTCCTTCCCAGAAGTGGGTACATTTCAGGAGTGGGGTGATTCCCATTTATCACAGATAGGTAAGGGTCCATTTAAGGTTTTTTTCAACTGTTTTCTGAGAATTGTGTTTGAGAGGTTACTAGTACTAGTGCTGTAGGACCTGGGTACAGTAGATAAGTGAGCTAAGGACACAGTCTCTATTAATTCTGAATTCTTCTGTTCTAAATGGTTTAAAGTGAGTCTGCACCAAACATTTACCTGATTAAATGTTAGAAGTTCTTTGGTCATCCAGCTTGTATTCTGACTTTCTAATACTTTTAAAAAGAAAAATCTTAGTGCCAAACTTGCTTTGTGGCCTTAATCTGTAAGATATTAATGCATTTTGGGAAATGGATTGTGAACAAACATTTAAATATGTAAATTACTGACATGGAAATTCAAGAAGAAATCTGGGAAGCCTATTCCAAAGAGCTGTTCGGTGGATTGACCCCTTTTACCTATTTGAAATAAATAAAAGCTGCTACGAATTATTATAAATCAGTGTGTTCATTAAAAGTCTGGTTATAGTTTTCTCCTTGGTCATATCCTTTTTTGAACTTTTAGTAAAAGTAAAGCCTATGTAGAACACGCTGTTACTCTTATTAAAAATTAATAACTTGCTCTTTGAAGCCAAAAAAGCTTCAGAGCTTGGCATCTTACTGCATTTAATAAGTCATTTGCAGTTGTACTCCCCTCTGTTTTTGTATTTTTTATATGTCCTGTGGTGAAATGACTACCACTTTTAGCATGACATCAATTTCTTTACTTTGAAGGGTGAATGGAACCTGAGAAATCCTCTCCTGTAATAACTTATTGTCCCATTCAGTTTCTGAATACATACTTGGTAGCTTAAATTTGCAGCAATAGCTAAATTTAATGTCTGTTCAGGAAGAGCAAAGGTAGAGCTTGGGGGTGGGAAGGAAGCATGATCCTGTGGCACTCTTTTGTGTAAGTGTCTGAAACCTATTAGTTTTTGTCTTATTGTTCCTTAGAATAAATTAAGGTAGTAGCTTTTCACATTTCTCCATTCATTAAAATCCTGGTGGTATCCTAAAGATAACTTAAAAATTGGGCTCATGCCATTATTTTTCTTTCCTGAGATATAAAGAAGGCCTGATTGGGCTTTTAAAATTAGAAATACCAGGAATGTCAATTTTGGTCCCCTTGGTTTTGCTCAGACTAATTGGCAGGCCTGAGAAGATGTATGTGTTGGTACTTTAATAGAAATGATGTGGGGTGTTAAGCCTTTTGCAATTACTTTCATCATCCAAAATGTTGGAGTCATAAAAATTGAATGTGTTCCCACAAACAAAAGCTAGACTTAAACAGCCTGGATAAACATCCCTTCTCTGTCCATCAGTTTCTTTCACACTTCTCGTTCTTGTGGCATCATTTCACTACTTCTCCAGTCATACTCTTCCAGGGCAGGGAAGCATTTCTAGTGATAAAAAAGCAGAACCTTTAATTATTGTATGTGGTGCTTTTATATCCCCCCTTTAAAAAAAAATAATCCTTTCCAGTCTTATTCCCATCTTGAAAGATTCTGGCCTCTGACTCTAGACGTCTCCATAATCAGTATATTTTCTGTTAATTTAATGCTATTTCACACACATCACTTTTTTCCTTCAGATTTATCTTAATCCATTGTACAATGCATGTGACACATCCTAATCTTAGCACACCACTCAGGAAACTAAGATGTGTACTGGAGAGTTCTGCAGTAGCCAGGATGGGAAGTGAAAGGAATCCTTGTCCAATGGATTACATTGCATAGTGCTCTATAGCTGCTACTGAAACTTTAGTGCTACACTGGCCCCTGCAACTCCCTTCATGGAACCAATGTATCCATTATCCCTACTGTATTCAGGAATCATTCTAAAACACTCCTTCACATCTTTACACTTGGGTGCAGAAAGACCTTGTGGAGCACAGCTTTGCAGCGTATGAGATAGGACCCCCTGTACAGTGTCCCAGACTCTTACCCCTTTCCTCCCCACCACACAGTGAAACTGCACCAAGACTGCTACATCATGGGTTGTGGAAGAGGCAGGATCTGTTGGATCAGAAGTAACATGCAAAAAAATCCATTCTCCTATGACTAATTTTTTTTGATTTCTTCAAATTTTCAAAATAGGTCTTATGTGCCCATCCAGTGCTCTGGGTGCCTTACTATAAATTAAAAATTACAGCATAAGTCTCTGGTGAAACATAGTGCTGTAAAACTACTACTCTACTCTTCTGCACTCTGCATACTGAATCATGTATCCAAATGAAGGAAGAGGATTGGATTTAAGTATGGCGAATTTAATTAATCAAGGAATTTGGGCAGCAGGTTGAAGCTGACATTCCTAGTCTTACAAAGTGCACTTGGGTTCTTAATGTTTTTTAATTTTCGGTGGCATCTTTCATCCAACGAGCTTGGAGCACTTAGCGTACATCAGCCTCACCACACTCCTACAGGGTAAGATTTTCCCCATTTCATGGATATAGTAAATGAGATACAGAAACTGTGTTACACTACCCTTTTCTTGTTGATGCCCCAGGTTTGCAACTACTGGTGGTAGCAACCATTAAGAGCCCAGAATTCGACAAAGTGCTAGTGGTAGTTGGTAACACCACCATCCCTCTGAGCATGGTTAGATGACAGTGGTTAAAATGCTGGGGGCTGCCTGGAGTCTCATCTACATTACTACTCCCACATTGCTGCCACAAGTGGAGCTGAACTGGTGGTAGTAATGATGGCTAGTTTTTACAAGAGAGGCTAGTGGAAAACGTAGCAAGAAGCCATAACTTGCTCAAGATAGACAACACTTATTTCAGAGCTGGGAATAGAGGGTGGGATTTTTCAAAAGCACTTGAGAGTTGGGAATCCAGCTGCCATGGACTTTCATCACTTATATGCTTCTGAAATTCTTATCCAGGACTCCTAGATCTTGACCCCCAATTCTGTGCTTTAATTCCTAAATGATCCTTCCTACCACCTGATAGAAAGTCAGTATTTGTTTCAGATTAAATCTTTAAACTACCTGCTAATGAAGTTTCTGAATACTTACTTCTTTCACAGTCTGGATGTCTTTTTTCTAAACTCAGAATAGTTGAAGGTTGAATCTTACTAGAACTCTGGACATGTAATTGATAGTGTGGTATATGTGGGGGTCATATCACCAACACTTGAGCTTTTTCTGTATTAGCCCGCTGATGTGCCACAACATAATTGAGCTGAATGAACTGCTGTAGAACAGCATCTCTTAATAGGTACACAAGAACTGTGTTTAATCATTCATAACATTTTTTCCCTTGGCAACAGAATGGCTGGTGGAGAGATTTTTCTCTTCCAGAGAACATGTCTGTTGTCATAAAGAATAGAAGTTTGTCTTGAATTCAAGCCGCAACAATAAACCAAAGTTGATGTGCTTTGAACTCTTACTGACCTTGAACTATGCACAGCTGTGGTAATATCAGCCATTAGTTTTACTAGTAACTCTACCATCTAGGGTTATTACTAAGTACCAAGGAGATAAAAACAGTACAGAGTGTTTTTTTAAAGGTGATATTGAATTCTCCAGAAAATTCAGAGCCTCTGTGGGTGAAAATCTATAAATAAAGGTATCTTGTGCCTGATTGTTTTAGCTGCTAAGCAATGCACAGCTCTGATGGCACATTCCAATCTCTGACAATTGGACACACGGCCTCTAAATTGCGTCTCTAAAAGATGAGTTGCACAAAGCTAAAAATGTGTAAATACAGCAAAGTTGATAAATGCATGAGTCTCTAGAAAGCACATCCATCACACCAGTAGAGATCATTTGAATTTGACCTCTGGTTTGAAGAAAAGACTGTTCTTTTGTCCTAACCCTGTACATCTCCCATCAGGATGAATGAGCCTAGATAATCCCAGGTGTGAGTTGGAGAGGTTAAGATAAAAACAGACTATACTGAAAGTATGCAGTATAATGCAGGTTCTTTTTTTCATGTATAACACTTCATTTCTAAGGAAACAAGTTTTATAAACTGAGTCCTTTTCCTGCACCATCTAATTTAGACCACAGAGATTATTATACATTCATGGTACTGTACTACCAGTTCAATATCTAGTGACAGTGTGTGCAGTGCACATCTAAAGGTGCCTCAAAGTTGCTTTTGTGGGAGGGAGGGGACATGGGATGGTAAGACACAAAAGTAGTTGACAGAGAATGTGTAGGAAGGTAATAAGTGCAACTATCAGGAAAATATTATCTTGCTTTGGTTACTTTTAATCAAGTGTGTCTTAAGAGAAAAATGAAGTATTGTTCAGCACTTTGGAAACCAGCTTTGTGAGATGAACTATATTAACTAAAACTGTATTATAGACTCATATCACCTTTTTAGATTTAAAAAAATTTCTCTGTGGAAAAAGTAAGTCTGAGTTTAATTGTCCAAAAAAAATAAGTTGCTGAAAATTTTCCAGTTACTTTGCTGACTAGTATGTGCAGCTTAAACATGTTAAACTAAAACAGTGATATTTATGATGATTATTTAGGGTACTTCACCTTCAAAGCCTTTGATAACATTTCAACTAATTCTAAAAGGTAAATAGCTGTAAAGTATTGATACCCTTATTTTCTAGGGGAGTGCTGTAGACTTTAAGTAGCTTGTCCAAGGTCCCAGAAACACTTGTAATAGTAGAGGCTATAATTTGAGAGTTCTTGATGTCTATTGTGGTGCTCGGGTTCCAGAATCATGAGCTGGAAAGATTTTCATGATTCATTTAGCACAGGAGCATTCTTCATGTGCTAATTCTTTGTGTACATTACTATCTTGTATGCAGTTCTTCCAGTTAATGATGCAATTCATTCTAAAAATTGAATGATTTTTGTCATTTTGTGTGTATTAACTCAATTTATTGTCACGCATTAATCAATTTCTGCATAAATAAAAGCAGATGACTAGTATCCTAATACTCTACAGCTACTGTAGAGTCTTTTTGTGCTGCGACAAGCATTATGCTGAAAAATCTAGTGGAAGGACCCTATCCACTAATCCAGTTGTCTTATATACTTAATTGCTCTCGCTCTCTGTAAAATACAATCCATCAATTCATTGAGGCAAGTCTGAATATCTAACTTTCAGAAATATACAGTTGACATGAGGCATCTTAAAATGACAGTGGTGACACATGCAGGAGTATGAAGTTGAAGTATGGCATGCCAGCCTACTGTCTCCTTGAAAGATCATGAGTAACTCCTTTCCTATGTTAGTAGTTTTATTCCTTACTGGAAGCTAGGGGTCCCTCAGATCCAAGACAACCATCAATTGGTAAGGCAGCAGTCCAGCTGATGTGCTTGAGAACTGATGAATCCACTCCAGCAAGAAAGCTGTTTTATGTTTCAAGTCGTTTCTATCTCAGTACTGTTATGGATGAGTTTTAATATTGCAAATGTTGTCAGTTAAATATTTATTTTTACTGAAGGTCCAAGACTGCATGGGGAAGGGGAATTTTAAATGACCATACTGAATGAATCTGCTCTTACTCATGCCTCCCATCTTCATTGCTGCTATTTATTTGTAGCATCTGTCACCCACCTTTTCTTGCTTTTCTGAAACGGCCTCCCTGTGGCACCAGAGTTTCCATTCTGTATGGAACTGGAGTACCCTCAGCAAACTCAGTTACTCTTACAATGCAAATAACTCAGCAAGTATCAACAGAGTCCATATTTATAAATAACTCTGTCCCACTAATATAGGTGTTTTTTTGTTGCAGTTTAACAGGTGGAATGAATAAATGTGTGTGATTACTGCTTGTGCAGGTACTTTGCTGTATGCTTGACTTTGATTTAGAACAGATTGATTGAAGTACCTTAAGCTATCTTTAAATCAAGCACTAAATAGATATCATCTGACTGTCACTTTCCTCTTTGCTTGCAATATATTAGAGTGTTTTCTTACAATTTAGATACTCTTCTCTTTTTCTTTTCTTTTCATCTTAATCATCTGGGAAAGATTCTGTTCTTTCTCCGTAAACTAAAGTATCTAACATAATTCTTCTTTTTAAGCACAGCTTCAAATACATAAATGGAAGAATTTCATGCTAATATCTGCTGAATTCTTTTTAAGAAGAAATTCAGTTGCCAATTTGCTCTAAAGTGGAAATGACTTAATTTTTTTCTACAACACTCTTCTGCATCATTCACAATTAGATCTTTTATGTGCGGTGGGTTTTTTTTCTGTTTTGTGATAGTGACCTTTAGTTGTTTCCCCCTACTATTGACTGAATTTATCTATTTTGGAGGTTTTGTGGTTGACTAGTGTTGAATTTTACTAAGAATTTGCTGCAGTTACAGACTAGGTGTAATGTGACTTTTTCTTTTTCCATTAAGTAGCAGACTAGCATATCTAGGTGTCTTGTATGCCTCTTGTCATTTCTGCACCAGTTCTCCAGCATAGTATAAGCAGATGCTGTGCTTCCAGTGGTGCCATTTTCCAACTGAGAAGTAAGAGCTTTTCTCAGGAATAGGGGTATTAAAGTCCTGTTTAACCATATTAAACTTAAGAATTTGTGCTCCAACTAAGCTTTCCCAGTCTCTAAATGGTTGTGGTGTGCTCTTGGTTTGATTCAGGTATTAGGAGACATGGAGAGAGGGTAGAGAGAGCTAATACAACCACAGAGAAAATTTGAACAATCAATATTTATTTTAAAGTGCTTTGGATTTCCATTTCTATGAAGGATGCTATAGAAATGCAAGTAGGAAAACTACAAATTCTTAACTAAGCTCTTCACCTTACTGGAAGATGGTTTAACACTATTTTTTTTTAAATTTCATGGCTTCCTACAATGTTTTTTCTCCCATTTCAATCATACCCTGTTCATCAAAGCAATTAGAGACCCTAGATTTGTTAAGTGTGCGTTTTCATTTTAACTTATGGTGGGGAAAAATAAGTAAATTTTAGGTAATAGGACTTTATTATCTTAATTCCTTGTGTGTTAAAGGTTCTGTTGTTGTTTTCTCAAAAGGATTCAAATTTGTGTAGATCAAGATATTTACACTTCCTTAAGCTATCTTCTCCTTTTCTGAAGTGTTTGTATTGGAAATTTGATAGCTGAAATACAAAGATTTAAGAGATTTATTGATGGATTTACCATAAAAATGCCTTCTGAACATTAGGATGTCTACTATGACACTCAAACATAAGTTGTATGATCATAGTGTCAATAAGGAGAGGATACTAACATGACTGGATAATCACTTAGTTTTTTTTAATTTTTAAATTAAATACAGTGATTCACAAAAAGTATGTTCTCAGGTTACTTTAGGATTCAGGATGCAATTGAAAGATGTATAAATATTGTGACTGTATATTTAGAAATGAGTCAGGTGTTTCATAGAGTAGTTATATTGCATATTGATGGATATGATGCAGCCATCAGGCATGGTATACTGATACCCATACTCAAAAAGTAATCTAGATATGCAAAATTTTGTAGTTGGCTTTGTTAATCTTTATATGGCAACTAACCTTTTATGTAAAGTTCACTTGTAGCTTAAATTGACAGTGGCCTGTCTTGCTACTTCAATCTTTGTTTTAGATTATTGGTTGAAATTGCTATAATTCCAAGTTTCCTTCCATTAATACAGGGTGTGTATATATAGGGGTAGTAAAAAAGTTGCATATACTGGTGGTTAAAAATATTGTCGCTATGTTCCACAAGTGTACAGTGCTTCGCTTGGAATGCGCTTTAAAAATGGAGAAAATTAGTATTATTGTGTATTAAATCTCATCTAGGTTTTGCGGGTGAGCTTCTGTAGAGATTGGAATTCCATCTGGTGCTCTTGAAACATCAACAAGTTTTAATCCTGGTTTCTCTGTTTTACCATGATGGCATCCAGCAGGTATCCATTTCTTTGCTGGCCCCGGGCAATGTGTTCTGTCATTCTCTCCCAACTTTTGGATCATCTGCAGACTTTATCAGTGATGATTTTGTTTTCTTTCAGGTCAAATTAAATAATGTAGGTCCAAGAACCAATCCTTGCAGGACCCCATTGGAAACAGACCCCCTTGATGACGATTCCCCATTTACAGTTGCATTTTGAGACCTATCAGCTAGTTTTTAATTCTTTTAATGTGTACCATGTTTGTTTAATCTTTTTTTATCAAAGTGTTGTGTAATACCAAGTCAAATGCCTTATAAACGTTCAAGTATATTAGTCAACACTGTTACTTTTATTACCCAATCTTGTAATCTAATCAAAAATAAGAGAAATCAAGTTAGTTTGACTGGATCTATTTTCAATAAACCCATGTTGATTAGCATGAATTACATTGCCCTCCATTTTTTTTTTTATTAGAGTCCCATATCAGCCTCTATTATCTTGCCTGGGATTGATGTCAGACTGTCAGGCCTATAGTTACCTGAGACATCCTGTTTACCCTTTTAAAAAATTGACACATTGTCATCCTTCCTCCAGGCTCTTGTAACTTCTCCAGTGCTCCAAGACTTATTGAAAATCCAATGTTAACAGTCCAGTGAGCTCTACCACCAGCTCTTTTAAAACTCTTGAATGCAAGGTGTCGGGCCCTGCTGATTTAAAAAAGTCCCTTTTCTGTTTAATGTCCTCCACTGATATTAGTGGAATGGAAAGAGTGTTGTCACCAGGAGACTGTATCATCCATTTTCCTGCAAATACAGAACAGAAATATTAAATACTTCTGCCCTTTCTGCATTATCAATAATTCTATCATTACCATCTAGCAATGGATCAATACCGTAGTCAGGATTCTTTTTGTTCCTAATTTATTGTAAAAAACTTTTTCTGGTTGTCCTTAACTTGGCTGGCCATAGATTTCTCTGTGTCCCTTGACTTCCCTTATTAATTTTATACAATTCCTAACTTCTGATTTATAAGCTTCCCCTTTTCTTCTATTTGCTCAGAATTGTTTTCAGCTTTGTGAAATTGGCACTCTTAAACCATTGTGTGTGTGTGTGTGTGTGTGTGTGTGTAAAACTGATCTGGATTTTATTCTGCTTGCACATTATAAATGTGATCAAGTCATGAACATTTGTACCTAAGCTTTAAGTTCTGTTATCAGTTTCTCTTTATCCCTTAGGATAAGGTCTAATATAGAATTCCCGTGTGTTAGCTGCAACACCTCTTGAAATAAGAAATTGTAATCTATAATGTTTAGAAATTCCAAGTACTGGCAGCATGAGGCTTGCAGCATAGGTTGCTCAAACTGAAGTCCTCCATGATCCTTTTTTCCCCTACACATTATAGATGGGTGCATAAGAAAGGGTCATCCTGTTCCCTAGTGTGATTTGGTGGTCTGTAGCAGACACCAACTTGTGCTCCATCTTATGTTTTATCTGTTAGGACATTGATCCATAAGCATTCAAGATCATTTTCTTCTGAGTTATCAATGACTCAAACAAGTATTGCCATTTTTGACATAAAGTGCCACTGGATCCTTCCTAAATACTTTATGACCATTGATGTTAATTAACATTCCAGTCATTTGAATCATCCCACCAGATTTCAGTAATTCCAACTAGATCGTATTTATGCTTATAAATGAGCAATTCCAATGCCTCTTGTCTGTTACTGAGGCTGCTAGCATTATTGTATAGGCAATTCCAGAATTCCTTTCCTTCATGATGTTCTTCATTACTTTTGTTCTGAGAGAGACTGCAGCTCTGTTTCACGCCAGTGTCCACTATGAACTACTCTGTCTGGTTGTTCACCCTTACAGAGCACTTTACATCTCTATACGTGCCCTTAATGATGATTACGACTTTAGTTGGGATTTTAAATGAAAGAAATGCATGTTTCTCATTCTAGTGGATGAGTTATCACTTACAAAAGCAGTGCTGCTAATGTTTGTAGTAAACTCAGACCAATTCATATCTATAATCTTACTGTAAATTATTACTCTTAATATACCGACATGTTGCTGTCTTTCAGTGATGCCAACTCCCCCCCTTTCCTATTTCATACCTGATGACTTGTGAGAGAACCCGTTTTTATCTTTTAAAAAAGTTTGTTCATGTATGAGTTCCACTGCAGGTGTAGGTGCACCCAGTGCACTTGAATCAGACATTTGCCAGCTGTACTATTAGAGAGCACAGGTGCCTCTGCTCTCCTTGTGCACTCTGCCAAGGCCATAAAAGGGACATGTCTGGTGCTGCTGCTGCCACCCTCTAAGGTCTTTCTCAACCGCCACCTGTGATGAGAGTCGGAGCTCCCCATAAGTGTTTGCTTTGGTTAGCCAGCGTTTTCAGAAAAGCTAATGAGAAAAATGGCCCCTTCTTTAGGACTACAGGAGCTCATTCAAGAAAATCTGCACAATATTTTGCAAACCCCTGCTCTGAAAGGGGTTCCCTTCCCATTAACAAAGCCTGGGTGGAGCTGGCAAAACCCCTCTGGCAGACCCCGGCGTCTGTACCACCTGTAGCCAAGAGTCTGGATAGATGCTACCAAGTCCCTCTAAAGGACTTTGCTTATTTTTTCATATATCTGGTCCCTGACTATTGGTGGTCATGACTGCCAGTCAGCACTCCCAGCAGTCTCATCCCAAAGCCTTTCCTAAAGAGAAAGAGATCAAGAGATTGGATGTATGTGGAGGAAGGCGTACTGCACAGCTGCTGCTTAAATGAGGTTTTCTAACTATCAGGTTCTCCTGTTCAACTATAATTGTATTAATTTCACAGCATTAGCCAAGTTAGCAGACAGACTACTAGAGAAGAATAGGGAACAGTTTATAGATCTTGTCTTTCAGAAGGGCACCTCATGGCATAAACATCCCTCCAGGCAGCTGTTGACACAGTTGATACAATTTCCTAGTCCATGGCCACAGCCCTGAGATGTTCTTGGCTGCAGCTGTCTAGAATTCTAGAGGAGCTGCGAAATACAATCAAAGATTTGCCATTTGAGGGGTCTAAGCTGTTCTTTCGAAATACTGATGATACCATAGATACCCTAAAAGACTGTCAGGCAACTTTGAGGATTTCAGGGGTTTACACCCCAAGTTCAAAGAGGATGCAATATAGACCTTAGCCCTAGTACAGATGGCATTTCCATCAGCAATTCCAGGACTCTAAGAGAAGATCTAGGTATTCTCAGTGTCACCAGATGGCTTCGTTTCAGCCAGACCATGTCACCAGACATTGACAACCTCTGAGTAGTCATTTTGACTGTCTCCTGAAGGACTGTATACCAGTCTCACCACCTACCCCACCTTTTGGTAGATTCCTATTGCTTATTTACAGCACTTGAAATTAAACAACATTGGACAAGTGGGTGCTCCGCACTGTAAAGAAGGGATGTGTTGTTTAGTAAACATCCCTCCCTTTCCCCAACTCAATATCCCTGTCCCTTTTCAGGGACATGTCTCACAAGACCATGATACTTCAAGAAGTACAGTCTCTGCAGAAATTAGGAGGTTTCTTGTCATCACAAAAGTAAAGGATTCTATTTCTGTTACTTTCTAATTCCCATTTTAGACCATAGGAAGTTGAACAGCTTTATCAAGAAAATCAAATTCAAGGTGATTATCCTCGCTTCCATTACCCCTTCACTGAAAGGTGGAGATTGGTGTGCTGCCCTAGATTTGCAGGACACACACTTCTACATGCCAGTATGTACTGGCTATAGGAGGTAGCTATGCGTTAGGGCAAGGGACACCCACATTGGCCCCAAGGGTCTTCACAAAATGTATGGCGGAAGTAGTGACCTACCTGTGCTGTCTAGATATCCAGATTTTCCCTTACGTGGACAATTGGCTATTCCACGGAGCCTCAAGCATCCAAATACATAGCAGCATCCTCATTATCAGGCAGAAGTTACTTCGTTTGGACCAGAAACTGAATTTAGACAAATTAATGTTACAGCTAACACAGCATATAACATTCTCAGCAGCAGACCTCATTGTCATAACCACAACGGCTTATCTTCTGATGGAGAGGTTTCAGTCCATAGTTGCACTGTCTATTGACCTTAAGCACACAAGCTCAAACTATAACCATATTATTTTTAAGCCTTGTGAGTTTTCAGCTCACTTATGCTTCCAGAATTTTTCTTATACAAAGATCTTCCTGCTTTCTTCAATTAGTTTTCCAGTGTGCAATAGTTTGACTGTGGTGGTGGGTGGGGTGATTGCTGCCTCTTTCTTTGACTCCCTCAGCTGTTTACAAGGCAGTTTGAGTTTCGCTTCTTATGCTTTTGTAAACCCAATAGATTTCCCCTTTTGAATACCAAGTGCCCTATTACCTATAACTCTCTGTGTCTTACCTCTTCCATCTTGCCTTCAATGTGCTAACCTACAGGCTTTCTTCCAGTGTGCTCCAACATGTGGAGTTGGGTGAAACTGCATAACCTGCAATCACTTTTTCTGACATCTTCTGGAATGGCCCCCCAAGAGTTTCTCTTTGTCCTTGCGATATGGGTGTAGCTGAGAAAGCTATGTTCAAGGCAATGGTAGATACATGGCATGGTTTCCATGAAAATTCAGCAAGGCTGTGTCCTGTCACCATTGTTGAGTTTTGATAGGTTGATAAGTTTTGAGGAGACAGATGTTTGTGATCTTCATCTGAACACTATATTTTGCTTCAAGATCGCCAATACGCTGATGCCTTTGCCTTATTGGCTCAGTTTGGGTCACCGTAACTGATGGCTGATCTGTTCGGGCAAGAAGCAGTGAACGTCAGTCTTGCTAATCTGAATAAAATAGCTGTATTCAGATTAATATAAGTCCCTGGCCATTGCAGTCAAGTGGCAGATTGACATTTGATTCTCATCATCTTCATCAGCTGCTCCATATTAAGTGTTGGGACAAGATCAACAATGAGGATAGTCATAGTCAAACCTTGCCACCTCCATCTTGGCAACTTTCTTGGTACTGATATATTAACATGAATATAAGCCATACTGGTCAGACAAAAGGTCCATCTAACCCAGTATCCTGTCTTCTGCCAGTGGCCAATGCTAGGTGCCCCAGAAGGAATGAACAAAACAGGTAATCATCAAGTGCTCCATCCCCTGTCGCTCATTCCCAGCTTCTGGCAAACAAAGGTAAGGGACACAGTCCCTGCCCATCCTGGCTAATAGTCATTGATGGACCTATCCTCCATGAGTTTATCTAGTTCTTTTTGGAACTCTGTTATAGTCTTGCCCTTCGCAACATCCTCTGGCAAAGAGTTCCACAGGTTGACTGTGCATTGTGTGAAAAAATACTTCCTTTTGTTTGTTTTAAATCTGCTGCCTATTGATTTCATTTGGTGACCCCTAGTTCTTGTGTTGCAAGGAGGAGTAAATAACACTTCCTTTTTTACTTTCTTCACTCCAGTCATGATTTTATAGACCTCTATCATATTCCCCCTTAGTCATCTCTTTTCCAAGCTGAAAAGTCCCAGTCTTATTAATCTCTCTGTTCTATATCTCTACTCATTTTTGTTGCCCCTTTCTGAACTATATCCAATTCCAGTACATCTTTTTTTTTTTTAAATGGAGCAACCACATCTCTATGCAATATTCAAGATGTGGGTGTACCATGGATTTCTATAGAGGCAATATGATATTTTATCTCATTATCTATCCCTTTCTTAATGATGCCCACCATTCTGTTTGATTTTTTGATTGCCACTGCACATTGAGTGGATGTTTTCAGGGAACTATCCACAAAGACTCAAGACCTTTGTCTTGAGTGGTAACAGCTAATTTCGACCCCACCATTGTATATATATAATTGCGATTGTTTTCCAGTGTGCATTACTTTGCATTTATCAACATGAAAGACCAGTGAACTATGAAGTACATTTTCCAAGGAATACCACTGCATGGTCAGTGATCACTTGGTCACCAAAAGCTTCAGTGTCACAATAAGATTGCCAGTGATGGGTATAGACCTAACATTCAGCCAAAACATCTTAAGAATCTAGCTAGAGAGAAATCCAGGGTGGTGTTCAGCCTTCAAGAAGGCTATGTCCCTTTCGGATTTGTCATTATGGCAGTAATGAGTACATAATAGCCAAGTGATTGTACCACCAGTTTCAGGTGGGTTTGTACTCTGCACAGCTCAGTTGTGCCTCTGCTGCCAGTGCTACCGTGGCTACCCAGCTATTTATACTGGCACTCTTGATGAGAGCTAGCACGAGTATTTGTACCTGCACAGAGGAATCACATCCCTACCTCACAATGCAGATATAACCTCTGGAAACACTTTGAGGGAAAAAATGTGCAGTCAGTAGATAGTATGTGCTCATTACTGTCATAATCACAAATCCCATTTGTGTATATGTTCAGGGGAATCCCATATCTAGCTCCGAGTGTAGACATAGCCTTAGAGGCTGGTGGGTGTTAAGGGTATAAACATCTGCATCAAATCCCAAGTCTCTTGTCCATGTGAGCCATTACTTGCTGTTTCTTGTTTTATTTCTCTGTAGAACGTCCATTTCTTGTTTAGCTTGGGTTTATCTTGCTATTGCAAGTTTTGGCTAGTGTTTTTTTTAAATGTAAAATTATTGTCAAGTTACTGTGCTTGTCTGGCATACAGATATAAAGTGCTTGCCTATCCACATCACTGAGATAAAATGATAAAATAAAATGATATAAAATGCATCATAAAAAGGTAATATATCTATTCACATCCTATTAAACAAAGAGGAGGAGGGGGATATCAAGTTGTACCTACCAAATCCCCAGTCCAACAGTTAATATTTGTTAAATGCATTAGATGAGTGGCTCTCATATATAAAACACAAAGTACTTGGTGTGGTACCACCTTTTGTAATTCTAATCAGAGTCATTGCAACGAATTCTTTCTGGTGCTATAAAATGGTCTATGTACCAATAACAGTTCACATACAGCAGTTTGAGAATTGCTGTGTTAGAACACCACCACATTCTGAGTATCTGTTTCTTCACAGAGAATGTACAGCATGGTTAGTGGCTGTGCAAGCTTTACCCTACAAACATAAGCTATATTCAGGAATGCCTTTTTCTAATGTTCACTTGATTCCTGGCCTCAGTGTGGATGCTGCCAGTAAGGCTGGTAGTTCTGGTGGGGTATTTTATTATTAGATTTACATAGTATCAATCTTCGTATTTTAAAGATATCTGATATACGAACTGCAGGATAAACAGGGATCATTTCCATTCACCTGTGAAATGGGGTCAAATTTGGCAAGTGTTAAATGGCACATAGTACTGCTCCCTAACAGTTTATGATAGGAAGCTATCCAGTTGGAACTGGAAGGGAAATGTAAGTAGTTGGAAAAGAAATATAATTTGGTAGAATATAATAACCTAAGTTGGAATTTGACCAGAAAACTTGAGTAAAAAGTGTCTGCAAAAAGCTAACCTGCAATTGTCAGCTCACTACACCCAGGCGACTAAACACTTGGGATGTGACAAATTCCATTAGTTCGAGAACTGGTGTATCATTGGAGCTGGTGATTATTGTAAATAGTGCACTTGATCTGGAATACATCGCTCAACCTAGAAATTCTTTCAACTAAATGCATTTGAGTTTCTGACATACAGACAGATCATTCTATGATCGGTTTGTAGCATAGATGAAAATATTCTCAAGTTAATTCACTGGAACTGTTTCAAGCAAAAGACAATGAAAATATATTTATAGCTAGGTAAACCAAGTGATTAAGCCAATCAAAAAAGCAGATTGGCCAGACGATGAGGAGGACAGCATGGCATCTGCACACCAGTGGGGGAGAATTGTCTGTGGTATGCACTTCAAAGGAATACATTTCAAAAGTTTACTAGACTATAAAAAGGCGGGGAGAGAACCACTTAATTATACATCACTTAAAGGACAAAGAGGGGAACAGCACCCTCAGATTCTGTAAACAGTGGATCCTCCTGCCTCAGGGGCTAGAAATGCTGAGAGTTTGATGTAAGAGAGAAAGCTGCTTAGGCTAAGATTGTAGTTTGCTGAAGTTTAGTTTGAGACATTAGAAAGTGTCATTTTTGTTTCATGTGTAACCATGTTTGTCGTCTTTCTTTTGCTTAATATCACTTATGTTTATGCTCTTCATTAATGAACTTATCTGTAGTTTTACAATAAACCATCTCAGTGTTGTTATAGAATCATAGAATATCAGGGTTGGAAGGGACACTTCAGGAGGTCATCTAGTCCAACCGCCTGCTCAAAGCAGGACCAATCCCCAGACAGATTTTTGCCCCAGATCCCTAAATGGTCCCCTCAGGGATTGAACTCAAAACCCTGAGTTTAGCAGGCCAATGCTAAAACCACTGAGCTATCCCTCCTTCCATTATATAAGGTGTGCATCCTCTATTGAGCCAATGGGCTGGTCTATATTCTGTCTGTTTGGAGACAGCAGACTTGGTTAATTTCTGTGAGTGTCCAGTAAGAGGAACTGGACACAGCAGAGACACACCTCTGGGGAACTCGGGTTCAATGAATGTTACCTGCAAGGAAAGTTTTAGACTGGCCGAGTCTGGAGGAGTTTGCTGATGAGATGGACAGACTGGTGTGGCAGGAGCTATCACATAGTTTAAGCTCCAGCAAAGCTCTCTTGTTGAGGAAGAGGGTTAACACAGTTGCTTGTGGTTCAGGGCTCCCTGAGGGAAGCATGTCACCTCTTTAGCGTCCTGCTCCTTATCCACTATATACACAAGAAATACTAGACCTGTTATGTCCAAGGGAACAAGGTATGCACCAGGCTGAATGATTCAACTCAGGATGAGTGCTCTGTATAACACAACAGCACTGAGATGTATTTATCATGAAAACAACAATAAGTTTGACTAAAGATTCAAAAAATAATGCAAATGGATAATGGGAACAGGGTTACACGTAAATGAAAATCATAACACAACAGGCTAACTTTCATCTAAAGAAGTTTCTCCCCAATACCCTTTGCAGCATTTCAGTCAAGCCTGATAGAGATTACATTTTCATGAATGTAAACATACTGTCCGTTTCCTTTCCGGGCATGGGATAAAAGGGAGTCCTCTTGCTTTCTTCTTGTATCCCCAGAGTTCATCTGCCCTCTGGGATAGTAAAAATCACTGTCACTTGTTTTTCCCAAGTCCCGCTTCTTCCCTGTTGATGTCACGTCCCTCTGACTTCCTGTGTAAATAGGGCTTCCATTTTGTTGGCTGCTAATATTTATTTTACATGCTGACCAAGAGCTAGGTGAATAAACATCTGGCAGAAAACCAGTTTATCAGCTCTGCTTTGATACAAACTTTAGCAAAATATTTTCAGTATATCTCCACGTCTCCTTATATAGTATCTGTACATACATGTTATGACATTAATGACCAATGTGACCCTGGCTTAATAGTCTTCGAACCAGATTGTATGTACCAGAATCAGGATATTCTTGTAAACTCCTTCTCAGTTAACACTGAGAGATTCATGTGTTACAGCTTGTCTATGGTGAGATTTTTTTCTTAAAATGTCTGTGTTGCATTACTCCTGGAGCAGGTCCACCAATGGTATCAATAGAGGGACTTTTAGCATAGAGAGAGCACAAGTGTCTCTACCACCATGTTTTCTAATCTCACTCTGATCAATTCTAGATGTCACAGTAGCAACTATAGACAAATGTTGGCATGATACCTTCAGTTATTGCTACCCTCGTGAAGCTGCCCTGTCGGTATTGCAGCCGTGTGAAAATTTACTCTGATCAATTCTAGATGTCACAGTAGCAACTATAGACAAATGTTGGCACGATACCTTCAGTTATTGCTACCCTCGTGAAGCTGCCCTGTCGGTATTGGAGCCGTGTGAAAATTTAAACACCAGTTCAGTGTAGACTGTTATTGAAATATCTGACTATGAAAGGCTGAGCTAAGCAGGCTGTGGCAATTTGGAGCTTACAAACATTCTGTTCCTTTCAAATCAAAGAACGTGATGTGGTCTAGTAGCATATTTTATAAATTGTTCAAGAAATCTAATTTTTATTTAAACATCACTTATTGGCTCAACCTCAACAGGAGAGTGCATCCTTTTTAGCATGCGGTAAGAGTAAGAGTACAAAAGTATTCTAAATGCTTTCCTGAGATGACCAATTTCAGTTTCAGAACAAAACCAACAATGTACCAGTGTATTTGCATCTCGGTGAAAATATTGCTAACTTCCTTTCTCTATGTAAATACCATGAAATAGGCTGTTGGTGATTTGAGAATCTACCACTCTTGATAAATTCTGAGAGGCAACATGTCAGAGACTAGCAAGCCTTGGAGATAACAGAACCTAGCTTGGGGATGTCTGATGGGGCTGATAAGAGAAAACAATCATATTTTAGTTTGATAGTATTTTTCTAAAAAATCAGTACTTTGTCAGAGTTTTATGCAAAGCCTGTGATAAGATATTAAGGGCCAGATTAAAAAGAAATGCTGTTCAATTCTCCTATTGCTGAAGCTTGATATGGGCTCCAAAACCATATTTATTAACTTGTGTGTGTCTTCCTGACGTACTTCATTCTCCAGGCTGCCTACTCCACTCCTTTTACAAAGATTTTATTTAGAACATGTACAGCATTGTCAACAGCAGTACATGCTTCTCCATGCTGTCCTGTCAAAGTTGAAACTGCCAACAAGCATGTCAGTCATGATGGTAGCTCGGGGGGGAGGGGTATTCAGTAATCAACTTTCTTGACATAGGGCCCATTTCTCCCCAGATCCCAATAATCGATTTGATCAGCATCACAAAGCCTTGAATATTTCTTTACAACCTAAAGCAATGAAAATCTCTGTCCCATACACTTTTTTTTCTTTCCTATCAAGGTCAAGTATTCTGCCAGCCTCTCAAAACATACACGAATTTATATAGGCTTATTGATAGGAAAATCCATGGATGTAATAAATTTCAGTTTTAAGGCCAGAAGAGACTATTATATCATTTAGTTAGATCTCTTGTAGTCAGATCTATGTACCCCTGTATTGAGCCCAGTGTCTTTATATTAAATCATATCAATCCTCAGGACCCTAAACTGTTATGCGCTGCAGGAGAGACTGATATGCCACCAAAGTTCGAGATTCCTGAAAAGGCAGAGAATTAACTAGGAGTGAGATGCTAGCAAGTTCTCTACACCCCAGGTGATAGAGGAAGGCAAAAAACTCCAAAGGTCACAACCAAACTGGCCTAGGGGAAAATTCCTTGCTCACCCTGAATCTGGTAATTAATTGGACTCTAAGCACATGAGCAATACATACCAGTGAGGTATGTGAAAGAAGATTCTCTGAAGCAACTCAGCCCTGGCATACCATGTCTGGTGGGCAATATCTGATGTTTCAGAGGAAGACAAACACCCTCCTTCCTTCTAAATATCTGGCCAATCATTCATGGGAAAGGGAAATCCTTCCTGATCTTTGCAGATAACCATCTGAAGTCCTGAACCGTGAGATTTGATTAGTCATTGTCTTACTGCAGAGCTGCAAGCATTATGAGCATGTTGAGGCAATGTAGGCAGTCCTGTTCTCCCCATGGCCTATGCAGGCAGAGGATAAACAGGGAGACCCACATATTCCTTTAGATTCTAGATTATTCATAGCCAGAAGGGACCATTGCTATCATGCAGACTAACCTCCTGTATAACACAGGTCATAGAACTACCTTGAATTAACTTGTGTCTGAACTAGAGAATATATTTTAGAAAAACATCCTATGTTGAGGTAACATAACCTCCTTACTCCTGCTCAAGATTCCCCTGTTTGTACATCCAAGGATCACATTAGCCCTTCTGGCTACTGAGAGCTCATGTACAGCTGATTATCCTTTGACCCAAGTCTTTTTCAGGGTTTTTTCTTTCCAGGATAGAATCCCTCGTCCTATAAGTATGCCCTGCACTCTGTTCCTAGATGTATGCCAATATAAAAATACATACTGTTTTGTTGTACCCAGTTTACCACTTCCCCAAAATTTGTGTCATCTGCCAACTTCATTGCAATTGTCTTCTTCCAGGTCACTGATAAAAATGTTATATACCACAAGACCAAGAACTAATTTTTGCAGGGCCCCCAAGAAACATACCTGCTTGATTCCCCCCATTTACAATTACAATTTGAGACTTAAATGTTAGTGAATGTTAATCAATTTAATGTGTGCTATGTTAATTTTGTATAATTCTAGTTTCTTAGTCAAAATGTTTTGCTGTACCAAGTCAAATGTCATACCAAAGTCTACATATGCAACATCAACACTATTAGCTTTATCACCCAATCTTTTTTAATCTCATATTAAAAAAATTCCAATTAGCTTGATGAGATCTGTTTTCCATAAGCTCATGTTGAATAGCATTAATTATAGTACCGCTTTTAATTCTTAATCAATTCTAGTATCAGCTTTTCCATTATTTTGCCTGGGGTCAATGTTAGACTGGCCTGTAACTGCCCAGGTTATCCAGTTTTCTCTCTCTAAATATTGGCACATTAGCTTCCAGTTCTCTGGACTGAACTTCCCCAGTGTTCTAAAAATTATTGAAAATCAACAGTAGTGGTCCAGAGAGCTCCTTGGCTAGTTGTTTTAAAATCTTGGATGCAGGTTAGCTGGACCTGCTGATCTGAGAGTGTCTAATAGCTGCTGTATCAGATCTTTCTGAGTTACTACTGGAATGGAAAGTATTTCATCATGATATGAATGCATTGTCCAGCCTTTTTCCCGAGCACAGAACAGAAATATTTATTGAATGCTTTTATCTTTTGGTGGGAGGTATTAACAGTTTTATCATCTCAATCTAGTAAGAGGCTAATACCATTGTTAGGATTCTGTTTGTTCATAATATACTTCTTATCCTTGTCCTTGCTACAGTTCCTAGCTTCTTATAACTGATACATTTTTTTATTATTTACAATATACGTAAAGGGCTTGTGAGAACTCTTTACTTAAAATTAAGGGTCACCAATCTGGAAATGTTGAGCACTGGCCCAGAAGGTTGAGTCGTTAATCAAATCTGGCCCATTATCTTGAACCTTGAATAGTTATAAGAAAAAGAATAAGACACTGTTTTATGCATAAAACCACTGTAATACCTCTGGTTTACTTTGAAACTAAAAATACAACGTAACTAGATTAAGACTAAGGTTATCAATTATTTTATATTTTAGCTATATTGTCTCAATTTCACAGCACTAATAAAAGTGCCAAAATCATCTGGGAGTGTACTTTATGAAATTATCTTTGTCTCATGTAACTGGAACGTCAAGTGACATTCCATATTATCTTACCTCGGTCTCTAATACCGAGCTTACTTGGTGTTTAATTCTTCTGAGCTTTTGTGTATCTAATCAACTTCTTAGTAGCAGTGAAGACACTTCAGGTGGTACATAGGTTAGTTGTACTTCCCTTGAGCATAGAGAGCTTTTCAGTTATATGTTCTATTGCTTCAACTTAAACACGATCACATCCATAAGTACATTATCTGTCTCATTTTAATTTTTCAGCTACTTCATATAGTTGGCTTAATGCATGTCAGAAGTGAAAATAAAATAGATTTTTATAGTTTTTAAAATAAGACTAACACTCATACCATTCTAATTGTTCAAGTTTCCAAATGTTGTACATATTGTGATCTGGTGGTGTTCTCTAACATACATTGAGGGACAAGATATTAGTGGAAAAGAACCACGAGACCATTTCACTTCTCTTCAAATGCAGAAATAGTCAGAGACAGAGGGAGAATGAATTGACTTGTGTGTACTCCGTTATCTTGGAGTTCAGCTGCTGGAACTAGTGGGAACTGCTTAAACTTACTGTAATATTTTCTCCCATTTACCAGGAATTATTGTATAGCCATCCCCAAGGAATTCATATTAAACAATTATTGCAGTACTGTTTTAGAGTAAATTTTTCAAAAGCTCCTAAGTCACTAGATTACATTTTCAAAAGTGACATGGAAGCTTACAAAAATGTTATCCTTAAGCTTGACGTTTGTCTAGATTTGTGAATTCCATGTTGCGGTGTTTTGGTTTTAGGCAGTATGCTCAATATGCTTATTCACACCAGACATCTACAGTTACATAGTAATCATCTGTACTCTGTAATCTTTCTCCTAGTCATTTGTCTAGTAGTTCTGATTCTCTGGACAGCCCATGGAATGAAACTGTGCTTGTTAGTATCCTCACCCCTGTTTTGTTTTGTTTTTGTTTTGTTGTTGCAATCATGTTGCATGTGTTGCAGGGACACTAAAGAAATGCAGGATGCTTCTTGAGATGTTAGAATGGGGCCACTAATATATTATTAACAAAGTTTTGAACTTTACTTTTATGAATAAAATGAAACAAATTGTAATTAGTCCAAAATGTAAGTACATGTGACCTCAGTGATTGCCATATTTGGGATCAGGAAGGAATTTTCTCCTGGGTCAAATTGGCAGAGACCCTGGAGGATTTCACCTTCCTCTGCCGTATGGATCACTGATAGGTTTAAACTACTGTAAATGATGGATTATCTGTAACTTCAGGTCTTTAAATCATGATTTGAGGACTTCAGTAACTCAATCAGAATTTAAGGATCTATTATGGGAGGGGTGGGTGAGGTTCTGTGGTCTGCAATGTGCAGGAGATCAGATTAGATGATCACGATGGTCCCTTCTGACCTTAAAGTCTGTGAGTCTACGAGAATCTGTGTCAAGATATTGCCATAAAGTTTCAAAGAGCCAAAAAAAACCAAAGTGTAGACACTGAATTGGGAGTGACAATGTGGCTCCCTTTTGATAAAAATAATTTAGCTACCTAGATTAGAAACCAGTGTTTTGTGATGAAAGACACTTTTCTTTTGTTACTGTAAACCCTGTCCTTATCAAACCAATTTCAGCATATTTGTGAATTATCTGAAAAAATATGAGGTTTAGGGGGAAAAGTAGCAAAAAACTACAGAATGGGAGAAGAAAACAGCACATCCAGAAAGTGAGGAAAGTTAACCTTTACAGCAGGGGTGGTCAAACTATGGCCTGTGAGCCACATCCGGCTTGTCAGACCTTTTAATCCGCCCTCAGCTCCAGCCAGGGAGCAAGGTTGAGGGCTAGCCCCTCTCCACGTGGCTCCCGGGAAGCAGGTGGCATGACTCCCCCTCCAGCTCCTAGGTAGTATGCGGAGGCGTGGCCAGGGAGCTCTACGTGCTGCCTAGTCTGCAGATTCCGCCCCCAGAGCTCCCACTGGCCACAGCTCCTGGCCAACAGGAGCTGCAGGAGCAACGCCTGCAGACAGGGGAGCGCACTCAGAGCCACCTGGCTGTGCCTCCACATAGAAGCTGGAGGGGGGACATTCTTCTGAGCGGCTTGATTGTAAGCGCTGCCTGGAGCCTGTACTCCTGAGCCCCCTCCCACACACCTCAATCCCCTGCCCCACCCCGATCTCCCTCCGCACCCTTCGATCCCAGCCTGGAGCCCCCTCCGGTACCCCAAACTCCTCACCTCCCCTCCGTGCTCCAACAGCCTGCCGCAGCCCTGATCCCCCTCCCACCCTCCAAATCCACCAGTGATAGCCTGGAGCACCCTCCTGCATCCCAAACCCCTCATCTCCAGCCCCACCCCACAGCCGGAGCCCTCCGCACCTCAATCCTCAGCCCGGAGCCCCCTCCTTACCCTGAATTCCTCATTTCTGGCCCCACCCCAGAGCCCACTTACCCCCAGATGCACTCCTCCCCCAATTTCTTGAGCATTCAGGGGCCCGCTATACCATTTTCATACCCCGCATTGGCCCTCAGGCCAAAAAGTTTGCCCACCCCTGCTCTACAGGCTAGTCTATTCAACCAACTGATGCCAGTGGTGTGGTCTCTCACCCTGGGAACTGGTAGGAGTGGAAGGAAAACTGGAAGGGGTACTTGGATATACAAACAAGGAATTGCAAAAACAAATAAATTCATAGCTTTGAGTTCAGAGGGATATATCAGCACTAACCAGTTAAAGTTCAGCCCTGAAATGATGAGTGTAACAAAAAAAGCCTAGTAAACTAAAACCCTGAACCAGTTAAATAACACACTGTTTGTATTCAAAGCATTCTTGACAAAATAAGTCCTCATCCAATGTATATCTGGAATTAATTGTGAATGAGCATGATAAAATGACTCTGAATGTGAAGAGGAAACGACTATCTGAAATGTGTCAAGATAACTTAGGTTTCTAATGCAAAGCATATGCCTTGAAAAATATTGAAATTCCTAACAAAATAAGCTATTGCAGAAGTTAACAGTCATAGCTGCCTATCTTAACTATTTTTTTTCTCTTTAGATAACAGCGATTTAATTGCTTGTACAGTGATTACAAAAGATGGAGGTCAGGTCCAGAGATTTCTGGCTGTGGATATTTACCAGATGAGTTTAGTTGAGCCAGATGTTGCCAGACTGGGCTGGGGAGTTGTTAAATTTGCAGGCCTTTTGCAGGTAAGATATCTGTTAACCTGAAGATTTGTTTTCCAGCTGAAAACTCTACTAATTGAAAAACTGCGTAATCAAATTTAGTGTTGGTTTTACCAGTGTATGTTTTAGATCAATAGCATACCTCCCTATTTTCTGTGTACTTAGTATCCTTTCTAATTCTATCTTCTGTTAAATTGCTTTATGCTGTCTCCAGCTTTCCAAAGAAGTTCTTTAAAAGTTCACTAGCAGGACACTTGCAAAAGAAGTAATTTTCCCATACAGGCCCTGCTTCAAGAAAGCATCTCTGTTCATCAGAGCACTGATGTCAATAGCACTTAAACACGTGCTTAAAGTTAAATCACTTCTGAATCAGAGGAATGGGGAACAGATCTTATAATACTAGTGAAGAAAAAGAAAGAGATGGCTTCTCATAACACATTAAACCGTGTTTTTAAACTCTGAAATACTTAAACATGAATTCCAGTATCTGCTATATTTAGTACACTTAACAAAGAAAATAAAAACTAAAATGTACCCTGAAGTGTGTGTGTGTGTGTGTGTTTGCACATGCATACAAGCACACAATACATTGGGATATATACTGGGTCGGGGTGTCCCTCTGGAAGATTTTATTTACTGTTTATTAGGATTTGTTGTGGAATATTATGAAATCTTTTATTCTACAAAATTGCCTAGAACAGTGGTCACCAACTGACAAATAGTGATTGACTGATTGATCCTGGAGCCTCTGCCAGTCAGTAGTGATTTCCAGTCACTAAAAGTCCAGCAGCGCAACATGGCTAATACAGGCTCCCTGCCTGTCCTGGCCACACACTGCTCCCGGAAGTAGCCAGCACATCCCTGGGGGAGAGGGTGGAGGGCAAGGGTCTCTGCGCGCTGCTCCTGCCTGCAAGCTAGGGGCGGCTCCAGGCACCAGCACGCCAAGTGCATGCCTGGGGCGGCAAGCCACGGGGGGCTCTCTGTCGGTCGCCACGAGTGTGGCAGGCAGGTTGCCTTGGGCACCATGCCTGCGGAGGGTCCACTGGTCCCGCGGCTTCGGCGGACCTCCTGCAGGCAAGCAGCCAAATCCGTGGGACCAGGGACCTCCCGCAGACAAGCCGCCGAAGGCAGCCTGCCTGCCGTGCTTGGGGCGGCAAAATACCTAGAGCCGCCCCTGCTGCAGGCAGTGCGCCTGCAGCTCCCATTGTCCGGGAACGGGGAACTGCAGCTAATGGGAGTTTCAGGGGTGATGCGTGCAGAGAAGGGCAGTGCATGGAGCCACATGCACCCCTCCCCCAGGGGCTGAAGGGGCATGATGGCCACTTCCAGGAGTGGTGTGGGGCTGGGGCAGGCAGGGAGCCTGCCTTAACCCTGCTGCGCCACCGACCAGAAGCTGCCTGAAGTAAGTGCTGCCTGGCGGGAGCCCGCACCCCAACACCTGAACCTCCTCCCAGAGCCAGCACCCCAATCCCTCTCTTGCACCTCAAGCTGCCTTCCCAAGCCCTAATCCCTCTTCCCAAGCCACTCTCAAACCCCCTCCTGCACCCCAAACCTCTCCTGCACCCCAACCCCTTGCCCCAGTCCTGAGCCCTCTCCCAGAGCCAGTACCCCATGTCTCCTCCTGTTCCCCAAACCCCCTCCCACAACTCAGCCCTCTGCCCCAGCCATGAACCCCCTCCCACACCCAAACTCCCTCCCAGAGCTTGCACCCCTCACTCCCTCCTGCACCCCTCCCACAGGCTCAGCCTGGAGCCCCCTCCCACACTCCGAACCGCTCAGCCCCAGCCCAGAGCCCACACCCCCTCCTGCACCCCAACCCCCTGCCCCAGCTCTGTCAAAGTGAGTGAGGGTGGGGGAGAGCAAGCAATAGAGGGAGAGGGGATGGAGTGAGCAGCATGGGGCCTCGTGGAAGGGGTGGGGTAGATCCTGGGTTGCACTTAAATTCAAAAAGTGATGGTGTGCATAAAAAGGTTGGAGACCACTGACATAGAATGTTACAATGAAGAAAGCAAGTATAGATAATTCTGGAATCTAGTCCTTTGAATTGTTACCTGAGAAAAATGGGATATCTGCATCTTTCAGTCTAGTTTATAATAATTCTTCATTTAGTCCAAATGCTTTGGTACCTAATTCAAATTACTTGGTATTCCAGCTACATCAGAATGTAAACATATATAAATGAGTTGCTGAGCAGTAGTAGTATCTGTTTATTATGTTATGCCAAGCTCAACAGTCAGGTTTCTAGAAAATTTAGAGCGAGAATCACTTTCACAGTCAAACCACTTAACTGAATTTTTGCCTGACATAGCCCTGTTGGGTTTACATCACAATATACTGTAACATTGCGTGTATCTGTGTTTAAACCAGTACCTCATCTCTCTGACTTCTTATAATGATGTATTGTTCATATCTAATTTAAAATATTCACAATGAGCAACTCAATTTCTTTCGCTGCTAATTGTATTCCATTTCTTTATAGGATATGCAGGTAACTGGAGTAGAAGATGACAGCAGAGCTCTGAATATAATAATTCACAAACCTGCATCTAGTCCGCATTCTAAGCCCTTCCCCATTCTTCAAGCCACGTTTATTTTTTCTGATCACATTCGCTGTATCATTGCGAAGCAGCGTTTGGCAAAGGGCCGTATCCAAGCTCGACGTATGAAAATGCAGAGAATTGCGGGTAAGCAGATGTCTTAAAATGTTTCTCTTTGAAGTGGGAAACATGTCTCATGACAATTCAGTGTAAGATCTGCTCTTGTGTGTCCTCTAAAGCATCTGAAATACTGCATCCCAGGAGAGGAATCTTGAAACCAGTGTCCAGTTTCTAAACAATAGATCTTAACAATATCTTCCTGTTATAGCAAAATGCATAGTCATATGTGATGTCTGCCCCAGCCTGGAGGAGAGGAGAGATTGTGAATGAACCACATGTTAGTGTTGCTCAATTCACTAATGGAAAGTACTCAGATACTGTGCTGATAAGGGCAGTGTGAGAAGCTACATAGAATAGAATGTCAGCGGTTAAAATTTCTGAACTTTTATGTGTTAAGAGATGTAGGAGGGAGGGTTATCTATGTAGGTGGTTATCCATCAGGTAGGGATTGAATGTATGATAGCTAAGGCCTAAATCAATGCAGCACATGGTGAGAATTGGAACTAATCAGCTGAGTGAATCTGTTAGGGTTGAGTGAATGGAAGAGGATGGAATATACAGGTGAGAAAGGAGACTGAACATCTTAGTTATTTGATTATTGGAGAGCATCAATCACTGTCTGGAATATCTGCTAACGTGAAACAGAATCTATAAAGAAAATCTGGAGTGGTATTAAAATTAGTGACTCAACTTCAACTGAGAATTATTCAGTCTAGAGTTTTTTAAAATCAGTTTCTAATGTTTCAATGCAATGTGAAATATACTTATGCTTTGGTCCTGTGAATTATAATTGTGCAGTCCAATTCTTTGCTCGTCTTGATTTCTGGTATCTAAATTAATTAAGAGTAAGTTTGGAATTAAGATCTTACATAGAAATTGACCTAAAATAGTGTGGATGGTCATGCAAACTGCAGATACTTGCTTACCTAAATAAAGCATATTACCTGTCTCCAAATGGCTTGGCCTGCTGGCATATACAAACATAACTAATGAATGACCTTGTTGATGGATATTTTTTACTACGATACAAATTTTTGAAACGGCTTGCTACCATCACGTTTATGTAATGGAGAAGTACAGCAAAAGGCCTGTTTCCTCCTTTAATAAATATTGGGGTTTCCATGTATGTACATGAAAGGGAGTGCGGTTTGCAACCACTTGTTGCCTTTTTCCCCCTATAATTACAGGGCAAAACAAGCAGCAAGCTATTTTTATTCAGAAGATGCAAGTATGAGCAAGCTATGTAGATTGATCTAAACTAGGTTTGTCCCAAGGTTCTGGGCAAGTTGGCAATGTAATTATCACATTAGATCTCCTTTTTTAGAGATTTTTTTATTAAGAAAAAATCAATTTGTTTAAATGTAGCTCTCCTGGATCTTCCCGTCCAGCCTTCAACTGAAGTGATGGGTTTTGGACACAGCTCTGCAGCACAGCACCTGCCATTTAGATTTTACGACCAGTCACGGCGTGGCAGCTGTGACCCTGCTGTACAGCGATCTGTTTTTGCATCTGTTGACAAAGTCCCAGGTAAGACAGAACTTCTGATGAAGCAAGCTGCTGCTCCACGTCAATCAAATATGTGAAACATGTGGCACAGCCTTTGCCTCTTGAACTTTTTGAGCAAAACCTCAACCCTTACCAGAAAAGTTTTTTTTTTCTTTCAATGTTATTCTTTTTAAACTATCTTGTTGTATTATATGTAACCTATCAAGAAGTGAAACCATTCTATTTTCAGATGTTAAATACAAGTAAGTTGTTTCTCTGAACCTAGGTCAGTTTGTCTCCTTAAATAAGATATATCTGATGGTTGGTATTTTGCCATCTGTCTTGTTTTCAGATTATAAATAGGTCTATTGAAAATTTTCTTAGAATTACAACCTTGAAACTTCTTAGAAACACTCAAAATGTTACTAATCAAGTTGTGGTAGTTTCATCAGTAGTACAAAATGACTAGTTCAGCAAGGTGTGGTTACCCAAAAACACTGATTCTAAGGAAAAGATGACTGCACATTTTAATGCTTATGTTCTGTGGTGTGAGCTTAAGATAAGTAAGATCCAAGCCTTTCAAAGCTCAGTTTCTAAAAATGCAAAGCTTTTCAAAGCTCAGTTTCTAAAAGCTGGTTTACAAGTTCGAGGCTGATTAGCCCAAGCATTAGTAAATATATTGTAGAAAATGCTCTTGCAAGTGGCAGAGAAGCACAAGCTAACCTGATAAGTCTCTCCACCTCCAACTTGTGATGTGAAGGTGCTTGTGCAGATGGATATGTGCTGGATACCTGAATAATTAGTGATATCTGATACTTATACGAATGCTTTTTATATAGCTTATAATAGTACCATATGGTCCTAAATTAGTTTTGTTTTTTGTTTTTGTTTTTTTATAATGCAGTAGAAATGTGTGTCAAATGGCTATTGGTACAACTTTTAAAATATGTTAAAATTGCTTGGTGACAAGTCCAAGTGTTTGGCCTCCTATTCCAAATGATTCAAAGCTCACTGTGTCACTGGGAACAGTAGATAGAAAAAATTGAGCTAAAATCAAATGTAGAGATAGAAAGCTTCTGAGAACAGATACACTCCAGGATGAGTCTCTAGGAAGAGTTGTTTAGTTAAGCAATATGTCATAACATGAGATGCATAAGTAGCTTCTTGGTACATGCCTTAGTTGTGTTGTGAACAAGATGCCAAAGGTACCGTCTTCAAGTACCAAAGTAGTATACTAGGTCTTCTAGTGCACACTCTGTCGGGTATTACTGCTGTGGGAGTATGGGTCACTTAATGTCACGTGTCTTTTAAAACTCACATATCTTGTTCACTCTGAAGAGCTCCTTGTGATACAGAGATTATAAAAAGCTTTTCTCAACTATTATGTGAAATCGGGCTAGTGAACAGAGAACTACTTCTTTAGTATGGAAATAGCAACATTTATAAGTTAATAGATAGATAGGTTTGAAATCCATTTGAGGGCTTCAGGAGATGCAGAGTGAACAAGTGCCCAATCTTTTCATTTCCAGAAGGTAATGCAATACCTTTGCAATACCGCCTGCAAATGAAAAGATGGGGCATCTGTTCACAATGTATTCAGGGGTTTGGAGGTCTCTGCATTCATACTGGTGGGAGGTTGTTTACTTCAGAGCCTGCCTATTGCACTCACCAGGTGTCTTCTGTTATCCAACTCCTACCCAGAAGAGCTGCTTCAGCTTCCCAGAATGGTTGGTGGGACTTAAAGCAAGTGTGAGGTGGATGAGTTAGAGGTGGATGAGCAAGAGCTTTCTTGTACCCGTGCAAGATAACCATCTCTTGACTGATGGTTGGAGGAAGGATGTTTGCGAGGACTGGAAGCCAAGGCGGTAGAGTGGACCTCAGAGTCAAAGCTGTATGTAGCTGGATATCAGTGAGGTCCATGTGTGACCTTCTTCCCCAAACAAGTATGCAGTGTTTGGCCGTGCAATAAATTAAAGCCACTTTTCCCATTTGTAACGCATGTGCATCACAACACCAGCTAGAACCTGCTAGCTTTTGGATGATATTGATGCAACTAACAGAGAATTGAAACCATCAACCCTTGTTAATATGCTGGTGAGAGGTTTTCACAGGACCAGTAAGGGTGTAACCAATGCAGATTATGCTGCTAGGTTACTGTTCCCTATCACATCTGACTCAAGACTTCCATAGGAAAAGTGTGGTCAGAAAAGATGCCAAGATTCTGAAGGACAGTAAGCTCCTCTGAGTAGGTTCACTGAGTAAGATTGTTGTCATAAATTATCTCCCCAAGTAAGAGTACTTCTGCAATGAGGGCAAGATAATCAATGCAAATGGCTGACAGTATTGTCAGGGATTCCTAATAAATAGTTATAATTGGTAGAGACTGGAGACGTTTCATTGTGTGCATGTGCAAAAATGGAAAAAAAAATTAACATTTAACATGGTGTTAAATGTGCAAAATCAAACATTCAAGACAGGAAATTTAAAATATTAAAGTTGCTTCCATGCAGTTAACTTGGCCATGGCGTGCATTCTAAATGTTTTATGGATGTTCATTACAATAGTCAATGATACAATGGGGTTTGTCTTTTCAAAAAGCAGTAAATATAACAAAGTATAAAAATGCTACAATAAGTGCATTATGGCCAAGTTAACGTTACTGAATTGCACGCTTCTCTTAGGGTTATAAGGCTAATGGTTTAATCTGACTTTTTGGGGGAGGAAAGGAGCACCCATAGCTTCCATTGACTTCAGTAGAAACTGTGAGCACTCATCTTTAGTGACTGACTGAAATGGAAGTTTAGAAATAAAGCTCAGGCACTTTTAAAATTTATCTGACAAGTTGCAGTTGAGTTATATTGTCCCTGTACTAGTCATTTTCTATTGTACGTTTCAGTGTTGTTAGAAACTGATATTCAGTACAAGTATGCTGGTTGAGGCAGCAAAGTTCTCTTTATATTTTTAGAGAACACAAGACTTGCCTCTTCTTTCACAGACATGGATTCACAGAATAAAATAGGCACAAATTCGTATAGATATTCCTAGAATAGTGAACAGTTCCTTAGAAGAGCCAGGTGTTATGCATAACACTGAGAGGTAAGTAATCTGCAGAAAATATGAAGCAATATGGCGTGGTGTTGCAGCACAGATTTTTTTGACAACAGTCAAATAGTCTAAATTAACATACTTCAGCTATTCCAGAAATATTTTTCCAAAATAACTAAAGGCAGTGGTGTACAGGAAAATTCAGTTCATTATGTCTACCTACTGTATGCCACCCACTCCATGTTCTCTACCATTTAGTGCTACACAGCTAATATAGCTATTGTAAAGGAGTTAATGTCTCCTGTGCCTCACAAATAAGCAAAATTATCAACAAGGTTCATTGCGGAATCTTTATTGCTTGATATAATCAGCAGAAAAAACTAGATTTATCAGATCTGTTTTGGTTTAAGTACACCAAAAAAAGCTGCCAGAGTAGCTTCCATGAAATTTTGCTTGGCACAGAATGTATTAGCTCAGGAGTTCATTTAAGGTTAATATACAGAAAATAGAAGGCTAGGGCTGGACTGATATGTTTTTGAACTCCTCTCTGCACTGGTACCTAAATATGGCTGTATCTGTAGTCAGGGCCTATATCCTGGGTAGAATGTTAGCAAGAACCACTGCTCTCTCCTGATCCTCTGCTATTCTGATCATATATATCAAAGGGGCATAGAGGGCTGAAGAGCTCTACCTTGTGCAGTTTAAGAGACCTGGACAAGTGCTGGGATAATAGTCTGGTCAGAAGTTCTAGGTCCTTTGTCCACTTCTCCCTCTTAAACTGAAAGTGAATGAAAGTTAAGTTCCTAATTTGTACTGAAGTAGGTCTTTTGTCCCTTCATGCCCTTGTTCATCTCCTGGCCCTCCAGAACCCTCCACCTCCCCTGAATAGCAACGTGTCAAGTGCCCATGTACTCTGCATCAGGCATTTGAATGATCATGATTAGGCAATATAAATATATATATACACACACTTCTCAGAGCTACTATTTCAAGCAGTCTGCAGATTTCACTGCATGAGTTACACTGTTCACCTTTTGAAGAGGTTCTTTAGCCCCTGCAGTTGTGAAGACCTAATTTTAGATGACATCTTGAATTTTCAAGCACAATTAGGAGGCAACTTTAAAAAGAGCAATTGAGACTATTTGTGTCACATAATATGTACATAGATTATGTAAATTATATAATTACCTTATCTAAATAAGTCTTCTGCTCCAACTTGCTCTTACAGTTTTATGGAGCAACATTAAAGTTGCGTAAACAGTGTGTGTGGCAATGGTGGTTTGAAAGAAAAGGTAAATGAAGGAGTACTGAAATGTGACAAGGATGCAATGTACTATAATGACAACTCTTATTATTGTGTTTATGACGTGTATTAGGCAAATACATATTCAAAGGTTTTTCTCAACACAGCGAGGAACAAGAACAAAATAATTCTGGGGAAATGTTACTCAATCGTCACGAGTTGTGGCCACTAATGTGCTAGGAGGGGTTTCTGGGAGTATATTAAAATTTCTTCACCAAACTGCAGAGAACTTTGAGATCCTTTCCGTGGCTATCATGTTCATCACTTTCCTGGATCCTGCTAAATCATTCCTGCCAGAAATGTTGTATCCTTGGAGCTCATAATAGTGCTTTTGAAGAGCAAATTCTTTTGTGGAGAGGACCCGACATCTCCAAAGGGGAATTTACTTTATAAACATTTCCTTGTGGAATATTTCCCAACGGAAGTATCACTTAATTTGTTCATCAGCCTCCTAATTTCAGATTATACCAGTTGAACACTGAGCTATATATTCAGTATATCTTACAGGAAGGAATCTTAAATTTTTCCAACATAACACCCTTTAATCTGTTTTACCAAGTGGTGCCACCTTCCTACTTACTAATGATTTAGAGGGACTTTTCTTTAAATAAGAAAACAATAGATTTCTCTGTCCTCTCATCCTCTTCAGCATTGTACCCCTTGTACATGGGGCTTAGAACAGACTAATGAGAAGAGCTTGTGGAAAGCCTCTGAAGAATATTAGCTGTGCATTGCTGGTCATGGCCCCTTTATCATTTCAGAATCTGAACAAAAATTCCCTGTACCACTCCAGATTAAGATTCTTTTATCAAGATTTTAGCTAAGAGTTCTATACATGAGTTGAGGAGATGCTGGAAAGCAAAGCAAGGTAATCTGAACAAAAAATTATTTCAGCTCTACATGAATGATACCTTTCGAAATTCTGTGAAGAAAATGTTTTCAGTCTTATTAGATTTGCATTAAATAAATGAAGAGGGCAAGGCAATTGTCTGTGGTATTGTAGTGAGGCGGTGTGGTTCCCCGCCGCCCCGGAGAGAAATGAGTCCATCTGGACACCTGAGTGGGTGGAGCCAGGGAGCTCTGAGCCCACCCCTCCAGGGGGTCAGGCGTGCACTGGAAGTATAAAGGCCCACCCCCAGAGCTCACTGAGAGAGCAGCCACCAGGGAGGCCAGATGCCTCCGGCCTAGCTCACATTTGGGAAATGCCCATGGCCTGCAGCAAACCCAAGGACTGGCCCAGCTGAGCCTGCCCTTCGCCAGCTACCAGGAGGAGTTGCCGAGTCTACCCCTCGTCAGCTATCCTGAGGAACCCATGGTGCTGGACTCCCCTGAGGACACCACCAGGACCCAGTTACCTCAAGAGGGAAGTCTGGAAGTAGCCCAGGAGCAGCCGACCCTTGTCTGGCTGCAGCACTGCCAGAGCCCATGTCAGTGTGTTGCGGCCTGGATCCCGCCTGACTCAGCAGCAGGTCTTCTGCCACTGCTAGGGCCCTGGGCTGGAATGCAGTGGAGTGGGAGGGTTGGTGTCTCCCCTGCAACCCAACTCGCGAGTGGCAGTCTCCCCCTCTCCCAGGCCCTTCAGAGCCAAGGACTTGGGCTTACTATTATATACAATTGTTGCTCAGCCCCTGCCTGGGCGCCTGACTCACCATCGCCCCGCTCTGACCTAGGGCCTGGACTTACTGTGTTTATTTCTGCTCCCACAAAGGCTGCAGAGGAAGACTCCCGCGGCCGAACCAATTCCCCACAAGACATCTGAGTTTAGTGAGGTGGTGTGGTTCCCCGCCGCCCTGGAGAGAGAGACGAGCCCCAGCTAACCTCTCTACAGGTGTACAAAGGGACATGATCTAGAACAAATAGGAAATTAAGAAAAGGATAATTTAGGCCAAATAAACTGTAAAATGATATTCCAGTTATTAGCTGTTGTAATCTGTGTATGTGGTGGAAATCTCATCACTTCAGTCATTGAAACTGGACGCTGCACAGACACTGAAAACATTCATGGATTCCAATGCCAGCAAGGACTATTGTGATTCTAGCACTGGCAGGGGCTGGGCTAGATGATCAAGGTAGCTTTATTCCTACTCAGTGTCCGGAATCTGTGAACTCTGTAATGTTCTATTGTAACTTGTAAATCAGAAAAAGACACGTTTTAATTTGAAGGATTCCCGTGTTCCAGGATAACCAAAGCACCTATTGGGCCTTTAGAGTTGGGTGAGATCTTTCACTTCAGAATTAAAAATTACAACATAAAGCAATTCAAATTGAGATAAACCACAGCTCCCACAGACATACCTGCCATTAATAAGAATCCTACCAAATCAGCTATTCAGCTCTGAAATATGCATAAAATATGAGAATAGGAGACTGCAGATTGAATGTCAATTTCTAAACTCTAATCTGATTAGATATTGTATGTGACAGTCTGAAAGCCTTCCATTAATGAAAGATTGCAGAGAATGGGGAGTGGAATCGAGGATTTAGGTACTAAGTCTCTAATAAAACTTTTTAAAATTAAGGGAAGGTGATGACATCTGTCCCCCTTTAGGGGGCCAGGTTGGAGAAGATAAAACCATAGCACAGCTGGGATAAATGAAGCCTTGTTCATAATACTACTTTGGTTCACTAATATTTTTCTTAGGGATGGCAGGTGATTTGTGGACAAGGATAGTTTTGTAGTCTTTTCCTTCGCACTGGGAAAAGGGATCTGTTTACCTAAATCATTGACTAGTGACTTGATTTGTCTGAGGTGCTGACCATCTGTAGGTCCCCCTGACTTCAGTGGGGGTTTTGAGCACGCAGTACTCCTGATCTGTTTGACTTGGACTATGGGACTCCTGGGATACTCCAGACCATCAACCTGATCACCACCCACTTTACTAATTATCTAGGGCTGCCCAGACGATTATGGGGGGAGGGTGCCGCCGAATTGCTGCCAAAGACCCGGAGCGGAAGAAGTTACGGGGGCCCGGGCCCCATGAGAGTTTTCCGGGGCCTCCAGAGCGAGTGAAGGACCCCGCTCCAGGGGCCCCAAAAACTCTCACGGGAGTCCCTATGGGTCCTAGGGCAAATTGCCCCTCTTATCCCCCCTCCCCCGGTCTGGGCGTGCCTGTAATTATTCACTGAGCACTGCAGCAAAGCGACAGCTCTGCTGTGCTTTAAGACCAGCTTTCTATTTAAAGTTCAACTCTTCCAAGTGCTCTAAAATCTACGTGATTACTTGGATTGTCTTGTAATTTGGTATGCCTTATGATGATATGGTTCTGCTACTAATCCAAATTTGGGGCCACTTGACCAAGGGACTTGCGATACCCCAGACCTTCATTCTCATCACCACCCACTGTCTTAACAGCACTTTCAAGGTAACTTTCTACAGTACTTGTAAAATTCTGTTTAGTTTGGATATCAGATAAATACACCGAAGCATATACTTCAAGGAAATATAGGTCAGCAGTGGTTTTATAACATCTGAAGGGCTGTTTGGACTTAAGGGATAGTAGTGCTTTACTTTTTCTTCCTGTTACAAAATATGTATTAATGGCTCCAAGCAATAAATGCTTAAAGCTGAGTTGTTTCTCAGTAAACAAAATGAACTGCTGATTTAAAAAATACTTTAGTTCCTGTTCCATAAGCTCCCACAATGGAATTGTGGAAAATCAAAACACTCATAAGTTCCAATTTGAGAAATGCTGTGGAGATGGCTAAATTGTCCCTTCCTTGTTTCATAGCTCACTGAATAGCACAGTGGATTGTAGATCATAAGCAAGTTTAAACAAACCTATATCGCCCCCATTCTCTGGGAGGAAAAAACCCAGTGCAAGTACTATCTCAACCTGCTATGGAAATAATCACTATAGGGCATATAGAGGCTTTTGGCAAGTCTAAGTGCAAGTCTAATTTGAAAAACTGACATTTTCATGCATTCTTACTCTATATATGTTCCATCTGTGTAGTCAGTCATACCTGCTGACAAGATATTATTGCTTTTTACTCCTGTTAACACTGCAGGGCCAGAACAGTAATGAGGAATGAACTGGATTCTATTTCTTCTTGTTCACTGTCAACAGTAGTGTTCGAAACTTAATCAGTTAGACCTATGCAAACTTATTAAAGGAAGCAGGGTAGGATCGGTGTATCTAAGCATGCAGTTTGAAAGCATTAGGATTGCATAAATGTTACTGCCTAAGGTGGACTGCAGAACATTAATTACAATTAATGTGTGAAAATGAAAGAGATCATCTGAAATCTTAAGTCTTAGCATTGAATTTATAGGAGTCACAGCTGGAAAAAATCTGGTTTGGTAAAAAATTAAATGTGTTTGAGGTGGAAATAATGGATCACCACAATGGCATATGTTAAATGGTCACTTTTCTAAAAGGAACTACACTTCTAAATAACACATTAAGGGAAAGCCCAAGAATTTTGAACACCTATAATGTGTGCTGATGCTTTTAAATATCCGTATGTCATTTATTTCCATTAGAGCTCCTCCAGTCCAGTTCAGTTGCATTGTTTGTTTGAATTTCTTTGGCTTTACAGAGCAAGCTCCTCTCCAAATGACAGAAAAATGTTCGGCAGATTGTAGCACTTAGTGCCCTCTTTACATCATCCATCTGTTTTATAGAGGGATAGCGAGGGAGCTGGGGCTATCAGGAATACAAAGGGCAGCATAGTTTCTGGGGAGAACATGCTGTGAGGAGCATAAGGTGATGTGGTGAGTAGCTGGGGTTCCTTCACAGATGTTTTAGGGTCCTCTGGGTCCACCGTAGATTTCCCTGTGTACCCACAAGATTAGAAGTTTTTCCCCACAGTGGTCATTTGGATAGGCCTTCCTAATTATCTACATTGAGTATTATAGCAGAGCAACAGCTCTGCTGTAGTTAAAGTTAAGACCAGCTTTCTGTTTAAAGCACAACTCTTCTAAGTGCTCTAAAATCTACACCTTGAAATTTGGTGGGCCTAATGAGGACATGGGGTTCTGCTAGTGATCCATATTTGGGGCCACTTGACTAAGGAGAGACTGAGATAAAAATGAGGGTGCAGATTGTCACAGCAGGATCTCTGGCAGTTGAGGATTACACCAACAGAGTGCTTGGCACCCAGAAGCTTTTTGGAGAAAATCAAATTAAAACATTGTTTGAAAAAGATTTTGCTTCTTGATTTAGGCTTGACACAAGTCTCACGTGCTTATTCTTGCTCCTAATAGATTGCATTGAGTGTGCATAGACAGAGGAGTTGGCAGCTGTGCTGTGCTGTGATAGTTTTAGTAAGGCGTGCAATTCTACACATGCATTAGGTGGTCCAATATGTCATCCTTCTTGCAGCATTACTTTGCATACATGGCATATGCAAGGTCCAACTGTGTGGAGGACACCATTTTGTTCTACAAAATGGCATGCTCCATGTGCATTTGCGGGCCAGATAGAATTGTCCCATGGGCCGGACCAATGGACGTACAATGCGTGGCTTGCATACATGGACAGCACACCATTGGTTAGCAGGATTGTTAATCTTTGAAGTTTCATGCCAGCTGGATACCTCAAGAGGATAAGCAGTTTTTCTTTGAACCTAACTCCCCCAGCTAGTGTCCATTCAAGTCCCATCTTGGACAGAAAACAGGAAATGATTGGGAGGCATATTGCTAAAATCTGTCTGTCAGGGTGGCTTTCTGTTTTGGGAGACATAATCAAAATATTTTGTTTAAAAATAAATAAAAAGCTAGCTGAATGCTTGCTGGCAAGGGAGGTTCATTTTAGGGGGTGGAGGAGTTGGAAGAATAGGGGTGAGAGAGGCTTGGGACTGCGTTGAGGGGAGAGAGGATAGATGGAGAAGGGTGGTAAGGGAGGTGATGGGGGTTGGGAGTTCAAGAGGGAGGGGGTAGGTCACTGGGAGAGGAAGTGGGGAACATAGGGGCAAGGGCAGCTGTAAGTCTCAAGTTCTCCTCTTCTCTGTGACAGGATCTGCGGGGTGTCTTTCTATACCATGTGACTGGGATCTGTCTCTGCCCCCCATTTTGTGAGCCAGGTTCTGGGGGTCTTGCCATTCTGGGGAAGGGTCACTTTCTTTGAGCGATCCCCCATAATGCCCAGCAACCATACTCGCACTCTGCCTTTTCACATCAGAGCTACCTGCACTTTCCATACACTCAAAAATGGAGCCTATGCCCCCAGCAGAATCCCACACTTATAAAATTAACAACCACTTCATACCTTTTTACTTCATACCTTCGCATTTGCACACTGGATGCCACCTAACCTATACTGTTCCATGCCCATCTTTAAATCCAACAGACTGATCTCACATTGCACCTCACTACCCATGGCAAGAAGACCCCAGGGCCCTACCACTGACACAACCTACACAATTCTGTATTGAGATGATGCAGACTGGAACCTCAGGGTACGTATGCTTCCCTTTCCTTGGATAACATATATGGAGGGTCTGAGAGCCAGATCTCCTCATATCAAAATCACAACTTATTCCTCCACTATTCAATACAGCTACACTTAACATAGTGAATGCAGCTGGAATGCTTGCAGCTAATTCCCAGTGGCTATTGCCAGCTCCAGGGGGTCAGAATTAAGGTTCTGTGGGTGTTTACATTAACTCTGAATTTCTGAAGTTTGAGTTTTGCTGAACTCGATGTTCAGGAAGGACACGAGCTATCGATGGACAGCCTAAACTCTGTTAATGAATTTTTTTGCCCTTTAATCATTCTGAATAGGAAGCTTGCAAAATGCACGTTAAACAGTTCCTACTAGGAAATATGTCACTGCCAGATAATCAAAGTTGCAATGCATTGTGAAGTATGTATTTAGCAACAGTTCCAAATGTTTCATGGCAGACACTGCTTTTGGTCACCTTGAATAGCTCTTTGATGGATTTCATGATGGCAAATACATGAAGTAAAATTAGAGTGCTAGGTAATTTTTTTTAATATATGCTTTTTGAAATGCTACTTTATGAAAAAGAGATTAAAGTATTGTACACAAAGGGTGGCACTTTCAAAGTCATCGAAGTGACTTAGGAACATGAGTCCTGTTGACTTTCAGTAGGACTTGGGCTCCTCAATTCTTGGTTAAGGTGAAACTCCAGAGTTTAGCTATTTGAGTATATCCAATACTTCTACGCCTTCTTTGCCTTTTATTATTTTTAGATACCAACATCGGTTAACCATGAGTGCACCTAATTTTCAATCTCATCTCTACATTTTTCTTGCATTTGTGGGACATTTTAAATAAAATCATCACTTATGTAATCTAGTTTTTGCTATTTACCCCACATTTTAGTTGTTAAAACCTATATAGCACCTTTCATTGGGGGTTTAGAAGCACTTTATAAATGTGTGAGGGAGGTAAAGATTAATACCCAGATTCAACAGAGGACTGAAGCATGTGCTTTGCTGAATAGGGAAGTAGAACTGAAAATCTGAAGTGCTCAAAAACTGAGCCAGGCCACAAAAATAATGAGATTTTTAACACCCTTTTTCATTTGCCTTTTGATTTGTGAGCACTTGGTTTGCATTTTCTGGCTTTTCTCCACAGCCATGAAGGCTGGAAACCTTTTATTTTATTTTATTTTAATGACAGCAGAGATTATTGTTGCATTGCAGGTCTCCAGAAGTTTGGGGAAAACACCAGATATCGTGAGACTTGTGATAGAATTGTAACAGCTGGCAGGACAGTGGATGGGATTATCATGTGTTTAAGTGCTTTGTTGAATTAGGGCCTATATCTCTGTGCATGTCACTAAAACCCTAGCCACTACCAGCTGCTAAAGCCTAATATTTCCACAAAATATTTGGAAAACTATACTTTTGTTGGAATTGAACTTCTGTTGAAATTGCAGCTTCATACATACAGTGGCACATTTTTCTCTTAAATGAATTTGTTCATCTTTTGTTCAAGTAGTTATAGCCACTTTTTGATTGCAGACAGCGTCTTTTTAATGCACGCTGAAAATAATTTATTGGAACATTTTGACAGTCATCTGCAAAGGTAAAAAAGGAAGATGGAGAGAAGTGACAAGCTAATGGGGAGGAAAATAGGTCACTAAAGCTCAGAAGAGAGGCAAAATTCAAATCAAGGATTAGGAAAAGTGTGGGTGGGTGAAAGGACCATTTAACAAGAAGTTACAGTCAGCTTAGTGAAAAGCTGAGGACTTAAAAGGTGGTAGGAAGGAGTGGGGGTAAAATTACAGTCATTGAATGCTGAAAAAACATACACCATGTGGCATAATGTTGAGACTAAAAATTATTAGAGCATGTCTGCCGTGTAATTCTTTTTTGGGTACTGATTATAGCTGTGCAAACTGCTGGCAGCAAAATCCCAGAGCCCACAAAACTTGTCAGGTTTTGTGCTTTTGTAGCAAACCTGGTCTGAGCTTCACATCTGTAATATTTGTGACCATGGATGGATTATTTTGAATCAAAACAGTACAGAATTTCCAGTGATGGTTGACATAGTTTTTGAGATTTGGGGTTTAAACCTACGCAAGTTGAAATTGAAGAGAATGTTTGCGTGAAGTTGTGTGAAGGAAAACCACCACTTTTTGGCAAAGATGTAAAAAATAAACAAAGGGCATTTGGATTTCATACTTTGTTTTTAATTACTGTATATGCACAGAGAAGCCTGAGTTGTGGATTGTTTGACTTATCTTGTAAAGTTTGGGATGACAATCCAGGAAGAGGTGGAAAGTTGGCCAGAACCCACTGTTTGCTCTTGGGCACTAACTGACTATGCAGTTCAGAGTTATTAGAGCAGGATGGGGAGGAAAAGAGACGACAACACCACAGCCTAGGTGAATGGAGGTCTGACTATGGGAAAAAACTGTTTCTCTCATTGGAGGACTGTTTCATATCTCAATTTCGTAGATTTTTTTTTCCCCCTCCACTGTGTTTTGTCCTGATCTGTAGGACTGTCTCCTTATTTGAGATGACAGAATTAAAGCTATACCATTCAGAGGCAGAGGGGGAAACTCTGAAATTTAACACAGTGAACATGGCCTTCATCGCCCTCAAAGAACTAATACTGTTAAAGTAAAGCTGAAGAGCTACGGCAACTTCATGTCTGCACTGAAACATCAGTGGCATCTTATAAAGCATTCCTTGGCAATATTGTTAATACGTATTTAAGAAACTTAATGTTGCCCTGTGAAACTTGCCAATTTTCATCATGCAGAAAGTGCATTCTTCTATTGCAGCTTAGGGAAATGCATCCTTCCTGAATGATCAATTAGGTATAGAGTCTTAAATTTCAGGGGAGCATGTTGAAGGATACAGAAGGATCATGGTTATTGGAATGGAAATGGGACACATGTATCAGTATCTGCATTTCTAAATTTTACCACCATTTGAAAACAAGCTGCAGAGGTCACAGATGAAGGTACCTTTAGGACCTCTTAGGTCTCATTTCACTTCCAATAGCCATGACTAACTCTGCTTACTTTTTTCTTTGCAGATTGTTCCTGAAGAAGTCTCATGGTTGAAATATATCTTTCTTTATCAAGGCTCTCAAGCTGAGGCATTTTAGATGATAGAGATTTTTTTTAAAAAGTGAGATTAACATCCCAGTGCAGCACCTCTAAAATCCATCTGCAGATAAAGTGCTTAAAAACTTGTATTGATCATTTTTATTCTCCATTGATGTGACTTGGTGTGGGTCATCTTTTTCTGTTTTCAGCAAGATTCAGCAGGAATGCAGCTTTCATGTTTTCTTGTGTGAGATGATAGCCAGATCAGATACTATTTCTTTTCTCTCATTAGTCAGTGTAGCATTGTGTTAATTTCCCAAACTAATTGTTCTAAAAGAGTGCTATAATTCTAGTTCAGGCCCTGCAAAGAGAAAGATGTTTTGTAGAGGAATACATTTTCATTGCAAAATAATTGGCAAATTTTGATTAATATTTTGTCCCAGATAACTTAATATAAACCTTCTACTGGTGGTCACAGTTTGGCAAAACATATATTGACCTAACACTCAGTTCATGAGAAAATGTTTGTTTTTTCCTCTTACTGGTTATTGTGTGACTTGCTTTGAAAAGTGAATGTTGGTAGCAAAAAGTATATAACTATATGTGATGGGCAAATCACATTTTTTACTATGTAAAAAGCTCACATTTTGGAGCATGCTCTCATCTGAGCTCATCTCGCTTGTCTCCTACTAACAGATAAATTATGCTCCAATGTATGTCGTTTGTATGGGCCTAACTTTGCTTGTTTATAAACATTAACTGTAATGTAAATCGCAGTCTTCTGTTCACATCAAACAAATTGAGGCACATTAAGCACTTTTGGTGTGTGCATTCTGTGATTGCATGTTTGTAGAAAGCTCAACGTAATGAAGCTGAGCAAGCTGCTAGAGTGAAATAAATCATCACTTGTGAGTATTTCCAATGGCAAGAAACTGGAATTTGTTCAAATTCTAATAAAGAATTTAACACTGAAGAATTACTTCGTATTTTTGTCTGATTGCAAAGAAGGAATGTTTCTGTTAGGTTTAACCATTTTAGAGACAAGGTGGTTGAGATAATGTCTTTTATTTGACCAACTTCTATTGGGGGGTGGGTGAGAGAGAGAGAGAGAGAGAGAGCTGTCTCTCACCAACAGAAGTTGGCCCAATAAAGATATTACTGCATCCACCTTGTTTCTAATATCCTGGGACCAGCACAGCTACAACACTGCACAGGTTTAACTATTGATGTTTTTGTGAACTATTAAGCTTTTGTCTGAAAACATGGCATATCTTTTTGCTTTGTCTTCCTCCGTGACACACAGAAGAACAGGCCAAAGTGGGAGCACACTGCATCAGAAAAAAGTACTGTATGTTTTTCAGATATTTGCTGCATCTATTATGGAAAATATGTCTAAACTATAAAACTGCAGGCTTATAGGGAGATACTTCATTTTAATGAGAAGTTGAGGCCTTCTTTAGTGTGCTTTAATTTCTGTTTGGACTTGTTTTTTCATCCATTTGGACAGGTGGTACTGAGGGTTGTGGTGGGTTGTTGGTTTTTTGTTTTTTTTAAAAAGGTGCCCGTTGGTGCTCACTTAAACTTTTCTCATCTATGTGATCTTGTACATTGTACATTTGTGGGAGTTCATAGCCAATAAAAGGAAGAAATTTGAGGTCCAATATTAATTTGAGATTTGGAGAAACTCCTAAGTCCTAGATGGTCTCTGGCAGAGTATCCTCTTCCTGTTGGCAGCCTGAGGTACTGAACAGACTCTTTTGCCACACTCAGCATATGCCTCTTTGCTAACAAAACAGATTTCCCATTGCTAGTTCTGCAAGACACTCTTAAGTTTACTAAGACAGGTAGCTTGTGTGGTAAAAAACTGTAGTTTGGACAAAGCAAGTTATATAATAATGGATGCAGACAACTTCAGATAAATACAAACACTCAATTTCACCACTGAGAATCTAAATCCATGTGCGCTAAAGTAAATTTTGGATTTTTTCTCTAGACTTCCAATATGTTTGTTGATAGAGCTCTATCTGTGCAAGCAACCCTTGTTGGCTTACAGAAATGTATGCACTTAAAATTAATGAGAATAAAATTTTATGCTAAAAATGTAAGCATAGATGTAAAAACAGCTGCAACAGACTAGTCATTGGTAAAGCTGAGGAATTCCAGATCAAGAACAGTGGATGGGATTTCACTTTAACATAGCTGTTGACAGACAATTGAGTTAAGGAAAAGCAAATTTATATGTAATATTTTAATGGTTAGAGAATGAGAGTAGGGGATAGGATTCCTGGTTTCTATTCCCAGCTCTATTGCAGATGTTGTCTATGACTTACTGGATGCAAGTCTGTTCCTATCATCTTTAAAATGGGCATGAAACTTTCTTACTTCACACGGGCAATTTGGGCATGAATGTGCATAAAGCTTCTTGAGATCCTTGGCTGAAAGTTGCTATAGAAGCATAGATTACTTGAAAGTCAGCAAAGCAGTACAGTTTTAGGTCTTATTAGATTTAATAGGCAATTAGTGTAAAGTTCTAAGGTCTAATTGCTTGTCCTTAAATTCTTGATTATGAAAGCTGGAATTGATGGAGTTTTCATTTAAAACTTCTCAGGGAGTCATAGCAATGATTAAGTGAGGAGGTCAAAAATTCAAAATTTAATTTATGAACAATTCATTGTAGAAGTTTTGGTGATGTTCAGGGCTGAGTGCCTGTAGGACTAGGTATCCAAGATAAGTGGAGGCCTCTTCAGCTCTTGCAAACGGGGCTGTAGTAGTTCCCTTAAGCCTCCCAGCCCCATCAGTAGAAGCTTGGTTTTTCATCCCTATTTGTATTCCTTTCCCTTAAGCTTAATCCACGCCCTCCCTCTCAATGCTTTAATTTATGTAGTTTGTTAAAAATAAACAGCCTCAAATGTACTTAATTTCAGTTCAAGTTTCTAAACTACTTTCACTTGGAAGATACTAATCAGCCCATCTAGAGACTATGCACACCCTTCTCTGGAAAGAGACACTAAAGTCATACTCATTGACTCTCCTAAAAATGGATTTTTATCCACCCCGGTAGACAGCATGGATTAGTCAAGTAAAGACATGCCTGAAGGTAATGGGTATGTTCCCTATTATGTACCTTACGTGTCTCTCTACACGTCCAAGCCATGCCTCCCCACGTACGCTGTTGTTGTTTGCAGTGTAGTGTCTTGCAGCCTCTGGAGTCTTTCCTCAGTGAAAGGCTGAGAAAATGGGGAAAGTCTCCATCTGCTCCCACTTCTGGAGCCTTTCCCTGCTGCCTCCTCCCTCCAGAGCCTTTCAGTGACACGTAGCTACGCACCACTGTGTGGAAGCAGCTTGCATTTCACTGACATGTAGCTTCACATGCACAGCACACCACGACTAGTGGCATGTAGGTGTACGCCAATATGTGGTAACTAAAACTTAATGGGACTTAAGCTGCCAAAACCTCAGAGAAATGCTCTTTTTGGCACAATGCCGTTTGCAAGAAATAAGTTGATCTTTGTAAGCAGTGAATGCAATTATAAAAGTCAGGTACAAGTTCTCTCCATTTCAGGCAGGTATAATGGTTCAAAACCGAGTCTATGGATTTATTGCATGGAATTAGTCCAAAAGATATAAATAACTTATACCTAAAAGAAACAGTCTGTCTTAATTATTTTGAAGACAAATTGTTAGCATGCTACTGGTACTCGAAGAAGAGCAGCAAGTTTGGTAATCAAACTGTTGTTGAGGGTTTAATAGACCTACCTAGCTGGTCTTTTTCCTTGTGTCTTAAAAATATTTGATTGAGTTTTAGATGGTCTGCAGTATTTGTCCAGATCTGTCACTAGAAGTTTGGTGCTTCTCAAGTCTACCTATTGCTGCTAAGTCCATAATGAGTTTACCATGCTCTGTTGACTATACATTTCACAATGTAATATTGCATAATTTTCTTGCTCTAGTATTTTTGCCTGTTAATGTTTGGGGAAAACAGAGAATATATTTAACATTGGTTATTTTGGATTCGCGTTTAACAGTCCTATCACTGAGCAATGTGTATGCTATGACATGTCTTGTTAATTTTGCAGACACACTGCCTTAAAATTCCTTGAGGGCACATGTGCTGCCTTTAACGTGAAGGTGTGGAAAGGGGTAATCAAGGAACCTAAATCTAATGGAGCAAATGAAATGATGCTCAAACATGGGGAATCTGAAACAATGCAATCAGTAAGAAATTATACCATATTCTTAACACAAACAGATTTACATGAAATCATTCTGTTATAGAGATTACAAAATGACAAATGTAAATATCCTGGGACCAACACGGCTACAACACAACAAACAACAAATCTAAAAGCATATGGGATCTACTTTTTCAGCACCTTAGTGCCATAGAGATTCCATGTTTGTAGTGTCTCAATGATTGCCAAATCCTATTTGTTCATTTGACAAGTCATTGTTTTTTCTCAGCCCTGCAATTTTACCTTTTCTTTTCTGCAGATATATCTTCAGCACAGCTTAACTGGGTTTGGTTTGCTGGTGTTGAGTGAGAGATCCCAAGTAGCTTTTCAGATCCAGGATATATCTGCAAAGCTGCCAGTTGAGGTGGAGTAGAAATCCCTTCTTAAGTCTAGCAGTATTGATCTGACCATCACTGAGATCAAAATATAAATCCTTCTAGTGACACTTCCAATCACTTTTCGGAATTGAATGGGTGACCAGATGTCCTAATTTTATAGTTGGCATGGCTACTTCCACCTTTTCATGTTCTCTGTATGTACAAATATCTTCTGTCTCTGTGTTCCATGCTATGCATCTGATGAAGTGGGCTGTAGCCCATGAAAGCTTATGCTGAAATACATTTGTTAGTTTCTGAGGTGCCACAAGTACTCCTGTTTTTTTTGTGTATACAGACTAACACGGCTGCTACTCTGAAACCTAATTTTATAGGGACAGTCCAGATATTTAGGGCTTTTCTTATATAGGCTCCTATTACCCCTCACTCCCTGTCCCGATTTTTTACACTTGCTGTCTGGTCACCCTACAGTTGAACTACTTTTTAAAGCAGTTATTACCATTTCAAACTACAGAGGGCTTTGCCACCAAAAAAGAAAAGTCAGTATCTCTCTCCCCTAGTACATTGTCCTTTCTGTCATGAAACTTCTAGGCTTCCCATCTAAAAAAGGATTTAGCAGAGCATTCTCCTTCCATCTGACTTTGTATCATAAATTAATTGTAATCAAATAATTAGCAAGCATCACACAATTTTCCTCAACACTAACCCAAAATCTGGAAGAAAAATGAAAGCCCTATCCTTTTTCCTTAGTGATTTGGTTAAACTGGATATGCATAAAAATATATGTATATGTTCTGCATTGTATTTCCTGGTTCCGATGTTATTAATCTCTTCTCTGGTTCTTGTTTTAAAAGCACTCTACTATTACTGGTAACATGTAGTGTAATTGTTCCCATTTCCTTCCAGGAATTTGAGATAAGTTTTCATTTCATACTTTTCCAGAAATGTTTGTTTTTGGTTATGGTCTCTCCTCAGAATCGTGGCTTATGGGAAGGAAAGGCATTTTTCAAAATGTTCTCTTGTACATTTGAACAGCTTTGGCAGCTGAGAGAAGATGTTTTGAAAGTAGCTGAGAACTGGTGGATGGACAAAAATTGAATATAATCTTGGCCTAGGCCCTTTTAAAGTATTAAGAATCTCCTTTGATGCACTATTACTCTACCCTTTGTCGTTCATAGTGTGATCATGGCTATCTGTAGCCAATGAGAACTAATTAATTACTGCTTAACTTAGCCCAAAAGTCATAAATGGTTCTCTTTAATAGATGTGACAAATAGTGAGGAAAGTGCAATGTATTGCCAGACGCCTGCATCTGACATTATGGCGTGCACAGCTCAGTTTATCTAATAGCACAGATTATGACGTTGTTGCAACAAAGAGGCCTTTTTCTGAGAGATGTAGAACATCTGCAAAAAAAAATTTAAGTCAACATTGTCAGCATTCACTGGAGTAGACTTCAGATTCGGGAGTCAGGAGGTACTTAGCTTCCTTCAGAATGGGGATATATTCAGTGATATAATTCAAAGGCAAGAGCAGTATTTTTCTAGAGTGGATACATTAGGCAAGTAAAAAATTATTAAACTTGGTTCACTTCTGTATGGCAATAAAATGCTAACAAGCTAGATCATATTATAAGTTAAGGAGGAAAAAGATTAATCAAACTGGTTAACTTAATACAAGAAGAGAGACGTTGTGTTTTAATCTGGATATAAACTGTATGAAATGGGATGCAATTTACAGTGATCTGACTCAGTCAAAGCATTATAGATCATGCTGGCAGCAGTGTTTATAATTAAAGTTGCAGAACACTTTCCATTATAAGACTTTGTTTTCAGTTGCTCATAACTTTGACAGATTTTATCCTTTTGAGCTGAAATTTCTGAGCCAGGTGTCTCTCTCTGACATTTTTTATATTTTAACCAAAAAGAGTTCCTTTTTTCCAAGAATGAAATTAGGAAAATGTTTAAATGGTTTTAAAAAAAAAAAAAAAAAGGTCTTAACTGCTGAGAAGTTCTAGTACAGAAGTAGGCAACCTACGGCACGTGCACCAAAGGTGGCACACAAACTCATTTTCAGTGGCACTCATGCTGTCCAGGTTCTGGCCACCAGTCCAGGGGGCTTTGCATTTTAATTTAATTTTAAATGAAGCTTCTTAAACATTTTACAAACCTTATTTACTTTGCACACAACAATAGCTTAGTTATATATTATAGACTTATAGAAAGAGACCTTCTAAAAACGTAAACATGTATTACCAGCATGCGAAACCTTAAATTAGAGTGAATAAATGAAGACTCGGCACACCACTTCTGAAAGGTTGCCAACCTCTATTCTAGTATTACCATGCTTTGATGCAGGGACTTGAAGTTTGGCAGAGAAGTTGCTCTAGTATCGAAGGTGCTGGTCCCATTGACTAACCATCCAAATTTGTAGGCCTCTGAAAATCAATATTTGCACACTTTCAGTAGAAGTTTATTAGAGTTTGGCCACAAAATTCTCCAACATTCCTTCTCCACTGAGTAGGACTTTTTCCTGCAGTTACTCCTCCCATCTGTCACTGTGGCACTGGACACCAGACCTGATTAGGGACACATTCTTCTGTGTTCTCAATTCTCCCACTTCTGACACCTAAACCTCATGGACGAGAAGGAGAAAGTACCTGACTCTAGTGCAAGAGACTGATTAGCGAGGGGATGAGTACAGTGTGTGGGGAAGGGAAGGGAGAATGGGACCGAGCGGGGAAGAGACCGGAGTAGAAGGGTTTGTAACTGCTAGAGAATATTCTCATTGGGCCTTGGAATGGAATGCAGGATTCCCGGGTCACGACATTCCTTTGTTGCCAGCAAATATTTGTTAATCCCCCTGTCAAAATGTCTCATACCCCTTTGTTGTCTGGAGGATCCTTGTCTTATTTGTTTCATAATTTGGAAGGTGTGTGGTGAATGAGCATTGGGATTGCAGGAAGAGAAGGAATGGTCTCATAGTTAAGACTTTTGAATGGCACCCTAGAGAACTGGATTCTGCCCTGCCACAGAGTTTGTATGTGATAGTAGGCAAATAACTTACAATGGCTTCATGTGAAAAAAATAGTTTTGTGTTCCTCATGTTCCAACTTGAGGTCTAGGGCCTGATCTGTAAAACTACTGAGCTCACACAAGTGCAAGTGAAGTCAATAAGTGTTTGCTCCGAATATGTATAAAGTGCTATAAAATGCTGAGTACTCTGAAAAATCAGGCCCTAGGCTTCTTAAATTGATCATCCAAAACTCAGCATATACTTTTGGCAGCTTTGGCTTTAATCTCTCTCTGTCTCAATTCCCCATCTTTAGAATACCTTTTTCTGCCACAAGTATATTGTGAAGACAAATTCATTAGTGTTTGTGAAGCACTCATAAAATATCCAGGAGGAAAATAATTCTTTATTCAGTGCAAGATTTGGAGGGTGTGTGGTAAATAAGGTGTGAGACTACACACTGATAAGAATAAAAAGATGTAATAAATATCTGAATCCCTTTGCATTGACATGAACATTAATACTCTACCATCTGTTTTCTTCCAAACACATAAATGACCAATGCAGTTATGGATGGATCCTTATCCATGCCCTGAGTATCTAGAAAGCTGCAGCCTAGGGGTATGAAGGTACAAACTAAGAGCATAGTCCTGCAAAACCCACATAGCCCCACTGACTTCAGTGAGACAATCTCTGTGATGTTAGGCCTGGTTTACACACACAATTTTTACCAGTATAACTATTTGGGTTAGGGATGTGATTTTGTTTTTACCAAAATAGTTAATCCACTTCAGTCCCTAAAACGGGTGCACTTCAACTGGTATAACTTATTCCCATCCTTGTTGAAGCATAGTGAACACTTGCAGGAGGAGCAAAATAATAAGAAAAGTTAAATTTACAAAAAAATAAATATAAACAAGTTAGAGGTAAGGAGAAGCAACATGAACTTTAATTTGTAAAACTGACAGAACAGAAGGCAGTCAGTGATATGGAGCAAGAGGCTAGAGTTCTTAACAAGTTAGTCCTGACAACTTTTGCCACATATTCTTTTTCATAGCCTGATTGAGAAGCTGCTGCCAGTTCTATTTAATGTTCACCTTTCAACATCCGCAGATCAGCACCTAATTTCTCTGCTCAGGGAGGAGCCTGCAGTTACTGCAGAATAGGGTTGAGGTTCCATTGTTAAAGCGCTCTGGAAAAGGTTACACACTGCCTACTCATACTACACCCAACTCTAACCTATATCAGGCCCACTCTTCAAAGAGCAAAAAAAGTCTTGTAAAAGTGAGCGAGAAAGTGAATTTTCCTGTGTCTTGCTCGTCATCGGGGATTGACTGAAATGAAAAAATAGAACTGAAACTTTTGTGATTGCTCAGAAATGATTGTGCTTTGCCTGTGTGGTCTCAAGGACATTGATTGTTCCCTGTTTCCCAGCATAACTGGTCTTCCAGAATGTGAAGCATGTACCAGAAACCTAATATGCATTTACTTTTGAAAAAAATAAACTTCAGTGGGCATGCATGCTACAGAACTCCTTCAAATTTGAAGTAGTTCAGTTTGTGGTTCCCTTCACATAAACCATCAGGCGCCATTGTGTGCAGCCTCAGTTTAATTCATCTAAAAGGTTGTGGAAGATCAATCAGTTTGGTTTCTGAAACAAACATAAATAAATTGTGTGTTTTACAGAATAGATAGCTGCTTACTACAGTTCCCTCCCTCCCCCCCCCCCCCCGCCAAATAGGTATATTCTACTATGGTTATGCGTACATTTTTAAAACAGATTTTGATGTAAGACTTAATGAACATTGACTTAAAATATGAGAAAATCCTGATATGTCTCTGTAATTCGTCCACAGTGGATAAGTGTATGGTCTTAATGAGATAGAATAGTGTGCTAACATTGAGCTATATGAGTATAGACACACTTCATAATCTTTACTGTTACTACCATGCTCTCCATAGATTCTTTAAAATGGAACCAAGAATAACGCTGTATCCTAAAATGAAAGATTGTGGTTAAGTTAGAAGACTTTTCTGGGAATTATGGAACAAAGTCATAGGAGATATTGTAGGAATATCATGGTATGTGATACGAGACTTTATGGTGGATTTATGTATTGTAACAATGAAATTTAGAATCACAGCAAATGAAATTCAAAAACTTATTTAAATGGCAAAACACAAGCACAGTCTCCAGAGCCAACTAAGAACCAAGTCCCCAGCCCTGCAACAAGCTTCCTGTAGGTCTGAAATAGCATGTTGGTATTATAGGTATTAACTTTCTCATTACTTAGCAGCAAGTAGTCTTAAAGCAACTTAAAGTAAATATATATTAAGTTATCATGTCTGCACTTAAATGTTAGGAGCGTAATAAATTGTTTCTTTCCATTCCAAGTGCCAGACCGTGATTTAAATTGAAATATTTATGTAAGCAACCATAAGTGCTGGAACTAGGGGTGCTGCCACACCCTTTGGCTTGAAGTGGTTTCCATCACATATAGGGTTTACAGTTTGATTCAATGGCCCCTCTATACAAATTGTTCCAGCACCCCTGTAAGCATCCCTAGTTAAAAAGCAGTCTTGAACTGCAAAAGCTTGAGTGAATCTAAGAGAGAATTATTTTAATTTTTAATTTTCCATCTCATTACAATGGATGTAATTTTTTAAATTTAGGCTGGGATTTTCAAAGATGCCTAAGAGAATCAGGCACTCAATTTCCATGGAAAATCAATCAGATTAGGTGACCTAATTCCCTTTAAGCAGAGGGAAAATCAAAGCCCAAATGCATGGAGTGAAATGCTGGTCCTAAAAAAGCCAATGGAAGTTTTGCTGTTCACTCCAGTAGGGCCAGGATTTCACCATAGTATGCCATGTGGACTTTATTATGGTATCTTGTACGTTGCAGCAATGTATTTGTACAGTGATAAATGTTTACATTGAGCAACACTGAATTTATTATGGTATATACAAATGATGGAAACAAATTAACCATTTAGTATGTCTGTATTTTTGCATAGCATTGGAACTATTAATTTATCTTACCTTTAAGTCTCCAACTAAAGTTCTGATAACATGTTTAGTGAGGGAAACACTAGTCATTTCATGTTCTGCTTTGTGGGCTAATTAAAAAACAAAAAAGAAGAAATTCAGTTCTCAAAATAAAGTGTCTGCCAATAGGAAATTGAAATATCAAATTGCTTAATTTGTTTCATACAGAATCATAAATTCACACAGTTGCAGCATGTATAGACATACCTGAGCTAACTTTAATCTAGGAATGAAGCTGCAGCACCAGGGGCTTCAGTGCCAGCTAGCCACCTGAGAAAGTGTCCACAGTCCCACTTGTATGGCCCATGATGAAGCCCTTGCTGCTCCAGCTTCATTGCTATTTGGTACCTGGCTAGGTTGGGTGTATCTACAGGAGAGGCAGTTAAAACCCATGGTTGCAGAGTAGTCCTATCCTTAGAGAATCCACAACTCTAATATATATGACTAGTCTCTAACTAAAAGAAGTGCACCTTACCTTAGACCTTTGTTCCTCCTCTGGCGCTGAAACGTTGGGCAGTCCAGTTCCTAACAGTGATACTTCTTCCCTAGTGATGCCAGTGCATTCAGTATCCTCTGTCAATGTCTTCTCCCAGTTTTTTTGGCCTTCCTCGCATTCTCTTTCCTCCCTTGGGTACTCAGTTTGTTTGCTTGTCATGTCTCCCATCTTCCGTATGGTGTATGTATCCCAACCACTTAAGCCTTCTTTCTTTGATGATATTGTGTAACATGTTGTGACCTGTTAGCTCCCTTATTCTCCTGTTTCTTGGGGGGGTTTTCCATAAATTTATAATATATTCCTCAGCCATCTGTGATGAGCAGCCTCTCATCTCTCTTTGTTAGCCGCTGTCATTGTCCAAGTCTCTTTTCTGTGTAGTAGTGGGTTCAGTATTATTGCATGGTATAATTTGACCTTTTGTTTGATGTGGAGACTTCCATTTCACCAGATGTTCATCCTTCCAAAAGTGTTGTTTCCTAATCTTCTATAATCCTAATCTTCCGAATCATCCAATACCTTCAGATGTCGTCATGCTCCCCAGATGATAGAACTCTCCTGCCTATCCAGTGTCCTTCATAATGATCATTCTCTTTGCATTTAGTTTCAGTCCAATTTTTGCTGCTTCCCTCTAATACAAGGGCTGTCATTCAGTTCCACATCATGCTTATAGAGCAGTGATGTTGGCAAAGTCAAGGTTGTGTAACTCATATCTGCTAAACCATTTTACAACGTCCAGAATGCTTTTTGTTGCCTGCTTCATCACCCAATCAATTGCTTATACAAAGAGGATTGAAGATAACACACACCTTTGTCTAACTTCAGTCACAATATTGAACTATTCACCAAGACCTATATCTGACTTTACAGCATATCTACTTCATCATGTAAACTCCTTATATTTGATCAGCTTGCCTATCTCCCATAGCGTCTAGTCTCTCTGTGGAAACTAGCCAACACTTTCTTGAAGTTGATTAAGACGGGCTTTTGCCAAGCAATATCTTTTTTGGTGATCTGTCTAAGGGTATGTCTGCACTACGAAATTAGATCAAATTTATAGAAGTTGAGTTTTAGGAAGTGATTTTATACAGTCGATTGTGTGTGTCCCCACTAAGCGCATTAAATCGGCAGAGTGCATCCACACTACTGTGGCTAAGCGTCAACTTTTGGAGCGTTGCACTGTGAGTAGCTATCCCACAGTTTCTGCAGTCTCCGCTGCCCGTTGGAATTCTGGGTTGAGCCCCCACTGCCTGATGGGGCAAAAACATTGTCGTGGGTGGTTTGGGGGTACATGTCATCGGTCGCCCCTCCCTCTGTGAAAGCAACAGCAGATAATAGTTTTGCACCTTTTCTCTGTGCAGATGCCTTACTGCTTTCAGCAGATGGTGCAGTAAGACTGCTAACCATCGTCATCCAATCACCCCTTCCTCTGCAACTCTGCTCTCCTGGTGCCATGAATCCACCTCTCAGGTCCTCTCGTCGTTCGGTATAAATATCTAGTCTCATGGCATCCATCATCATCCACTGCTTCCGCTGCAACTCCGTTCGCCTGCAGATTCCATACCACAGCAAGCATGGAGCCCGCTCAGCTCAGCACTGCTGTTGTGAGCATTGTAAACACCTTGCTCATTATCCTACAGTATGTGCAGAACCAGAACCCGCAAAAGCCGGCGAGGAGGCGACAGATAGTGATGAGGACATGGACACAGATTTCTCACAAAGTACAGGCCCCAGCAATGTGCACATCATGGTGTTAATGGGGCAGGTTCATGCTGTGGAATGTCAATTTTGGGCCCAGGAAACAAGCACAGACAGGTGAGACCTCATAGTGTTGCAGGTCTGGAATGATTCCCTGTGGCTGCGAAACTTTTGCTTGTGTAAGGGCACTTTCATGGAACTTTGTGATTTGCTTTCCTCTGTCCCAAAGCTCACGAATACCAAGATCAGAGCAGCCCTCACAGTTGAGAAGCGAGTGGCAATAGCCCTCTGGAATCTTGCAACACCAGACAGGTATCGGTCAGTCAGGAATCAGTTTGGAGTAAATCTACTGTGGGGGCTTCTGTGATCCAAGTAGCCAGCGCATTCACTGAGCTGCTGCTATCAAGGGTAGTGACTCTGGGAAATGTGCAGGTCATAGCGGATGGCTTTGGTGCAATGGGATTCTCTAACTGTGGTGGAGCGATAGATTGAACCCATATCCCTATCTTGGCACCGGAGCACCAGGGCAGCCAGTACATAAACTGCAAGGGGTACTTCTCAGTGGTGCTGCAAGCACTGGTGGATCACAAGGGATGTTTCACCAACATCAACATGGAATGGCTGGGAAAGGTACATGGCGCTCACATCTTCAGGAACTCTGGTCTATTTGAACAGATGCAGGAAGGGACTTACTTCCCAGACCAGAAAATAACCATTGGGGATGTTGAAATGCCTACAGTTATCCTTGGGGACCCAGCCTACCCCTTAATGCTATGGCTCATGAAGCCATACACAGGCACCTGGACAGTAGTAAGGAGCTGTTCAACTTTAGGCTGAGCAAGTGTAGAATGGTGGTAGAATGTGCATTTGGACACTTAAAAGCGCGCTGGCAGTTTACTGACTTGATTAGACCTCAGCAAAACCAATATTCCAATTGTTATTGCCACTTGCTGTGTACTCCACAATATCTGTGAGAGTAAGGGGGAGATGTTTATGGTGGGGTTGGAGGTTGAGGCAAATTGCCTGGCCGCTGATTACATGCAGCCAGACCCCAGGGTGATTAGAAGAGCACAGCAGGACATGTGGCACATCAGAGAAGCTTTGAAAACCAGTTTCATGACTGGCCAGGCTACGATGTGATAGTTCTGTTTGTTTCTCCTTGATGAAAACTCGCCCCCTTGATTCACTCTACTTCCCTGTAAGCCAGCCACCCTTCCATCACCGCTTGCAGAGGCAATAAAGTCATTTTTGTTTCAAAATCATGCATTCTTTATTAATTCATCACACAAATAGGGGGATAACTGCCAAGGAAGCCTGGGAGGGGTGCGGGAGGAGGGGAGCACAAGGCCACACTGCACTTCAAAACTTATTGAATGCCAGCTTTCTGTTGCTTGGGCATTCCTCTGGGGTGGAACGGTAGGGTGCCTGGAGCCCGTCTCCCCCATGTTCTTGGGCATCTGGATGAGGAGGATATGGAACTTGGGGAGGAGGGCAGGCAGTTACATGAGGGCTGCAGCAGCGGTCTGTGCTCCTGCTGCCTTTCCTGCAGCTCCACCAGACACCAGAGCATATTAGTTTGATGCCCCAGTAGCCTCAGCATTGCATCCCGCCTCTTCTAATCTTGAGCCCACCACCTCTCATCTTGTTCCTGCCACCTCTCAGCTTGTTCATCCCTCCTCTCCTCTCATTCATTTTCTGCTTTCCTGGACTCTGACATTGTCTGCCTCCACACATTCTGCTGAGCTCTTTCAGTGTGAGAGGACTGTATGAGCTCAGAGAACATTTCATCGCAAGTGCATTTTTTTCGCCGCCTTCTCTGCACTAGCCACTGCTGCGGGTCCCTGTTGTAGCCTCTGTCCATCATGCTCTAGGAGATTTCTTTCAAATATTTTGGTGTTTCATCTTTTGGAATGGAGTTCTGATAGCATAGATTCGTCTCCCTAAACAGCGATCAGATCCAGTACCTCCCATTTGGTCCATGCTGGAGCTCTTTTGCAATTCTGGGACTACATGGTCACCTGTGCTGATGAGCTCACCACACTGGCCAAACAGGAAATGAAATTCAAAATTTCCTGGGGCTTATGCTGTGTACCTGGCTAGTGCATCTGAGTTGAAAGTGATTTCCAGAGCGGTCATAATGGAGCACTCTGGGATAGCTCTCAGAGGCCAATACCAATGAATTGCGTCCACACTTCCCCAAAATGGACCCGGCAATGTCGATTTCAGTGCTAATCCCCTCATCGGGGAGGAGTACAAAAATTGATTTTAAGAGCCCTTTAAGTCAACAAAAATGGCTTCGTCCTGTGGACGGGTGCAGGGTTAAATCAATCTAATGCTGCTAAATTCGACCTAAACGTGTAGGGTAGACCAGGGCTAAGAAGGAATATCTGTTCAGAACGTGATCTACCTGGATAGAACCCAGCCTGTTCTCATAATATCTCATTCACTGCCTTCATTCTATTCAACACAAGTCTCTACCTGTAAAAGGAGGCTGCCTATTCCTGTGAGTCTAACTCTGAGCACCATCCTCAGAGGCACTGAGGTTTAATACTTTTTTAGAAACCTTTAAAAAAAAAAAAAACAAATAAGCTTAGGGGGAAATCCATGTTAGAAGGAAAGGAAGAAATGCTGCTGTGTCACTTGTTTAAAAAAGTCAGCTATCTGAAAGCTGCTGAGATGTTTGAAATGCAAATAGTAGTTTTGGCAGGAGGGATTAGTAGGCAGAGTGCAGGTGGAGTCGTTCAAAGGTGCATAATGAGTGCCATTTATCATATCTCTACAGCTGGAGGTGGATATCCCTGCTGAGTGTGGTGTCACATGATCAAGTTACCAACATAATAATTGCAACACACTGATAGTTATGAAATTTGTATTTCTAATTTTAGTTTCAAGTTACTAAGGTGGCTCTAAATATTCCAGCATATTTCTAATTTAGTTTATGAAGCATAGACATTTTCAAACTTCTTTATCATATGTAAAGAATGTTTGCAAGATCTATACTGAATTAGGAGGAATTGCTCCCAGGCCACACAACAATTTTTTAAAACTGTTATCCGAATTTGAGCTCCTTTGTTTCTCAATGCTTGTTTTTAAATATATATGAATACAGACACTTTTTTAATAACAAAAATAAAACAGTGTGAGAAACCAGTATAGTGAATATATACAGATGTTTTGTCATGTGCACAAACCCAAGTCCAGTAGTCCAGGCCTGCACATTTTTGCAGGAACTCACATTGCTCTGTAAAGAAAAATGTAAATCTGTGTAGACCAATGGTAACCTATGTATCATAGACTTTCTTAGATTAATTTATGTTTTGCTTTAAAAGGCCACAGTTCTAGATCATCTTCCCAATTTTCTTCTTATTAATTATCTCTTAAGTTTAAGTAAAATGGAATATAAATGATTATACAATATTGAGAGTATAGGAGGTGATTAACTTTTGGAAAATTTTACTCAGTAAACCTGTTTTTTACAGGCATATTTACTTTGTACACAGGCACTTTAATCCTTTGTAAGATTTTCAATCACCTTTCCATACAAAGGGCCACAAGCTTACCATATGAAAATACACATGGGGCTAGAAAACTTCTGGTTTCCATTCTATCATCAAGCTAAGACAGTGGCTCTCAACCTTTCCAGACTACTGGACCCCTTTCGAGAGTCTTTGTCTTGTATACCCCCAAGTTTCACCTCACTTAAAAACTTATCAGACATAAGAAAATACAACAGTGTCACAGCATGCTCTTCTGGAAAAATTGCTTACTTTCTCAGTTTCACCATATATTCCAATTGATTTATTTTATAATTATAAATATTATACTTACATTTCAGTGTACAGTATAAATTCATGGAGAATATTCCATCAATGGCTATTAGCCAGGATGGGAAGGGATGGTGTCCCTAGCCTCTGTTTGTCAGAAGCTGAGAATGGGTGACAGAGGATGGATCACTTGATCATTACCTGTTCTGTTCATTCCCTCTGGGGTACCTGGCATTGGCCACTATCAGAAGACAGTATACTGGGCCAGATGGACCTTTGGTCTGCCCCAAGATGGCCATTCTTATATTTTTATGTAGTGTATAGAGCAGTATTAACAAATTATGAAATTTGTATTTGTACTGACTTCGCTGTGCTTTTTATGTAGCCTGTTGTAAAACTAGGCAAATATCTAGATGAGTTGATGTACCCCCGAAAGACCTCTGAGTACCGCCAGGGGTACACATACCCCTGGTTGAGAACAACAGATCAGGTTGCTTAGATCAATCTCATGTGTTTTTTTTAAATAAGGCACCTCTTGCTGTGGTATTAAGGAGCAGGAAGTTCCTCGACATTTAATCCCTCCCCGTACATGCCACCATAATGGCAGGAGATTGTGTCCCTAACCAAAAGAGTTGAGTCACCTTCAGATGAGCAACTGCATAGTTCCAGTTAGCTTCCTCTTTCACCATGGTAGCATTTCTCCAAGATCTAAGCTGCTGTTAACTGGAAATAAATCTCTACAGCTGCAATGCCTACTGCCCATAAGAGTAGGAATGACTGTTGGTTCAACTAGCAATGACTTTGTAGATAGGTTTCCAAGGAAACTTGACTAGCCCTCAGGGGAGCCTGCTATGCCAAGAAGCAGGTTTAGGTAAATTATTGAGGAAGCTTGCTCCTGCCCTCCTCATCCTTAAGACTCCTTTTCATAATGTTTACAGAAATAAACCAAGCCAACCAAAACCAAAGTTGTTTTCCTGTAAGGTTTGGTCTTATGCATTGCCTCAGTTTTGTCTCTTGTACCACAGCAAGCACTGTTATTTTAACAAATAGTAATCTTTCTGAAACAAGTTGAATATTCATCTATTACAAATTGTTCTGGAGACATTTACAGAGTGGAGACTGAATGTCATATAATAGAGTGAGATGAGAAAGGAAGGATACTGTAGTGGAGGTGTACGTGAGTTATAGAAGCAAAGTTATGTTTTTCTACCCTATCCTATTATGTGGGACTATATACTGAACAGCAAGCTGAAATATCTTTTCCTTTATTTGCTAATACCCAGATTTTCTTAAGTGCTCAGCGTCCACAAATCCCACTGCAATCACTAGGAACCAGAGATATTCATTCAGCACCTTTGAAAACCAGGCTATATTGACTTTGTGTTAAATGTTGTGTTATCTAGACCTGGTGGGGATTTTTTGTTTGTTTTTTTTTTTTAAAAAGAGAGCAGCAGGAGCACTCTAGCTACATGACATTGTGTGGATACCACTTCACTAGATCTTTATGAAAATAGGTTAGAAAATGACATTATTCAGTGATTAAAATATCATGTGACTTTTAAAAAAAATCTAGAATTTGGAACCTTAAATTGGTTTGTCAGAGTTATCTACAGGCTACAGTAATCTTTTGGGGATTTCTTAGAATCATAGATACTCCTGGCAACTATTGTGTGGCTGTTCCTATGTATAGCATTCAGCGTATGCATTGCTGGGAAACAGTACATATCACATTTTCTGAATAACAGAAAAAAAAATCCCTAAATCTCTTGTATCAGACTATCGGGAATAAGGAAGTAGTGGAAGCCTCATTGCTAGTCATTCATATCTGGACTGGACAAAATATTTGAGAATATTTACAAAACAATTGGTGTAGGGTGGACTGAGCATTGGAATGAGAGCTGATCAATATGAAGTTTCAGATAAATTATAGTTGTGTGAGTATAGGATTTAGAAACAGACAAGATGGCAGTATTCTGATACTGAGTTGGCATGAAGAGTGAATAAGCTTTTGCTTAATAATAAGCATATACCTATCCCTTTAAAAAACTGCACAGTATAATTATGGGCTTCATCTGAAATCATTTGCATCACCTGCAGAACAGGATTCTTCATTCTTTCAACCTATTCAGCAGAAGTGTGGCTGTCACGTAGAACTGTTTCATAATCGATTTCATGCAAGTCATTCTGCAGAGTTGGAAGTGGAGAAACGAACAGTTGCTCACCCTTCTGAACAAATCAGTTGAAGCAATCTCAGAATACAATATCCATGTTCCTTCGCATAGTAGGAAACAATAGGTCCCTCCACAGCAAATATGATTGGTGCAATGCTGTGGCCTGATTTGTGCAGGAGGTCTAACAATCCTTTCTGTCCTTTAAATGTATAAATCCCTTTAATTATAGATGCTGAAGCTGAGGAAACAATGACATTAGCTGAACAACTTGTATATAGCTGCAATGCCATCTGTCTTTGAAGAAAAATGGCTCTTGTTGGCCATTGTTAGAGCATCTATTTCTGCATTAGTGAAATCCTTTCCCCTTGTGAATTTGCAAATACCGCCATCACACAAGGACATTCATGCAGACAAACAAGAGACCATATCTGAACAGCTTCTCTTAAGGCAGCATTCTAAAACTAGCATATCTAGGTGATACTCCTCTACTAACTAGTATACTCTTTTAATGACCTTTGGAAATCTTTGGTAGTAACATTCTGAACTCCACAGAAGTAGCATCATCTGCATTGGATGGCTACATTTTAACAGAAAGAATCACTCCGCTTACCTTTTTATAAACAAGCCCACACACAATAAGTCAGTCTACACCCAGTCAGTGATAGACAATAGCAGTCTTCACCCGATAACTATCCAATAGTTGTCATAATAAAATATTGTCCTAATCAAGGGATCCCACAAATTGTTAGATTAAATCTGTAGTGTGAATGAGTCATACCAGAAGTTTATGAATATTGGTATGCTCAGAGGTCAGTTCATGCTGCAGGTGCTCAGTATGTCTGCAAATTTTGTTTTGGGTGTCAAAAGTTGGGTACCCAAAAATAATGGTCAATTGTGAAAATGACCTGGACTTCTGTTTCCCCATCACTAATGTGGGAATACTGAAACACGGCCTTAAAGGCGTGAAGATTGAGCTATTGTGTTGTATATCTTCCTTCGTCACTATTACTCCTGTAGCAAGTAGCAGCACTAAATGATTCTTGCAGTGATGTGTGAGGCAAAAAGAATGCACGGGGATTGCTATAATACCAACTAGCAAAAAATCTTCCTAAGCACCTGAAAAGAACTGCTACTCACTGTGCCCTGTCCCTTGTAAAGAGCCACAAAACACTGTGTTTTGGGTAGAAGGAAAAATGGGAGACTGTCCGGTTTTACTAATAGTCATAACATAAGAATGGTCAGACCAATGGTCCATCATAGCCTAGTATCCTGTCTTATGACAGAGGCCAGATGCTTCAGAAGGAATGAACAGAAAAGAGCAATTATCAAGTGATCCATCCCCTGTCATCCAGGCGTAGCTTCTGGAAGTCAGAGGTTTAGGGACACTCAGAGCAGGGGGGTTGTATACCTGATAATCTTGGCTTATAACCATTGAGGGATCTTTCCTCCTTGGACTTATCTAATCTTTTTGTAACTCGAGTATAATTTTCAGAGGGGTAGCCGTGTTAGTCTGGATCTGTAAAAGCAGCAGAGAGTCCTGTGGCACCTTATAGACTAACAGACATTTTGGAGCATGAGCTTTCGTGGGTGAATACCCACTTCATCAGATGCATGTAGTGGAAATTTCCAGGGGCAGGTATATATATGCAGGCAAGCTAGAGATAATGAGGTAGTTCAATCAGGGGGGATGAGGCCCTGTTCTAGCAGTTGAGGTGTGAAAACCAAGGGAGGAGAAACTGGTTCTGTAATTGGCAAGCCATTCACAGTCTTTGTTTAATCCTAAACTGATGGTGTCAAATTTGCAGATGAACTGAAGCTCAGCAGTTTCTCTTTGAAGTCCGGTCCTGAAGTTTTTTTGCTGCAGGATGTCCACCTTAAGGTCTGCTATAGTGTGGCCAGGGAGGTTGAAGTGTTCTCCTACAGGTTTTTGTATATTACCATTCCTAATATCTGATTTGTGTCAGTTTATCCTTTTCCGTTGCGACTGTCCAGTTTGGCCGATGTACATAGCAGAGGGGCATTGCTGGCATATGATGGCGTATATTACATTGGTGGATGTGCAGGTGAATGAACCAGTGATGGTGTGGCTGATCTGGTTAGGTCCTGTGATGGTGTCGCTGGTGTAGATATGTGGGCAGAGTTGGCATCGAGGTTTGTTGCATGGATTGGTTCCTGAGCTAGAGTTACTATGGGGCGGTGTGCAGTTACTGGTGAGAATATGTTTCAGGTTGGCAGGTTGCCTGTGGGCAAGGACTGGCCTGCCACCCAAGGCCTGTGAAAGTGTGGGATCATTGTCCAGGATGGGTTGTAGGTCCCTGATGATGCGTTGGAGAGGTTTTAGCTGGGGACTGTATGTGATGGCCAGTGGAGTCCTGTTGGTTTCTTTCTTGGGTTTGTCTTGCAGTAGGAGGCTTCTGGATACACGTCTGGCTCTGTTGATCTGTTTCCTTATTTCCTCATGCGGGTATTGTAGTTTTGAGAATGCTTGGTGGTGATTTTGTAGGTGTTGGTCTCTGTCTGAGGGGTTAGAGCAGATGCGGTTGTACCTCAGTGCTTGGCTGTAGACAATGGATCATGTGATGTGCCCGGGATGGAAGCTGGAGGCATGAAGGTAGGCATAGTGGTCGGTAGGTTTACTGTATAGGGTGGTGGTAATGTGACCATCACTTATTTGCACCGTGGTGTCTAGGAAGTGGACCTCCCGTGTAGATTGGTCCAGGCTGAGGTTGATGGTGGGGTGGAAGCTGTTGAAATCGTGGTGGAATTTTTCCAGAGACTCCTTCCCATGGGTCCAGTCGCTACAGAAAAGGATAAACAGACACAAATCAGATATTAGGAATGGCAATATACAAAAACCTGTAGGAGAACACTTCAACCTCCCTCCCAATACACCTCAACTGCTAGAACAGGGCCTCATCCCCCCTGATTGAACTACCTCATTATCTCTAGCTTGCCTGCATATACATACCTGCCCCTGGAAATTTCCACTACATGCATCTGACAAAGTGGGTATTCACCCACGAAAGCTCATGCTCCAAAATGTCTGTTAGTCTATAAGGTGCCACAGGACTCTTCGCTGAGTATAATTTTGTCCTTCACAACATCCCCTGGCAATGAGATTCGCAGGTTGACTGTGCATTGTATGAAAAATTACTTTCTTATGTATGTTTTAAACCTATACATTTTGTTGGGTGACCCTGGATTCTTGTACTATGTGAAGGGGTAAATACTACTTTTTCTCAACACCATTCATGATTTTATAGACCTCTAACATACCGCCCCCCTTAAGCTGTCTCTTTTCTAAAATGAAACTCCCAGTCTCTGTATTTTTTCCAACTCTAATAAGTCTTTTTTTGAGATGCAGCAACCAATACTGCACAGGTATTCAAGGTGTGGATATGCCATTGATTTATATAATTGAATTGTTGTATTTTCTGTCTTATTATCTATCCCTTTCCTAACAGGGCCGGCTCCAGCTTTTTTGCCGCCCCAAGCAGTGAAGAGAAAAAAAAAAGGGGTAAAGCTGCAATCGGCGGCCCTTCGGTGGTAGCTCTCCTGCGCTGCTTCATTCTTTGGCGGCAGTTCGGCAGCCGGTCCTTCCCTCCAAGAGGGACTGAGGGACTCGCTGCTGAATTGCCGCCGAAGACCTGGACGTGACGCCCCTTTCCATTGGCCTCCCCAAGCACCTGTTTCGTGCACTGGTACCTAGAGCCAGCCCCGTTTCCTAATGGTTCCTAGCATTCTGTTTGCTTTTTTTGACTGCTGCTGCATGCTGAGCAGATGTTTTCAAAGAACTGTCCACAATGACACTTTCTTGAGTGGTAACAGCTAATTTACAGCTCATCATTTTGTATGTATAGTTGGAATTGTGTTTTCCAGTGTGCATTACATTGCATTTGTCAACACAGGGCAACAAAATGGCAGATGAAATTCAATCACCCAGTTTTGTGAGATCCCTTTGTAACTCTTCACTGTCAGTTTTAGACTTAACGACTTTGAGTAATATTATATCATCTGCATACTTTGCTACCTTACTATTTACCCCTTCTTCAGATCACTTATTGCACTGGTCCCAGTACAGATCCTTGGGGGACCCCACATTTACCTCTCTGCCTTGTGAAAACTGACCTTTTATTCCTACCCTTGTTTCCTGTCTATTAACTGGTTACAGATCCGTGAGAGGATTTTCCCTCTTATCCCATGACTCCTTACTTTGCTTAAGAGCCTTTGGTGAGGGACCTTGTCAAAGGCTTTCTGAAAGTCCAAGTATGTGATAGCAACTGTATCACTCTTGTCCACATGTTTGTTGACACGCTCAAAGAATTCTGATAGCTTGGCAAGGCATAATTTCCCTTCAGAAAATCTGTGACTTTTCCTCCAACATATTGTGTTCATCTGTGTGACTGATAATTCTGTTCTTTACTATAGTTTCAACTAATTTGCCTGGTATTTAAGTGAAGTTTACCAGCCTGTAATTACCACGATCACCTTTGGAGCCCCTTTTTTAAAAGTTAGCATTATATTAGCTATCTTCCAGTCATCTTGTACAGAAACTAATTTAAATGATAGGCTATATACTGCAGTTAGTAGTTCTGTACAGAATTACAGAATTTCATATTTGAATTCCTTGAGAACACTTGAGTAAATACTGTCTAGTCCTGGTGATTTATTACTGTTTTTTTTTTTTTTTAAAAAAAAGGTTGCTGTTAGTTTCTCTTTTGCTAGTTGCTCTTCAAATACTTCTGTCCTGCCTAATTATATAGCAATAGCCCACCTTAATTGATTGGTCTCATTAGAGTTGGTATGACAACACCCATTTTTCGTGTGTGTGTAATCTTCCTACTGTATTTTCCACTGCATGCATCCAATGAAGTGGAGTTTTAGCCCACGAAAGCTTATGCTCGAATTTGTTAGTCTCTAGGGTGCCAAAAGTACTCGTTCTTTTTCATAATAGAATCTGTACACTACATTTCTTGAATAGGGGTTAAAATATTGTTAATTGAGATAATCAGATATTATTTGTACTCTGCTGTATTCTGACTTGGGAAAGTCTCTCAAACAGCTGGAAGAACATCTAATGTCAGCATTTTGGTTTGACTGATAATATTCCCCAAGGGTGGTGATATTCCACTGAAGTGCTATACAGGTTTTCAGCCTCACAAAAGAGACAGCTGTCTCCAATATAACGTTAGTAAAGCTCTCTTTTTGGCAGGTCATCTTTGAATTTATTGAAGCCAGTATTTACTACTACTTAGCTTTTGCGCAATGTGCCTAAGGGGCAGATGGTCAGGATTCATCATCTGGAATTTGGACTGTTGGTTGGATCATTAGCTTCCTCGACTTGGGCTGGGTTGGGTTCTGACAGGGAGTGCAACGTGAAGGCTGATCTGTGCCCCCGAGTATTTACTGAAAATTGACAATAGCTTTCAAGCATGCATTGGATCACTGTCCATTTTGTTTCACAAATTGATTTTCTGCCTCTTTTCTGCATCCGTCTTCCATCGTCCATCTGCAAGTTTAAGTAACACTTTTCAGTTAGATGTTGCTTTGCTTCTCAGCCCTTTCAGCTGCAAGTGACCTTTAGGTAGCTGCTTTCAGTCAGTTAATTGAATCAACACTAATGTGAGGCACTGTTGTGCCTCTCACCCTTTCCCAGTCTGCCGTTACCATACTGTCCAGCTTGAATTATTTCCGTTATTACATTTCATTGTCTTGTCTTGTCTTGTAGGTTTTGCAGTAGCCCAGTGTATAAACCAGCCCAATCCATCACCGCTTTCATCGCCGTCTCCTTCTTCCAGTGGCAGTGGGAGTACTGGACACTGTGATTCAGTTACTGCCAGCTCCACTTCCACTCCTTCTGCAGCAAACAGTCCGTCAGGTAAATCACAGTTTTCAGCTTTGGCACACTAGTTTGGCACACATCCAGCATGCACACTAGTTTATTTTATAAATACTTATTGGGTTAAATTGTAAGTCATGTTTCAGACCTTTTTTTTACTATGCTGGATGTTTTTGCAAAACAGATTGTGAAGATCTTTTCAGCTTTCTGGACTACTTTAGTCTGTGGATACTTTACTATTGTCAGTGTTGATTTGAATGTTGGTTGAAAGATGCACCTTTACCTACTTTCTCTTTGTCTGCTAGCAGGTTGTCTGCTCTAGTTTGTTTTACCTGGAATTATAATATGGCAGATTTATAGCTCGTCATCTCAGCTGGAGCCCCTGTGAATAAGTGTGAGATTTTGCACTCAGTGTAACTTTACGCAGCTGAATGGTTTTGTTCACACGCCACTTCTTGTGGTTGTGCCTTTGATTTTTTAAAATAAAATGACTCACTTTTTTATATTTAAAACTGACAGTTATATTTATATTTGTATCTATAGGGCAAACATGATCTATTTCAACACATGTTGTCTCTAGGTTGTTGCATGGTAAAAGTTGGGCCATGATTAACGTGGAGTTTTGGTTAAACAGACATTTGAGGAGACTCAAGTACATGCATTCCACGTATGCTGACTGACAACAGTAACGTGCTTTCAAAGATTTTACACAGCAAACCACAGTAGTGCCATTATGCAAAAGTGCTTAATGTGAATATTTTACAATGAGATTCCTTTTTGCAGTCCAAGTTAGGACTTCCTTTTCCATTCTTCCTTTATTTTTAAAGTATTTGTAGAACATCCCATACTGACATTTGTTCTGAACATTCATTATATCAATCCATTCATTGACATACATGAGTCAGAGAGATGCTGAGACACAGAGTTGGGGGCAAGGAAGGAAAGTCATTCTGCAGCAGATTCTCCTTGAAATGCTTCCATTGTGCACCTGTTCCACTCAAACCAGTTTTGGTTTTGAAAATTGAGGTGATGACTATTTTAAAAAATAATCAAGTGGACAGCCATTCCCAGGCTTGAAATGTGGATAATCACCTGCAATTCTGACTACCATTCTGAGTGGCCATTTCATTTTCTGATCTTAACTCAGAGGCATTCTGTTGTTATCATCCTTTGGGGAGCCTGAGAGAGATCTATTTAAATTTATTGCAGGGGGCAATGTTCTAAAAATGAGATTTTTTTTTGATGGTTATGATAAGCATTCCATGATCCACACTTATGAAATTATAAACCAATTAGTAAACACTAAAAGATGTGGTAACATCAACCTTATATCAACATTTCAGAAGCAGAATGAGTTAAGTTGTGTGAAGTACTATGTACTCCGGTACCAATAAAGTGGCATTAAAAATCATCAGAAAGTTATAATTTGTAAAAGATAATATATTGTGTGTTTACATAGCTGCTCAGTCATGAAGTACAGACCCTGCATACTTGCCCTTAAGCCACATCTTAAATATTGCTTAATTTTTCAGTGTCTGATTGTCCTTAATTACCACATGGTCAGAAAGTGAAGGTCCATTCAACTATCACTCTATAAAGAAATGGACAGCAAAAAAAAACCTAGTTTTGAAATGACTAGTTCTGACTAAAATCACTTCTCAGGCTTCAAAGAGTATTTATAAAATACTGTCAAGTGTTTTTATCAAAATCCAAGAGGCTCTCTCTGTCTGCCACAAATAAAATCTCTGGGGGATTGCATAATTCTCATACGTTTAACTGATTGGACTCTATTCTGTCAAGGAGGGAAGTGAGTTGGATCCCTTCTGAAAATGCCTGCTGCCAGCCATTATCCAAGACGCTGTAAACTCCATTATCTCTGATGATCATGACCTTTGTAGTCACTTGGGGAGTAATGTTGTCTCTAAGGTCGCCAGAATCCAAAGCACTTGGGGTTTTATAGGTCAGAATCAAAACATAAACTTTACTAAGAAACAACCTGGCAATCAGTACAGATCACATAGCACAGATGGTTATTCTCCCTGCTAGAAGTACCACTTAAGTGGTCTGCAGCATCCTACATCATTTTAAGATTGTCACCCTATGTAGAGCACCCTACAGTCATCCTAACTGGTGGTTAAGGCATACACTTTGAAAAGTGTATAATCTTCTTGTCAGAGATGAAAATACTCTGTTATTAATCACAAAAAATCATTGCCTATATAATCCTTTTCCCCACCTCTATCTACAACATGTAGAGATACATTGCATCACCATTTTGATAGAAAACAAAATACAAAATTCAAAAGTACTAAACTAAAACTCATCTTTTAGTAACTTGCTCAGAGTTTTGAAATGACCTTGTAGACATTCTATCAAAAGAGAGAGAACTATGTGGGGATTGAGAGAATAAAGAGACGGCAGGATTTTCAAAAACTCCAGTCTGAAAGGGCCTCGTATGCAAGATTTATATAGCTAGAAAACATACGCTGAGGAGAATGCAACCCAAAAACTCTATTTAATGTCTATATGCTGTACTTGAATCCTTAGTGTGACCATGAGCTGGCATAAGTAAATGTGCAATCTGACTCTTGTCAATGGTGGCTGAGAAAAGAACCGTACATTAATTTTTGTTACACATATTACAGTAGTGCCCGAGGCCCCATTGTGCTGTATGCTGTACAGACGAAAAGAGAAGACCCAAAGAGCCTGAATTTAGGTCTTCTACCACTGTCAGAAGGAATCCTTCTGCAGCAAGACAAAACATTCTTCATTCATATAGTACTTCCTTATTTTATACTATTAAAAATGATTTCTGGTTACACGTGGCCACCCCAAACTCAAGTATCTGAATTCCTGCCTTGAGTTGTATTATTTATTCCAGGCAGATGTCTTTTATTTGTGACTAGCTGTGTCATCCATGAACAAATCAGTTAATCCAAAACAGATATTTCCCTGGTAATAATATAGAAAGATGATAGTGTATAGCCAATGGCATAGTTCACAATTTTCCAAAATCTATTTATTCAGTGTGCTGTTTCCAGTAAACTTTTATTTATTTTAATCCTGTAATTTAAAGTGCTCAGTCAGGTGGGGCTTTTCATTGTTGACTACAGATATCAGATTAAGGTTTTGAAGTGTTTGTTTTTCAGCGTCAAGATGGGTGAGGCAATATCTTTTAGTGGACCAACTTCTGTTGGTAAGAGAGACAGACTTTCAAGCCGCACAGCACTCTTCTTCAGGCTGAAAAACTTGCCTCTCTAACCAACAGAAGTTGATACAATAAAAGATATTACCTCACCTACCTCATGTCTCTAAGATCCTGGGACTGATATGGTTACAACTACATTGTTTTTCAGTTTCTGCACTTTGAAATTCTGCTAAATCACTTAGACTGAGTGAGCTACCCACATTAAACATAACCCATGTTCTGGTTAGTTCACAGGTGCAGCCTTAAAATTCTACTGTTCTGCAGGAAGAAATCCTTAATTTAAAAAAAAAAAAAAAAAAAAAAAGAAAAAAGAAAAGAAAAACAAGATCTCATTGAGTTTCATTGAATAACCCTGCAAGACAGGGGGGAGATTCTAAAGTTCCAGGATTCTGGGTGCAAAGTATTTTAACTCTTAATCTTCCCCTGAATAGCTTTCTGGAATCATTTTCAATGCCCTCACTTCTGGAACTGCTGCCTCTGAAATTTGTACTCTTAAAAGCAATGTGTTGATTTACCCAGAATTATAGAAATAATAGCGCCCTTCCAGGAATTTGCCCTTCTAGGAGCAGCACTTCCAGGGGAGAGGTCACTGCAGCTGTTTTTTCTCAGACCTGCTTCACATAAGGGTAGGTTTGCAGGATACCTGCCATCTGTCTATACTGCATCTGGCTCATCTCTGTTGCACACAGTGATCTTATTTAAGTTTCATTCCATTCCTATTTGTAAAGGCTGCTATCAAATTTTTAATATAAGGAGTTAGAAAAAATATGCTGATACACATATAATTGTTTTTGCTGTTTTAAAAACTCAGGTTGAAAGGCTATTGATTTTTTCCATCTTCCATAAAGAGTCAAATTTTTTTGGAATTTTGTGCACTATTGATGCTGACTCTTTTGATAGTTAATCTACATTTCAAATGGATTATACTTAGGAAATTTTTATCCTATTGAATAGCTGTTAAAGGCATTTTCCAACAGGCTACTTGCGTAATGTGCCCAAATTACTGAAAGTTGCATAATAAACTAGAAATCCCACACCTGCCCAATTCCAGCACTTATCCAGAATTGCAATATATGAAGTGAAACTTTCAGTTCAGCTTCCAAACTGTACTCATTGCCAGAGGCAGAGATTTTAAAAAACATAGCATCTGATTGGCATACTCTAGAAAAGCAAACAGTGGATGCAATAGACTTCTGACATTATAGAAACTTTTAATATACAGTGAAAGTTACTTTCTATCACTTCTGCTTACATCAACAGAACCATGGTATTTTCCTTCAGGAGGGATGTAACTAAATGTTTTGTATATTGCAAACCTACTACATATATTTTAGTCACTGGGAGACAACAGTGGTTATTTATCTACTTTTCTGTGAATAAATTAAGCTTTTTCCAGCTCTTAATGCTACTAGACACACTGATAGCTAATGTTATATTCCAGGACATAGACCTTTAAACTTACAGCAACCTCTAAGTCCTTGTGTAGAAAATTATGGGGTTAAATCAGGGGTGAGCAAACTTTTCGGCCCCAGGGCCACATCTGAGTATGGAAATTATATGGTGGGCCATGAATTCTCATGAAATTGGGGGTTGGGGTGCAGGAGAAGGGTGAGGGCTCTGGCTGGAGTTGCAGGTTCTAGGGTGGGGCTGGAGATGAGAGGTTTGGGGTGTATGAAGATGCTCTGGGCTGGGACCGAGAGGTTGCGTGGGCAGGAGAGGGATCAGGGCTGGGGCAGGGGGGTGGAACATGGGAAGGGGTCAGGAGTGCAGTATCTGAGTGGTGCTTACCTCAAGCAGCTCCCGGAAGCAGCGGCACGTTCCTTCTCCAGCTTCTACATGGAGGTGTGGTCAGGCGACTCTGCGCACTGCCCTGTCCGCAGGTGCTGCCCCTGCAGCTCCCATTGGCCACAGTTCCTGGCCAGTGGGAGCTGCAGGAATGGCTCTTGGGGCGGGGCAGCGTGCAGAGCCCCCTGGCTGTCCCTGCGCATAGAAGCTGGAGGGGGGGACATGCTGCTGCTTCCAGAAGCTGCAGCATACACAGAGCAGGGCAAGCCCGTGACCCCGCTCCCTGGCGTGAGCTCGATTAAAACATCTGGAGGGTCAGATGCAGTTTGCCCACCCCAGGTTAAATGGAAGTCTTGCAATAGCTCTGATTGTTCCTTAGAAGTCAAAAAGCAGAAGTTGTTATGTACTGGAAGAAAGGAAAGTCCCTAGAGGGAAAGAGCAAACAATACAGTCAAAACAAGTCAGATTCATTGCTAGCAGGTGTTATACTTGTGATCTTCCTTGAAGAGGGGGGAGGGATAGCTCAGTGGTTTGAGCATTGGCCTGCTAAACCTAGGGTTGTGAGTTCAGTCTTTGAGGGGGCGACTTAGGGATCTGGGGCAAAAATCAGTGCTTGGTCCTGCTAGTGAAAGCAGGAGGCTGGACTCAGTGACCTTTCAAGGCCCCTTCCGGTTTTAGGAGATACATATATCGCCAATTATTATTATTTACTATTAATTATTTATTATTGTGCCCATGTGAACAGTTGTTGTGTATAAGATGAAAACATTCTCCTGGTAGTCATATCTTCATCACTGTGCTTTTTGAGCTTACAGTGTAGCCCCTTTGCTGTCAGTAACTGAAAAATGTATTATTAAATATGCTTATGTGTGTATAGTAAATGGGCTAGGGAAGCTTTATGCTTCTATAGAATTCATATGCTAGCCAACAATATACAATCATTGTTACACCATATTTTACTGAGTATTTTTAGAACTGTCAAGTCATAAAATGCAGCTGGTTTGATCTTGCTTTAAGAAAATATTTAAGGGATGATACGAGGATATATAAGCCAGCACTAAGTAATGAATGTTTGGGGTTTCAGGAGGTTTTTCCCCTTCTTGTATGCCATTTACAGCATACTGCGCTCCTAGTTGGGGCACAAGTTGCTTTGGAAGTGAACAGATTAAAATGGAAAGGATATTCCTTTGTTGCTGAGTTATAGTAATTTGCATTCTGATTTGTAGAGAATATACATTCCAAAATTCTGAGAACTGGGATCCTGTAGAAAAATGCATGCCATCTTGCTGACATCTCCTCTATCCCTTCCATTTGTGATTCAGTAACCTAACTGTGGTGTTGTTTCAATTCTGTTATGCTAGTAGTCCTCTCTGTTAACTAGGTACAAAAATACTTTTAACTAAAGTTTCTTTTCTAGAACCCTACCTATGTGCTAAGCAGTCTTTCTCTTTTCTTAACTGCTGGTTGTCACTTGATATCTCTTTAGAATACTGCCGTTGGCTTTGTTAAAATCCAAGTGCAATATTTCAGTTTCATGTCTTTGAGTAGAAATATTTGATTGTCCAAAATAGTATCCTTTTGGCAAAATAGCACATGCTATCATATAATTTATTGCCACTGTGGGATTGGAATATTACTATTACACCAACATTTCTAAAAGATTGGTTCTATTTAATATTTTTAGTGTGTCTGGCCAGATTACAGCGTAAAAGTCTACCAATCCTGCCTCAGTGTAACTTCAGTGGGAGTTCAGCTGGTGTCAGAATTGCAGGATCTGGCCCTAAATGCCATAAGTAAATCTCCAAATACGTAGGTAACAAAATAACATGATTTTAATTAATTTGTAAGGAACATTAAATACACACACAGCTGTCAGAAGCGTTTTCCTATCTTACAAGGCTCTTGATGTGACTTATGATACCACACAGAATACCAGCAGTTATGAAAAGGTCCGTCACTTATCCTTGTTGACACTCTAATATTTATCCTTTGTGTCCACTCCAGTTTCCCTTCTGTTTCATTGTGAAAGCCTTTGTATGATATATCACTGTGTTTTCCTCTAGTAAGGTCTGGCAGGAAAGGACGACGGCGGGTGTTTAGTCTGTCGGAGGCTGACAGTCACGGTGGACACTGGGTTTAGGTCTTCAAGCAGCAGCTGCAACCGCAACTCGTGCAAAAGCAATGCAGGCAGGTTCCTCCATCAGATTTCAAAAGGCCACAACGTTTAATAGAGCATAGCCATTATCTATTTCCATACTAACAGAATGACTATCTACTATTATATGCATGAAATATAGAACTTAAAAATAGCATCCACCTGTATTTGGTTATTCTAGTTAAGAGCATCATATGTAGATATAACAATTGACTTCTAAAAGGTTTTAACTGGTGGTTTCTCCTGTTTTTAATTATTCTTGGTTATCGTGCTAAAAGAATTAAAACTCCTCTCCTTGCCTGGAAAAGGTATGTCAAGTCCCAGCTTTCAAGCAGCCATGTCTTCTTTGAACAGGAGCAGCTATGGCTCCAGTGGAGTTCAGTAAGCACGGGGTTCTAAATTGGCATGAATGCAAACAGCTAGCCAGTCCAGCTGCAGGACTGTAACTCAGGTGCAAGAGAGAAACTTTCAGCTAAAGACTGTCCAGGATTTGACCAGTCATATTTTCTATTCCTACAGAAATTCTCAGAATCTAGTCAGATGTTGTTATGGAATTATTTTTTCTGGCTTTGCTTCAACCAGGCAATTTCTCACTGATATGAAAGAGTGGGAAAATTAGCCTCAAGACATTACTGAATAATTGTGTTTACTTGGATCAGACTAGTCTCTTTTTGTATTCTTTATAGTAGTGGCATGAAAATAGAAAAATATTGCTGGTTTTGTTGGATGATATATAAACAACTTCCCTTATTTTTTGTAGATTTTATTAATACTCTTCTCACTTAGTTTCCTAGTTGTTTTAGTTATTTCTTTTTATCCTTTTGTAGTGTTGCTGCATGATTTAATTAAGAGACTTTTCTTTAGACCACGTCTGACTTTTTTCACTTGGTCTGCTCCTTTTTCCCCACTTAACTCTTTCATTTTTGTAGAGTTAATCTAGGTGTTATCCTGCAACTGCTGAGCAAATCCTGGGGTGCTGGGCACCTTCATTTATCACTGAAGCTGGTGGGAGTTAAGAGCAATCAACACCTTGTGGGAATCTAGTCCTTATTTTGCAAAAACTAATCAGAAATTACTTAACTGCAAAAGAAAAAAGTTTACTCAATATTTTTCCAATGTTAATTTCCCACATCAGCCTGGCACACTCTCATTTCTACGAGTTACTGCACACCCCAGGAGCTAGAGAACTAATTAAGATAAAAAGAAACCCCCTTCACCGTTTTTGTGCAAAAGTCAAATTGAACTGTCACATTTGGTGAAACTCTGACTAATATCCTGGAGGTGAAGTGCCAGAATAACATGGGAGAATTCTATTCTTTCAAGATACCAACTGCTTTGTTACTCTCTCTCTTGCCTCTCAGTGCCTCATTGATTTGATTGAGGCTTGAGATCCAGGAGTGAGATCCTGTGAGATATCTCCAAAGAAGCAGAATATTCGCTCGTTAGGGCATTTTCCGCTGGGCCTGGGGCAGGAATTCCCACAGGTCTTGTGAGAGTACGTATTCTTGCCAAATGTCCTGCCCATGTCATAGACTCTAGAGTTTTGGATCAGCTATAAATAGGCATTCAAACCTTCAGATGCTTCTCTGAACTGAACTCAAACTCCAAACATTTTGTAATTGGTGATAATATATTATCTCACTGATGGAATGATACTGAAGGACAGTAGCTCAGTTAATACCTCTGAAGGCTACCCATAGAAATCCTTTTGCATCAAGGTGATACTTTGGTATCCAGCATAAACACCTTGTATAGTACACGTTTTCAATATCAGTTGGTCCCCTTGTTCTGTTCCCTTGGATCCTTATTAACTCTGTTGCCTGATAATGTAAGATCACGTAATTATTTTTTTCTAGCCTTTAAAATATTTTATAGCTCGTAAGGACGAGTGTTTTGAATTAGACATAGATCTTACCTTTTAAACTGATGTAAGTTACCGACATCCATTAGAGAAATCAAAAATGTTTGTCATGCTAGTACTAGTTATCTCTATGCCGCTGTTCATTGTCTGCCCTCACTAGAGGCTATTTTTTCACTAATCCATAGTTACCACTGTCAGGCGTCCTGCTTGGATACAGCAAATTTGTCACTGCTACTCTTAAATATAGCAATGCAATAAAGGAAATGAAGTTCAGGGAGCTACTAATGGGTTATGGAAAGTAGATGATGCAAGAAAAATTACAGCCATTAATAATAAATATAACTTAGAGAAAAAATACAGTACAGAAGATCTCTATTTCTGTATTTTCTATTTATAAATACTACAGCTGAAATATTTCAAGGGCAAGTTGAATTTGTTTTGCTGATGTTTATGGTGCCATTTTCTAATCATTCCTCTGAGGTTGTTTTACAGTGTGTTGAATAGAAAATTGCATTTGTTGGCCCTGGATATGTTCCACAGATAAATATTTTTTCAACCATTTTTTTTCCTTATATATAAAAAGTGGGAGACATTTTAGCATTTGTTTAGGTATTATATAAGATTGGAACAGCACAGTGCAGTAAAAAATTAAAAAAAAAAAAGCTTTGTCCTCTGTTTACTTGTCCGCCATAGGATTAAAAAAAAGCATTTAGAATTATACCAAAATTATTTCTATGTACGGGAAAATGGCTGTAATTAAAGCAGTGAGGCATAGAACTAAAATGTAACAGATTTTTGAAGAGCTGCAGTAAAGCTGCAGATTTGTGTCCGTTGATACACTACATTTACCAAATTTACTAATGTGTCAAAATAATAAATTTTAGTGAGTGTTTTCACAATATTCAAAAGCCCAGATTATGTGTAAAAAATAAATTTTAAATTTGTTTAGTCATGGATCTTTTTGTTAACTATCATAATAAATACTGCAGACCTTTAAACAACTACACTACTACAAAAAAGACTTACTGGTTGGACTTTATTAAATGTTAGTAATTGCCTTGGAATTCAGAGAAATAAAAATTCATGTTGAACATTTTCTTAGCAATTCTTTGTCCTTCATGCAAGTCTAACATCGTTTCCTCTAACATCATTTACCACGTTTTCCCCAAAGCTTTTTTACGGCTAATTAGAAAAATCTGCAGAGTTATTTTGCCTCAGCACTCTTTCAAAAGGCAGCTAGTGGTGACCCTTGGGGGAAAAAGGTGGGAGCCAAGATTTTGCTACAATTTATGTGTCTTGTTTTTCTTTTTAAAAACAAAAACAAAAAAAACCCACAACAACAAAAAAAATGAAGAAGCTGTAGCCCGCAGACTGTCAGCAAAAGTGAAATGAAGTGGTTTCTGAAGTGAAAATACACATTTGTTTGGAGTCTTTTTAGCAGAAAGATGAGAATTCTGCAATGGAAGGAATAAAAACCATGTCTCTCACCCACACCCAAACCACTCATTTTTTCTGTCTTGGGTGACCATTCTTATCTTTTCATTTCATTCTAAGCTCTGCTGTTTTTTTTTCCTTGTGTTTTACCTTAAGTTTATATTTTCTGTTCTTACAGGATTAACCTGAATTCATATTGAAACTGAAATGTCTTTAAAGGTCATTCTGCTGTTAAAAAAAAAAAAACCAAAAAAAAAAAACAGTCCTCCACTTTCTCTCCACTCACTAGAATGCCTTGTAGAATTTTCTGCAGACTGCAGAATTTTCTTGTGCACTTACACATGCTCTCTCTGAAATGAAGAACCATGTAAATAGTCTGTCTGGTAGCTGGTTACCTGAGTTACTCCATTTGTGTTAGTTACTATAATCTGAAATAATACATATTGGCCTGACCTGGAAGATTTTCTAATATAGAACAAAACTTACAAAACAATTGGGGTTTTTTCCATTGAAGCCAAATTAGCAATTTTTCTGTCACTTATTTAGGATTTTTAAGGAAGAGGTGTAAAGGAATGTTAATTTATTAAAATGCTTCTCATTATGTGTAATTATTCCTAGCCACCTTCATTTTGTTTGCTCAAGCAAACAAAAGTGCAAGAAGCATAAACAGTCCTGTCTATCTGCATTAACCGAATGGTTCTGTAGAATTATTCTCCTTCCCAATCTCCCATGGTTGAATTGTCATGTTTGATTGTTTCACAGGTTCATTAGAACCAGGTTTCTTCATGGGAAATGAATTCTACAGTTTTCTGTTTTCAAAGAACTTTCTGATGTGAGGTTATGTTGGTTGCTCTAATCTATGCTAAATTCTAGGAAAGCTTTTTTCACTACTCTCCTGCACTTCATCCCACCAGAAATAATAGTAATGTCACATTTCAAAGGAATTACTTACACATAGAGTATTTAAGAGCTGTCCTTAATTCAAAAAGCTTACAGCTGGCATTTCATATCTCTACTAAATATTTGCTGCATTTCATTATTTACATGACCACAGGGTACATGTTTAAACATGTTGCTTCACAGATCTTTGGTTTCCTCCTGAGTTTTTTAAGTAAAGAGCTTTATACTGTTGGTGTTTTGTCAGGTGTATTGAGCACAACTCAAATGCTAACTACGGCCTAATGTTTTCTTTAGTAGATGACTCTTCAGCTCCTGAACAACCTCCCATGATCTTTTCCAGTCAGATGATGTTGGTGGATGAAACCTCTTCAGCTGCCTCAAAATCTGGCAAGAACCCTGTAAAGAACCCTGAAGTGGAAACAGCTAACCTATGCCCTAGCCTGATTCCTGCACAACAGCCTACGATATCTCTAATCTCCGATGACAATGCAGATGCACTGAGCGTAGAGTCACTCACACTGGTCCCACCGATTGATCCACACAGCATTCATACTTTCAGCTGCATTCCTCAGTCTTCCTTGCCGTCTGAAGTTTGCGGAGTGACAGAGGGAGAGGGTTCTGATCAAAGTCAACAAGCAGACTATGATGAACAGTGAAGAAAATGCAACTAACTGCTCTGTATTTTCTTTTAAGTGAGGTGATGGGGGCATTAATAAAGCCACAAAGGCCAGTTGGCTCACGGGAAAGAGGCCAATTACTCAGTAACTCAATGTATGGGCACTCTTTAAAATCAACATTATACATTCAGCATTTTTGAAGGAAATCTCTATTGTAATATGGGAAAATGAAGAAGCTTTGTTGGGCTGCCGGGGCTTCATAATGTTTTACTTTTCCAAATACAGAGAGACAGCATTTGCCAGGAAAAGGAAATATTTTAGGATATTATAGTACAGAGATGCTGTTTCCATTTGAAACAGTTTTTTTTTCCTCTTCTGTTGGTCTCATTCAGCTTTTAGAGGTATGGCATAAAGACTGACTTGGCCACTTTCAGTATTGTATTTGTAGGATTGTAAGCTTTAATATTGTATCCTCTGTGTAATATTTATTTCAGTGTTTGGCTCAAGGCAACATAAATATCAAGGAAAGAATTTTTTTATTAAAATGAAACAAATCCCTGATATAACAATCAAAGGCTTATTCAGGTTAATATAAGATGAGTTTTTGAGAGGCATGTTATATAGTTTTTTGCATAACCAATACAGAGGAATGTGAAGTAATTTAAAATCCTGATCTACTTTTTCTTAAGTGATTGTTTTAGTCTGTCAGTTCACTTCTGACAGAGGTAAATTGCGCCATCTGAGGGATGGCAAAATCCCTTCTGCAGAAGGACACTCTCTCTTCTTTAGAAACAGCCACAAGAGCTTGTGCTACATACAAGTTTTCATCTCCAATGTATCCAGGAAGGCACCTTACCCAGCTGATGGTATCTCACTTTAGAAGGATGAAACTCAAAAGGGAATTTTTCTATCTGGAACCAGCTAACCCTGACGTTAACCAGATTAAACTTCTCAGTGAATGTCAATCTGATCTGAAGCCTATCTGATCTGTAGGTCCTGGTACAGAGAAGATAGAAATTAAAGAGAGAGCATAAAACTTGGCAGCAGTTTGGCATGTTCTTTGCTGAATTAATTCATACCTTAACATGAATAGAATTTAACCTCTCTCAAGTAAATCTGAACTGCATTCATTTGAAGTGGTGATAAAACTAGCAGGGAATATTTATTGCTGCATAGATGATGATGATGAAAAGCATTTCCTGGTTCTCAGAAATTAACAAACACTTGCTTTTGCTTCTGTTTCGATTTTAGTTAGCAACGGAGCCTATTATGTGATTCTGTCCCTGTTGAAATCAGTGAGAATTTGCCATTGCATTCAGTAGTAGCAAAACTAGACTCCAGTCTTGTGTAGGATTAATTTGAAAAGCGCGTACCTATCTTCCATTCACCCTGCCATGGTTACACGATTGTTTGGCCCTCAATAAGGGAATACTTGAGCAGGATGTTTTAAAGGTTGTCTTTGTATATTTGACGCACCTCTGACTTTTGGTCTAACTTTGTTTGCCACTTGCTTTTCCAGGCTTGGTCCTTTGTGAAGTAACTTACCCTTAGCAAAATACACATATACATAATGTTAGAAGTGGTGATGGAGCCAGTAAGTGTTTGTTCCTATGTTCATAACTGACTGATTCAGATCTGTTACACTGTCTGACTCCTTTTCGCTCCTGTGGACTTCAGCAGGTGTTTAACCAGTCTAACTGAGAGTCTGATCCTGCAAATGCGATGGCCCCAAGCCCCACATGAAGTCTGAGAGTTGGGGGTTCTCAGCACCATTCAGGAGATGCTTAGCAACTTGTGGAACCGAACTCAGATGAGAATTTGGCCTTCGGGTGGAATGGGAGCCCATATTTCTTTTGGACTTTTCTTAGACATGGTAGTCGAAAGACCATCTCAAAAACAATTACCTGCTTATTTTGAAAGTCGTCTTTTGTGCTACATGTGACGTTTCACTCGACCTAGAGCACAGAAAATGCCATATTGCAAAGTGAATTGTTCTAAATAATGTTACTTTTAAATGGAAATTTGGGGTCTTTGTTAAAAGAAACATATTTACCTCATTTAGAATTACATTCTAGTTGAATTAAGTCAACAGGTACAAAATAGGCCAGTTAGCAAGCAATGCTCCCTCTTACCTCTAAGCCATAATGCACACCAAGAGATGGGACAAAGGAATTTTTTTTAATAAGCTTACAGAAAAATAAGACTTGAAAGGAAAGTGTCTTAGTCTCTGCTTCCAGATACATTGTGGTAGCTTTGAAAGCCAACAATCTACTTGAATTGTCTGCTGGAAGTTTTAAAGGGAAGAGGAGGGTGAAAACATGCATTGATAAAGAGAAAACAGAATAAATGACTGAACAGTTATGTCATTCAAACAATTGCTCAGACTGGTTTGTTTCTAATCTTAAAACGTATATAAGAATTGACAGTGCTTAATGCTGCATTAAGGAGAGTTCACTATATAAAACCCCTATAGATATTGAAATGTATCTTCTGGAAATCTTTGATCTGTTTACAAATATAGTGTATTACTCATCTGTTGTTCTTCGAAGAGTATCATATCTATCACTTATCAGAAAAGCTCAAGAGCTGTTTCCTTAGCCCCCTTTCGCTGTAAAAGGGAAGTAGAAACAAGAAAGCATTATCACAGCAGCTGCTTTTTTTTGTTAAAACAAGAATTGATTGAATCAATGTGTTCTCACTATCGGCTTAACCAAATCCTCACTGTTCTCCAAACATACGGGTCAAGCTTAAGGCTCAGTATTTTCAGTCCAATTCTATGGGGTCTTTAAAGAGGATCACTATAAAAATAGCAGGTGTAGAAATGGACCAGAACATAACACTGAATTTGAACTCACTCAAATGTGAGGAGATGCTGCAATCTGGTTGTGAATTTTGGGCTTTGTTTACATCCTTTACTCATGGCTCTTGCTGAGATAAAGCCACTCAAATTCCTCCCTGTGAGATAAGACCAGCAAAGAAGTCAGTGGTATATTGAATGTGACTTTCGCTGTTTCTTAGTCTATTCGTCTCACATGTATTTTATCAAATCTGTACCAAGATGCTGTAGTTCACATGGGTTGTTCTCTCTCTTCACCTTTGCTCTGCCCCATCACACTGATGGTCTTAGTAGTTTTCAATGAACTGTAAGAGTAGAACCTAGATTTTCAATCTAACAGAGTAACTGCAACATACACTTAAGTAATCTGGTGTAGGAAAATATCTAGAGATACAGGGCCTGATTCTGATCTCCACTTCACCGGAGTCAATAAGGTTTAATTCTTCTGGAGTCAGTGGAGTTGTGTGTATAAAACTGGTTTGAAGCCTCATTCACTTTCCTGAGGCTTTTTAAAATTTAAATTTAGGAAATTGTATTTTTGGTTTCCTTTGTTGTAGGATTCTGTGGATTAAACCATGCTCAGTAGAAATGTTGTCATTGTGTTAATAGATAGATTCATGGAAGATAGGCCCATCAATGGCTGTTAGCCAGATTGGGGCGGGCGAGGGGGTGTCCCTAGCCTCTATTTGCCAGAAGCTGGGATTGGGTGACAGGGCATGGATCACTTGGTGATAACTTGTCTGTTCATTCCCTTTGGTCCATTGGCCTCTGTCAGAAGACAGGATACAGGGCTTGATGGACCTTTGGTCTGACCCAGTACAGCTGTTCGTATGTTCTTAATATACAAATATAGAATCCATAATTTGAGAGGGTAATTGCCCTGGTCCCACAGTAAGGGATGACTGCACACACATTTTCCATTGCTAATTGGTGGTAGTTTAAAATTTAGATTGGATGAGTTATTGTATGTTTTATTAACAAACTGCTGGCTACCCAAGGAAATAGTGCATTTTGTTCCTTAAATTAGGCAGAGGGATGTAAATACGGAATTAACTTGTTAAAGGCGTTCTTCAGCATTCGTCATGACCTTTAGTTCGAGGAGTTCTATACTTTGTTCAGTTGAGGGCTTTGGTAACAAAAGGTGAGAGGATCTGTTCTTCAGTCACATGTATGGAATTAATGCAAGTAATTTCACATTCTGGATTGTTGTTAAAGATATGCCTGATGCTCAGACCAGAATTCTAGATCAGGGAATAGTCAAATCTGAATCCCTGTTCACAATTTAAGCCCATCTGTAGTGAGCCTCATAAATCCCTTGCACAGCAATGAGACTAGAAATAATGTTCCTTTGTGGATTTTAGTTCTAAAATTTCATTGCTATCTTATGCGTGCAAAGTTTTAAAAAATATTGAAAGTTTAAAATGGTTTAGTTATTGCAAAAGGAGCAGCAGCCAGCAGGTTTTAAGTTATTCTGATCTTTCTAATTAAGCAATAAGACATGGTTAGCTGTAATTTCTATGCTGTTATAAGTGGCCTTGGATGATTATTTTAACAGCTCTAGATATGCAATAATTACCCTGTAATTGAGTGCCATTTTTCCAATAGGAAATGGATTTTATTAATAAAGTAAGGGAAACCCATCAGGTCAAACTGTATCCAGATTTCTGAAGTCATTCATAAAATTTAACAACGTCTGTTTGCTATACTCTGTGTTTAATGTATTCTTCTATAATCACATTTGCTGTGCCTGTATTTGCTCTTATGGGTACATAACTATAGAATAACCTACTTAGTATTCACTATGCTAATCACTGCTTCTCCACAAAACCAGTCGTCTTCTGAAAAAGTTTAATAAGATGAGTGCTGTTAGCTGGAATTTTATTGGACAGCTACTACCTGGAGAATTAAATGCCAAAATGAAAGATTTCAGAAGGAAGAGGGAGGCATCAGTTAGGGGCCATGCCCTGGTGAGAAATCTGCCTTCCACCTCCAGCTACTTGGAAGGGAGAGGCTGCTGGGATTTTTACCGGGGTACTGCCTTTGATCCTTTTCTTTCTGGCTACTTCATGTGATATATTTAAAACTCCCTTCCCATCCTATACACTTCTCTGGATGCTAGAAAGGAGTTTTCTCTTCCACACATATGCAAAGCTACCACTACCACTACCACCATCTTGCTGGCCACTGTGCTCTCTTAACCAATTCTCCTTTTTGCATGATCGTCTCAGAGTAGCTTCGCTGCCTACCTCTGCTGCTGTTCAGAGCTTTCCCAAACATCAGCGAGATGAAACTGAAATTCTTGTCAGTCTTACTGCTTCCTACAGGCTTCTGAACAACAGCAGTGAACCTGAGCAGAATTTTGTTAGTTTCACTTTGCTGCTGCCCAGAAAAACTCTGAGCAGCAACAGAGGCACTGGAAAGCAAGTATTGCACTGGGTCAAATTCAGAAGGTTCTCTTCACACTATAAGGGCCAGAAATGTAATGTTTTTATAATAGAGGTTTAGATTTTATACAACTATTGCTGTCTTTGGCTCCCCAAAGTTTGTTAAAGCCCTACAGATTGCTAAAATTTCATTCCTTTTACAAAATATTCTAGAAGGTGTCGCTCGGTATTTTTACTAGTATATTACAAATTTAACACTAAATTGCACTTGTCGAAAGAATAATACATATTAGAGCAGTAGCCCTTTTTATTGTATTTAATTATTTGGTAATTAGCAGAATTCAGTCATCAATAATGGGTCATCCAGTCATTAGTGTGAATTAAAGTTCTACTATCTTGGATTAGAAATTTCTGTAGGTAACCATTCATGGGTTATTTTTTAATCATTGCAGTGACTGAGTAATATGTATATTTCACATACACAGTAGGTGAGTCTATATAAAGTTTCTTGTAGTGAAATAACATGTAGCTTAATGAATAGTAATGTTTAATGGCATTTATTCAAATTGTTTTCTGAAGAAAATGATACAGAGCCTGAGGTAAATCAGGTACTGTGTTCCCACTGTTAGTTTACAATAAGTGGTCACACATTGTGTGTGATTCTCTTGGCCACCAGCTAGTCATTATACCAGTCAAAATATTCTGATTTGGTTGCGTTTTCCTCTCTGGTGTAAAGGACTACCCCAGGAATGAGAGAGAGGAAAACCTGGCCCGTGTGTTAATGTTTATTACCCAATAAGTAGATGTAAGGACTAAGTGCAGTTGAAAATGTTATAATGTACATGAAGCTAATTTAAGAGGGGGCAGGAATTGTGAATGGTTTCAGTTTTGCAAACTAGAGATGATTTACTAGAACCCTGAAAGTCTGGCTTTGTTTGCCTTGTATAAACACTAAGGGTACGTCTTCACTACCCGCCGATACGGCGGGTAGCAATCGATTGCTCGGGGATCCATATATCGCATCTCATCTAGATTCACGTAGCTGAAGTTGCGTATCTAAGATCGATTTTTTCCCCGTAGTGTAGACCAGCCCTAAGTGCAGTAAAGAACTAACACGGCTACCCCTCTGATACTTGACAGCCCTAAGTGGTAATCCGTTAAACCACTGTAACTTCAGGCAGCACCGTTGTCAGCCTCTCCACCTGCAAATATGTTTCTTTTGTTGTTTGAGCTGTTGAACTTTGTTGCAAACATTTTGCTTCATTTTAAATTGCTTTGAAAGTTCAATTCTGTTTTAGATACAAAGGGGGAAACAAACCTATTTTTTTACATAACTGAATGTATTCAGGCATTGTGCAGTACGTAATCACTCAGTGAGCAGAAACGAGTATCTTCTGAAATATATTTGAATAACCTTGTGTATGAGATGTACTTGATTAAAAAAACACAGGGTGGATTTAATTCTGAAGTGTCTTTTCTACACGCAATAAGTATAAACTATTTAACATAATTTGTATTAGACATTCAGAGTAAATGTGACAGTACATTATGTTCATTTAAACTGAAGGAAAATGTAAATAAGTTTGGGGGAGGGGAAAACTTAGGAAATATTTGTGTACATTTCTGAAACCTTACAGACTTCTACAGAAGGGTGAATTTCCTGGCATGAATCATGTTCTGCTGGTGTTGAACACCTGGACAGGAATGAATAATGGAATTTTCTTTGTAAATTGAACTTTTGCAATAAAAATGGTGTTACTGAGAACCTTTCGTCTTGTGCTTCTGGGTTTATGTGCAAGCACATATAACATCAGTACATAGCAGCCCTATTACATCACTCTCAGCAGTTTGCTTTAATTAATAGGGACACATTTGTGTGAGTTTGGTTTGGGAATCCTCCAGTTAAAAATGGAGCTATACAGCAGATCTGAAATTTCTTACGCTGGTTAGGGAGGAAAGGATCAAGGGAGTGAATGGGGAAACAGGAAAGAGGCCAGCAGAGATAGTGAGAGGTCGTAGTTAAGGGATATAGAGCAGGGGACAAGGAGGATGGCTGGGCCATAGTTAAAGTAGCTGTCACTAAAAGACAGCAATCGCTTTCAGTTTGCAAATGCCCTTGCTGGCTGTTGGATGTGATTTCTTCCCAACTCTACCCCTGCGCTCTCAAAGGTGTGAAGTGCCAGACTTACGTATGGACCCTTTCAACTGAGGTTATTAGGTGCATTCGCATTATTTAGCCACTTCATCTCCAGGGGTGAATTAGTGAGCACACAGTCCTTGCAAAGCATTCCTTTTCAAGCTAGGCATTCCTCCAGGAGAAGTCTGAGAAGAAATTAAATTACATTGTAGCATGAAATAAGCAAACTTTATGATTAATAGATAGGAGAAAATGGCCCACAATTATAGGAAGCAAGTCTTGGCACACAAAAGAGAAGAAACAATGAGTTTATTTGAACCTGCAACAGAATGAACTTAATTTTACATTTCATAATGGGAACTTGACTAGGTAGGTATTGTGGATATAATTGTGAGGTGCCCCTCTCCATTTTAAATTGCTTTCTATTTGTGGCTTGCATCTCCTCCCCACACCTCAAACACACACCGTTAGCTGCCTTACTCCTGCATCAGGGCAAGCTTCTGGAGCCACGGTCAGCTCTAGGTATTTTGCCGTCCCAAGCACGGCAGGCAGGCTGCCTTCGGCAGCTTGCCTGCGGGAGATCCCCAGTCCCGTGGATTTGGCGGCATGCCTGCAGGAGGTCCGCTGAAGCCACTGGACCAGCGGACCCTCCGCAGGCATGCTGCTGAAGGCAACCTGCCTGCCGCCTTCGCAGTGATCAGCAGAGCGCCCCCCATGGCTTGCCACCCCAGGCACGCGCTTGGCGTGCTGGTGCCTGGAGCTGCCCCTGTCTGGAGCACCTTACAACAAAACCAACACACCAGCTGTATGAAGTAGGCATTATTATCCCTTTGTTCCAGAGAGGTAAAATGAGGCACAGAAAGGTGAAATGACTTGACCAGCAGCACAAATGTGTGTGAGATGGAACCAAGAGTCCTGATGCCATTCTGCCTGAAAAGTGAGTTCAGTAGAATGCTGCTCAGCATTGACCTGTTTCCCTACTTTAAGGCTTTGTTTACACATACATTGTACCACTTAACTATATTGGTATACTTAAAGCAGTACAATCCATCCTCCATAGTGTGGACACAGTTATAACATTGTAAAGGTACTTGACTCTGGAATAGTTATTCTCACAGGTAAGGTGTATAAGCTAACTGTGAAGACCCTTTCTAACAAGATAACTGTCTGCTCAAGTTATACTGATTCCACGACGACGGTAGGAAAATCACACCCTAACTGGTACAAAACCTGTGTTAAGCGAAGGCCTTAGTCATGTTTCCTAGCTAAAATAACACTCAGGAGGTTGGGGTACATATGGTACCTATAGAGTTGAAAGGGTGATTTCCTGTAAGAAAGTGCAACAGCTCCTGAATTGGGATTCTCTTTTGCCCAGCCACTTTCTCTGCAGTGCAATTATGCACGAATGCTGCCTCCTTTGTAGACAGTGAGGAGAAAAGAAGGTCCTAAAGGAGATGCAGATATAGCTTCCCCCCCAATCAAACACTAGGTAATTACCTGGATTATCCAGCCAGGTGCCTCAGATTTGTTTATAAAGCAGATTGGGTTTACTGATGGCCTGCCCCTGCTGCCTTTTGTGCATTTCAGTGGGACATTTGGGTGCACAAAAGCACAGTAAAGGGCTCCAAATGAGTAAGATACTAGTTTGCCTGTACAATCAACCACCTTTCAAAATTTTGCTGCCATAGGTTAAAAACTGCCTGACTTGCTTCTGTCCTTGTCACAAAGGCTTGTGATTTAAGACATAACTGGGAGCCAAGCAGCACATCTGGACTTCCTCATAGTCTAAGAACAGGATGAGCCATGTAATCATTGTTCTCAGTTTCCCCATCTGTAATATAAGGATGATGATGCTTCCTTGCTTTATTTTTATATATATTACAATAGCATTCTGAGGCCCATTCTTAATTGGGACGACCTTGCACAAAGCATTGTACAAACATGTAGTGGGGAGAGACTCCCTGCCCTAAAAAGTTACAATCCAGGCTAACGGCATGCTAAAACACATAGGGAGGAGTGGGAGAGGAGGCAGCATTAATACAAACAATAATTCAGGCCTACTTCGTACCTCACTCCTGCTTATCCATTATCATCAGCAGTGAATGTCCTGTAACCATCTCCTTTACTAACAAAGTCACCCACACAGCAGCTATATCTCAAAAGCATTTTATGCTGCTCAAGGCAGAGGCCCATATACAATTTCAGAGTAGTAGTTAGTTCATTCTAAACAGTCTGCAATGCAGCCACAGTGCACACAGTTTTATATTCAAGTTGAACCTCTCTAATCTGGTGCTCCCTTGTCCAGCAACATCCATGGTCTGGCATAGGTGCAGACTCCGTGGGTGTTCAGGGGCTGGAGCACCCACAGGGAAAAATTAGTGGGTGCGGAGCAATCACTGGCACCAAGCTCCTTGTAAATGGGTTGGGACGTGCCACCCACGGCACCTCCTGCTGGCTGTTTCAGGAATTAGCTTGATTCCAGTGGAGCGCCTCCTCCTGGTGGTGTCCTGTCCGTTGTTCTGCCCTCTGCTCTCCGCTGCTGTCGCTGGATCCGCGTTGCTCCCTGCTCGGCGGCATCCTCTTCGAGGCCACTGCCCTCCAGCAGTGTCCCTTAGTCCATCTGGACCCCATCTGGGGATCGGTGATCAGCAGTCCTCCACTCCAGCCACCATGTGTAACCACACACCCCAAAGTCTAATCCCTCTTGTCAGGGATCGGGCATAGTCTATAATAGCTGTTCCCTACAGCCAATGGCTGGATGTACTGCAAGGAGGAAGGGGGGACCCAGGCCCGCCCTCTACTCTGGATCCTGGCCCAGGGACTCTCTGGCGTCAGCCTCACTGTCTTCTTTCTTTCCCCTCCTCTGTCTGTTCCCCTGGGCCACTTCCCCTATGGCCACTTGCACCTGCTAGGCCCTTCCCTTCAGGGCCTGCAGCCTGGTGGCTATGGGCTAGAACCTTCTAGCCTCCCTGAGCCTACCCAGCACTGCGCTGTCCGCGGTGCTAGTCTCCCCCTTGGAGACTGACGTTCCCCTCTCCAAAGCCTGGGACAGACTGACCGCCCCTGCTCTGGGCAGCCTTTATATATGCATGAGCCTGGCCCTGATTGGTTCCCTCCAATCTGGGCCCTGATTGGCTCCCCATAAGCCCTTTTCTGATTGGCTCCTGGGCTGCGCAGGCTCCCTGGCCTGCCACAGCCCATCCTCCCAGGGAAGTCCGCCCCACTACACTCCCCCATCTGTCCCCCTTCCCCCTGCACTTCCTGTGCACCGGCGGCCCTGCACTTAAGAAACTCCAACTCCTCCTGCCTCCCAGCCCTTCCAGAGTGCCGTGAACAGCTGATTTGCAGTGTTCGAGCTCCAAGATTGACGGGGAGGACCTGGGGCCAGCAGCAAGGGCCAAGTGGCCAGGACCCCAGGTGGCAGCGAGGCCCCTGAGTGGGAGGCCATGCTGGATGCAAAGCCTGGGGGTGCTGCAGCACACCCCACCCCTACCTCCGCTGCCTATGAAGACTTGCTGGCATTCTGCATTGACCTTCCATGGTTCGGCAAATTCTCTGGTTTGGCACTGGTCAGGTCCTGAGGGTGCCAAACTAGTGAGGTTCAACCTGTAATGATCTTATTTGCTCTCCCATTTGAACCTCTTCAGGAGGTGTTAGTCAGAGCCCACAAAACCATTTTTGTTTGCAGAGAGACAACAGCCTTTGTGGACTGTTGATAGACTCATTTGCATAAAAATGGTCAATTTTTAATTCTGCCCGAAGTGGCCAGTGCAAAGCTCAATGTTGTTGATGACGTCAAAGAATGATATTGTAAAATGTTTACCCAGATATCAATGGATTCTAATGAGATCCATTTTCTAACTAACAGATTTTCAAATGTGATTTTTTTTAACCCATTGTCTTACCTGAAGGTAATCACAATCCAGTTCAAAGGGCTCAGGAAAGCTGGGTGTATCTCATTTAATCATTTTCTTGTCCATGCTATTGCAGGGGCCTCGAGTTCTGGTACTCCTTGGTCTCTCCTATTGTCTCCCTGTGGTATATATTAGTCTAGTCTTCTGTGGGTCTCATTTTGGTTGTTGGGTTTAGTGTGAAGGTGCTGGGCAGTGTTGGGGGCCTGTGATATATAAGAAGTCAGGCTAAATGATCAGGGGTCCCTTCTGACCTTAAGTGCTATGAAAAAATTAACCTTAATTTTCCTTCATGTGTTTATTTGCAAAGTCCACAGTGCTTTGCTGTATGTGTTTTGTTGTTGTTTTTGTCTTTTCACCCACAAAAAGGCCTCGCTGCTTGCCCCCTCTTCTCTGCCCTGGAATAAAGTCAAAATTTACAGCATGAATACAGAAATTCAATGAGCATGTGCCATACGTGGGAAATATTTCTACGAGAGCGGATTACAGTATTGTATTTCAAGGGAATCTCTTTGGCCTGAATTCTTACCATGCATGGTAATTATTTGTCCTTTGACTTGCCCACTGTTCTTGAGGGTTCTGTGTGGCTACTAACAGCATCTGTGCAAAATGCCTGGCTAACCACTGCCCTTTTAAGGTGAATGATGCTGCAGAATGGAATTTTCTGTTCATCTGCACCGTCTGGGTATGTCAGATGCTCACACTCCTGTGCTTATTGCTTGAGTGTTTAATACAAACTCTTTGCCAAGTACCGTCCCTATTTAAGGTGTGAAAGTAGGAGATTCTAAGTGCCCATATTTGGAATCAAAGTAGAAATATGCAGGATTCCAGACTTTTCACAAATGCTACTGCATGTTTTGTATGATGACAATAATGGATGCTATTTTATATTATGACAGAGTAAGCATTCATTGGGCTGTGTTGAAAATCAGTTGCAAATGCCAAGCTATCCACAAACAATTGTAAAATAGATTAACATGGGGCTCAGCATGCTGATAACTCATTTGTGTGTGTGCACACAACTATGAATGTCATTGGGAATATATTGTTCTTAAGTTCTGTTGGTTTTTAAATCTGTGTGAAACAGGAATTTTGCTAAGCAGAAAGATCACAAGAATCAACTTTCTCTGTACAATAATGCCAAGATTTTGAAATTACTAATGATTTTGAGTGTCTAACTTCGAACACCTTAAAGGACCCTGCGTTTCAGAAATTGCCAAGCACCAGCTGTCTGAAAATTAGGCTCCTTTAAATAGTCTTAATCATTAATCACTTCTGAATGTTTTCACCTAGATTTGTAGACCTCTTGTGAAATATATTAAAAAAAATCATTCTCCCTTCACCAAATGTTGGATTTGTTGAGTAGAAAATACCAAAATAATTATTTCCGTCTCTTTTCATCCTACCAAAGACAAGTTCACATAGTCTCCAGTTTAATTTTATTTAGCCTGTTTGAACGACAGATAAGAGAAGATTAATACTCGGGATCAGTTTTCTAGTGACACCTCATCGACTAAGATTTTTTTTAACCAATACACTTTGTGGTGGAAAAAACAGGCTAGCAGTTACTTTAATGGCAAAGTAAATTATAACATTAATTAGATGAAGAAATCATTATTTTACATTTGTTCTTTTTTTGGGGGGGAGACAGGTAATTTATTTGAAGCTGTTACATGCTGTTGAATTACTGGCTGGAAAGTGATACTTAAAACTAGCCAACAAAATGAATACATCATCCACCTGGAGCCGTCTGGCTACCTCAGCCACACTGAATGCTGGGAGTTGACAAGATGTGCTTAAGAACAACAGAAAATGTCTTTCCTCTCCAAACCCCCCTCATCCCTGCCAGAACATTTACCATAATGGTAAACTATAAAACGTTGGGAGTTTTTTTAATAAGCTGTGATTCATAACAGTGTAGGGTATTTCCTGCAGCTTCCCAGCTGACTACCATTAATGTCTTTTTCCATAATTGGTCATTAATTCCCAGAAAATGTGTAGTACTTCATTATTGATTAAATGGTCATAGATCCTAAATATGACCTACTTTTCTTGTTAGAGTCCCAACAAATGGGAACAAGTACAATAGGGCAAGAGTCCCCCGAAAGCCAATAAGTTCATCGGAACCATGTTATCACAAGATCTGGCAGGAATGTCCAGGGGAAAGGGGAAATGCCAGAGTAGGGTAAGTGGCTGAACATAGGGGATAGAGAGAGGCTAGGAAGAACAAAAGGAGCTGTTAGGATTTGTTTTTTTCTGAAAAGGCAAAAGGCCCTTGCAATAACAACATGCATGTACCTGGCCATGTCCACACCTTCAGTTAATCCATGAGAGCCCCTGGTGGTGCTACTCCCCTCCAGGAATCCCAAGGCCTTTCTCTAATACTAGAGTGAAGTTGGACATCCCAGAGGAAAACCTTCTGAATGTGGAAGAGGATATTAAGGTGGTACATGTTAGCCACAAGGACTTTCCTAGCTGTTCTTTATCAGCCAGATAAGGTTCTTCTTAAATAACTAAGCTTGGATTTGCTCCAGGTGCTTCCCTGTCCTAGCTGGCCTGAAAAGGGGTTGTTAAACTTGGCCTTTAAAAAATGACATTTGGGAAACTAGGGGAGGAGAAAGTAAAACCAAACTTCCCACACTGAGTGAGGCCATGGTCTGAAGAGGGAGGTGCATTTAGAACTCAGCAGAAGTCCACTAGCTACAGCACATGTCCCACTGACATGTGCTGCATTCCCCTCCCAGAGCCTTCCTCTGAGGTGGGGTTGGCATCCTGCTCAATCTACCTGAAATCTGTTGCAAACGCCACTTGACAACAGAGACGGTGCTAGTCCCTTGGGTCCTGAAAGCATATTCTTGTGTCATGACTCTCAAGTGCCCACGGATGGACCAATTCAGTGCAATCAGAAGCAACACAAACCCATTCCAGTACTGGCCTAGTTCCCCCATCCCTCCAAGCCAGTAAGTTAATCAGAATCATTTTATCACAAGATCTTCCCAATTGAACCTTATAGTAATTTCACTTTAAACTCAATGAAAATCTCAGACATTTCTGCATTCTCTGGAGCACCCTTGGAAGCATACAATCAGACTTCAAAAGAGCCAGCACACAGCCCATGGGTTGCTACTCTTCATGTACTGACCTGAATGGAAATGCCTGATTTTTAGAAGAGTTGCCCTGTGTATCTCAGAGAAGTGATGCCCCATGGTATGTCTACATTGCAATAAAAAACCCAGTGGTCCTGAGTGTCAGAACCCGGGTTAGCTGACTCGGGTTCAGGCTGCAGGGCTAAAAATTGCAATGTAGGTGTTTGGGCTCAGGCTAGAGACTGGAAGCTGAGATCCTCCCCTCCTTGTGGGGGCTTGGAGCCCAGGCTCCAGTCCAAGCTCAAACATCTACATGTCAATCTTATAGTCCCACAGCCCAAGCCCTGAGAGCCCAGGTCAGCTGACCCGGGCCAGTCAGAGCCATGCCACAGATCCTTTATTGCAGTGTAGCCGCACCCATAGAGCTGAAAATCAGAGGACATCTCACCTCTCCACCCATGCCGAGTGAATTGTAATGACTGGTGTCAGAGTAACAGCCCTTGAGAAAAAGTGTTCTAGCTACAGACTGGGCGGTGGCAGCAGTACCGGATTCCTCCTCTTTCCAAGCACCACTGAAGGGCGGCTTCCAACAGTCAGGGGTAAGTGCAATCTCTATACTCCACTCAGTCCTTTATTTCTCTGCTACTTATGGGACCGCTGTGATGTCATTGGTTTCATGACGTGTACTTTTGTCCCCTAAGAACTGAATTTGAAACCACCAACTTATTTTGCACTGGACAACAAAAAGCCTGTCAATGTTATGTCTTCATCACAGTCCACGTGGGTGGGATGTCAGATAGTGACGGTACTGGAGCAATGTGGCTAATGGTTGGGGCATAGACCTAGCGTAAGGCCAGGAACTCATGGCTCTAGTTCCCAGTGTAACATGCCAGCTGTGGGGATAATGGTAGCAAGCATGGTACACTAGTGGCTGGCCAATGGAGAGGTTTAGAAACCCCTAATTATTAGCAGGAATGTGGGTTCCTAACTGGTAGAGTCCTTTGTTTTGGCACCTGGAAGACCCTAGTCCTTGCTGCTTATGTGCAGCATGGTAATTGTGTGGTATTCATCCACATTTCTGTTATGTTGACTCACTACATATCCTATTGCAAGTCATTTAACCCCTCTCTGCCTCAGTTTTCCTTATGATCCTGAGGTGTGGGAGGGGAAATTGTGTCTTTAAAAATCAGCTTAATCTAACCCGGCACCACTAGTGCTAAATTGCTTAAATGATGATCATATAGTTATTGTACAATGTTGTTATAGGGCAGAGTTGAGGTGGTTTGGGTTTTCTCACTGTATATGTCCCAGTCTTAACGTGTTTGTATTTCTTTTAAATTTAACCTTAGCTCTGAATTTTCTGGATTTATAACGCTTGATTTGGGGATAATTCTAATATCCTCGTGATGTATTTTTGTGATGTATTCGCTAAATTACTGAAATGTGTTTACAACCTTGACATATTCTTTTGTTTGGGAATATATATATAAAATCACAGTGCCAGTGCTCCCTGAACTATCAAACTGTGTTACAAATTGTGACTATTGAGAATAAAAATTTTAAAAAAGACATTTGAGTGATATCATGACTGGGAGTACTAAGGAGATAAACACCTGGTGCTTTTTAGTTCGCCAGCTTGACGACTGATGAATTGTGCATAAAGCCACTGTACTTCCCACAAATTACTGTTTTACTTTCACTTAGTTTTTCTGTTTCTTGCTACATTTTTGTTGTGTGAAATACTTTGCCTTTGCTGCTGTGTTTAGGAGATTAGCTATTGCAGTATGAATTGGTGAAGGATGGGAGCTAAATCAAAATCTAAACTGCCTGCACTTGTGATTAACGTAATTAGGTGCTTGGGGAAGGAAAACAAGTAGGGCTGGCTGGAAAACAGCAATTCTCCTTTACAAAACATATCATGGTTTCAAAATTTATTTTAATTCTCCATTGGAGTGAAACAGTTTCTGCAAAAAATTTCAGTTTCACTGAAATGGCATTTTTCTACTGAAAAAGGTATAGTTATTTTTTTTTAATATCTCAAAGTATTAGGATTTAGAATGGAAGGAAGCTCTTACACCTTATCTATGGATCTTCTGTTCGCACTTCTCTTCTCTGGCAGAGAAATTGGATTGGCTGAAGTTCAGCTACTACAAGGTCTTAAGTATCTGTGCTCTTGATGCTAACTATTATCACTGGGATGCTAATTGTCTTGAATGTGATTACATTGCAGTGTTCCTTATATTTTTAAGGAGTGGTTATAGACTTTGGTCATTTTCTGGTACCTTCCAAAATAATGTTGGGGATTTTTAAAAAACTTTGCAGTTTACTTTTACTCAATGACAAAGAAGAAATCAGGAAATAGAAGCCATCATCCAGGATTCCAAGTTCCCTGCCCTAACCACTAGATACCATGCCTCTCCTATGGCACCTGCCCAGCTAATCTAGTAATACATACAGACTTTCAAAACAGCCCATGTTAGGTGGGAGTATAGTAGTGCATTGAGCTGTATTTGAAGCTAGTCAAAGCAGAGCATCAGATGAGAACATGATTCCCACCCCTTCCGGGAAGGCAGTGCATGGAGCAGGCATCACAAAACCATTCACAACATTAGCGCTGTAGTGACTACATTTGCACTTAGTGAGGCTTCCTGTGGCATAGGCTGGCTTCTCCTGCCAATGGCATTTTCCCTTTGCTTTGTCTCCTGCTTAATTTGTTTTAGCACCTGCTTTTTGTGGGCAAGCTGCGTAGAGATGAAGGTGCAACCAGTGGTGGAGGGTAAGAAAGAAATGCAGCTCTCTCTCCCGCCCCAACAGTTTAACATAATTTTAATGTCCAAGTACAAGCTGTTGCAAGACTCTTCTATTCTCATTCTGGCTTTTAAAAACACCGTTCTATTGCCAGGGCAGAGAATCCTGATGCAGTCTTTAAGCAAATTGCTTTCAGATAGCGTTAGTCCTGGGAGCTTGTTTCAGAAGCTAGCATTCTTGAGAAACACTTCAGTGCATCACTAAGACCACATGAACCCCCCATAGACCTCTGTAAGTCTTTGGAAAACAGCTAAACTGTATGGCAATTATCAACTTTTACTACCAGCATGTGTGTCTTAGCACTGTTTGTTATATTTCTGCTGATTGTAACCCCCTGAAGGCTGCTGATATTATAAACACTTTTTATGTGGCTGGGGAAATAGGTGGTCTAAGAATTGACCCTTTATATAGAATGGAGAAGCTCCTGCTCTGAGGAACTTGCTATCGAAATTTGACATATAACCATAGGTGATGACAGACAGCGGAAGAGGAAGGAAAGACAAAAGAAAACGGGGGGGAAAAGAAGGCTGCTTCAGAGGGAGCATTGCTTCTAACTGTAGTATTGGAACTATATACGAATTGCCTTACCATATCAAAGCAGTGGATAGTCTGTCTCATCCAGTGTTTTCTCTGAGAGTGGCCAATATGAAAAGTTTTAGAGGAAGATGCAGGAAACACCCTAGTGGATAATGATAGGATAACCTGCCCGTGATGGTTTATCTCTTCCCAGGCATCTGAGCAGGGCCGCCCAGAGTGGGGAGAGGGGCAAGTGAGGCAATTTGCTCCGGGCCCCGGGCCCTGCAGGGGCCCCCACGAGAATATAGTATTCTACGGTATTACAACTTTTTCTTATGGAAGGGACCCCTGAAATTGCTTTGCCCTAGGCTCCCAGAATCCTCTGGGCGGCCCTGCATCTGAGAAGCAAGGAAGGGGGTTAAGGGCAGCCAAGAGACAGGAAAGACCCAAGCTGGAGCTGATTACAGCTCCTAAAAATGCTCTCTTCTCACAAGCTGGTTGGTGAAAACTTGCTGAGGGTGAGAAGGTGCAAAACTAGTAAACAGACACAGCTGTAGAGCAAGCTGCTTCTGCCGGCTTGGTTCTATTTCCTTGGCTGGGGGCAGATGGGTCACATTTTCCAGCATTTCTCTGCAGCCACAGTGGCCATATTCTCAGGTAATAACACCATTCCACCAGTTGGGGGGGGCTCTAAAACCCCCAAAATAGTGAGACTTGGGATAAAATCACAAGAGTTGGCAACCCTGCAGGTTCTGTCAGGCTCAGCGGCATCTGTTCAGTACTTTGTCTTGGGTTAGGCGTAGGAGGGCTGATGATTACATGTGTCCTTTGCATTGCACCAGATTTGTACCCTTGCTAAAGCAGCAAGTTCCTCATTCCATTTGGCCACAGATAAGGTTTCGGGGTGAGTAATAACCTTTAAGCATGGGTAACTTTGACCGATAAAGTGTGGGTGACAATCAGCTTTGTAGGTGAATTCCTTGAGGAGGAGGTGAGGCGTACAGGGCTGCAATGGCAGGTGGCTTGATTTGCTAGTAGAATGAGAGGTGTGAGTTATGCAGCTAGAACTTGTTGGTGAGAAGAGAATGATAATAAATCTGTTTGTTGGTGCCTTGGTGTTTGGCATGCTGTAAGTATCATTAACTGACATTTTCTCTGACATTCCCCACAGCCATAGAGTAGGAGAAAAAGCTTCAGTAATGTTCTTTAGGAGACTTCAGGTCACGCTCGACTTGAGTGTGTCATATAGGATTATCTATCATCTTATTTGTCTATTCTCATAGAACTCATAGAATACCAGGGTTGGAAGGGACCTCAGAAGATCTAGTCCAACTCCCTGCTCAAAGCAGAACTAATCCCCAGACAGATTTTTACCCCAGTTCCCTAAATGGCCCCTCAAGGATTGAACTCACAATCCTGGATTTTGTTTCCCACAAGATAATATACCACCATTGCTACCCCCGTTGTACTGCTGTGGATGCCAGGACATTTCAGGAAGCTGAATTTGGTTAAGTCTATATCTTTTTAGACTAGTAAAAACAAATAACCTTGCTCCCTCTGATTCTCCTCTTTGGTTCACAGTTGAAAGGCTTTATGTATGTGTTGATGCACTGAGGCTAAGTAATAGTATTGCGGGCCAGTTAGGTCTGGCACAGCCAATTTTGACAAGACTGTACGAGAGTCTTGTGATTTTCTCAGCATAGATGAATTGAGAGAAAAATTGCTTAAAGATGCGTTTTCAGCTGCACAGTTGAGATTTAAACTTTTCTGAAGTTCAGGGATATTTTGCTGTAGGAGATTGATTCAGGCCCATCTCTGCTGGCCTAAATTATGAAGGTGTCTGGGAACAATGTTAATATTCAGGAGTTTGATATATACCCAGGAAGTACATAGGAGTTTTTCTCACTGAAACATTTTTTTTTAGATCACATGTAAGGATGTGTTTCAGGTCCAAGATGAAGAAAGATGCCTAGGTAGGTTGGTCACTTGCATGATCTATGGAGAAAAATTAATCTTTTTTTGGACAGAAGTGCACCTTTCCCACTTGCCAGCGTTCTGAATACTAATTGGGAAATGAAGGTTGAGGTGAAAACTTCAGCAGTCGCTGCCAAGGTTTCCTGAAGATGAATTGGCCCTTTAATCCCACAAAATGTTAGTCAAAATGCTGCAACAGAAAAGTCACCTCTAAAGTAAGACCCTCTACAATGTTACTTTTCTTGGTTACTGAAAGTTTTCTAACATTCTCCACCAATTATATTTTGAGTGCTTTTTCACTGATTGTGCTAACATGTTTTTACTCTGCTGTTCTGTTTTATCCCCTGCTCTGGGAAGGAGGTGACTCAGAGTTGACTCTATGAATCAGTTTGGTTTTTCTATTTACTGTACTATTTAAATGTCTCTATTTGTTTCCCTTATTCTGCTCTTCATGACCAAGGTTTGTTTCTCCTCATTGCTAGCAGCGCCCACAGGCAAGATGACACTGAAATGCAGAAGAGTATAGCTCGAAGACAGACCCGCCAACACAATATTTCCTGTTTTGGATTAACTAGCTCCTTTTGGCTGCATCTAGAATGGCTGAAGGACAAAAGACGTCTGTCTGTGGTTCCTGTTGGCCTTCTGGGGGTGGGGTGGGGTGACAATGGAAAGGAACAAATTAAAAGGAGAGATGGGATGACAAAGCAATCTCAGAAAACGAAGTTGTGTAGCTTTCACACCAGAGTTTTATGGTACTGTTCTTGGGCTTTTAGACCAAGAGGAATAAAAGTGACTTCTCCTCTTGAGTTACTCTTTGTTAATCTCTACTAATTTGCTCTGAGATGTCTACAAAGAACAGAAGGCAGCGGCCTGAAGGGCTCGCAAGAAGCTTGCAATCTAAAGCCCCGATCATGCAAGCTTCTGCACCTGGGCAAACTCTCTTGCCATCAAGAGTACTCTGTGTGGGTGCGGGGCTCTCCAAGAACAGAGCAGCTTGCAGATTCAGGACCTAAACTGCTGTTGCTGTGGAGTGCATGACACAGAAAATGAAGTTGTGGCCCAAGGAGTTCACAGTCTAAATAACTGCATTGCTGATAGTAGTGAAGCCTATAGGAACTGTAGAGAATTGAGACACAAATGAACCTACCTCACATTACCTCTTCCACTCTTGTGCCTCTCTCTCCCAACACAAATACATGCCTGAACTAAGAATAGTTGCATGAACAAATCAGCCCAGGTAATAGTAATTCCTAATTAGGACCAGGTGTTAATACAGATGGACTCATTCTATGCTCAGGACATGAAACTTGCAGGAAGCAACATCAAGATGCAACCAGGCCCTAAGCAGCTGCCATGTGAGTTGCTTAATGAAACTGGCCCTAAAGCAAGATTGATTTTACGGTTGGAGCATGGGACTCAGGAGACTGGGTTTGGGGAGGTATTTTGGATTGTGTTTTTTCATTTCAGAAAACTCAATATTATTATGCAATAAAAATCACCCCCAAAGGAAACCTTTAGAAGTTTGCCCTGGCAGTCTCTTCGATCCACTGAAAAAATATTTAGGGTTATGTACAATATTGGCCTGCGGCAAAGATCTAATCTAATTAGATCCATTACTGTGGTATCTCCCCTAGGATCATGTCTCTGCAGCATGGTCTAGTCTATTCCAATGTGTGTTTACAAGGCATAAAATCAATGATACTGTATTCAGTTTGGAACATGATGTTCTAACAGACTTTTTGAAGGCAGTTTAAGTGTGACTGACAGGATGACGTTTGATGGTGCATTGAATTTTTTTTTACAATTTGTTAGCTAGGACTCTTCATGTCTTGGGTAACAGTAGCATTTCACCCCCTAGAATATAAGAATTGCCCTACCGGGTCAGATTAAAGGTCCATCTAGCCCAGTATCCTGTCTTCCAACAGCGGCCAGTGCCAGGTGCCTCAGAGGGAATGAACAGAACAGGTAATCATCAAGTGATCCATCCACTGTTGCTCATTCCCAGCTTCTGGCAAACAGAGGCTAGGGACACCATTCCTGCCATCCTGGCTAATAGCCATTGATGGACCTATCCTCCATGAATTCATCTAGATTTTTTTGAACCCTGTTATGGTCTTGTTCTTCACAACATTCTCTGGAAAGGAGTTCCACAGGTTGACTGTGCACTGTGTGAAGAAATACTTCCTTTTATTTGTTTTAAACCTGCTGCCTATTAATTTCATTTGGTGAACCCTAGTTCTTGTGTTATGAGAAGAGTAAACAACACTTCCTTATCTACTTTCTCTACACCAGTCACGATTTTATAAACCTCAATCATATCTCACCTTAGCCGTCTCTTTTCCAAGCTGAAAAGTCTATTTTATTAATTTCTCCTCATACAGAAGCCATTCCATACCCATTTTGTTGCCCTTTTCTGAACCTTTTCCAATTCCAATATATCTTTTTAGAGATGAGGCAACTACATCTGCACACAGTATTCAATGATCACTCTTACCCTAACTCATCTCAGTTCTGACCAAAATTTCCTACCAACAGATACCTTTATTGGTCTAGGTGAAGTGAGTTTGGTGGGGTCTTTCTTCTGTTCCTCAAAATGCGTTGGTCCATATCACACAAAACACTGCTACATTTGGTGTCTTTAGCTGGAAATCTCAGTAGGGAGTCTAAAAATTGGAATCACTCAGGAAGATTGAACACCACCTCAACCTCTCCAAAACAGCAGTCCCTTCAGACCAGATTGAGCCACATTGATGGGACAATATGGGGAAGCTTGCTCTCCGGTAACATTTGAGATTAGATCAGTGATACTCAGACTGAGGCTCATGAGCCGCAAGTGACTCTTTAATGTGACTCCTGCAACTCTTTGCAGCATATTATAGTATAACATGGTGTGATTAAATTACTAACCAATCTAAGTTATTAACCAATCAGGATGCTTTTACTATGTTACTAACCAGTTGTAGTTGATAAAATAATACTTGGTCAGTCGTTTTCTTGTGAGAATAATATCTATTAAACTAAATATGTCCCCTCAGACTGTTTAAATATGAATATCTAATATTATAATAAATGAAACAATGAATTCACACTATTGTAGCTCTTTTGGGTAATGTTGATCACTAATTTGACTCCTGAACCACTGAGATCTGAGTATCTCTGGATTAGATCTTCCAGAGTATTACTTATACACAGAATTAAGAATACCACTAAACAAAAGATTTCCTATTATGTGCAGTAGAAAAGCTAGTCCATTGTCTGACATCCCTTTAAATGTATGTCAAATCCAAAGTGAACATTTCATTACTTCCATTATTTACAATAAAAACCTTGCTGGGACACTGTTCAGCACAAAGAAATCATCCAATACAGTAGAAGAGCCCATTGCACACTTTCATATAAGCATTTATTGGTTAATTCTGTTTATCACCAATGCATGAGGTTTTCACTTCATTTTCCAGTGAAAATGAATTCAGATAGTTTGTCCAATTTGGAAACAAAAAGAAAAGTATGACCATTTCTTAAAATAATCCTGTACCTCCCAGGAGTATTAATATTCCCATAAACAATGATATATGTATCTCTTTCATGCATCTCACTACTGAATTTTTAAAACTGTTTGTCTGCATCTGTCAGGCCCAACCATCAGTCTCTAGTGTGAGAGTGAGTGAGAAGGTATTTTTTTCTTTCATTTTAGGCCCTGCTTTCAGGTCAGACGAAAGCCTCTTTGCTTCAGCTGAAGTTGCCCAAACTTTCCTCTGCCATTTTGACTTCCCTCTGATAACAAACCATTTAGCAGTCCCCTCCCCCAGACCTTTTACATATGCAGCTCTTGCTTCTAATGTCCAGGGGTAAGTAACGCATGAAAGGGTTCTTCTTTTCAACCAAAGAAAGTCTTATTCCAATAACAACATAAACAGTCGCACATTAGAGCCACAATGTGGCTAATGTGTCTGGCCAGCAGAAGAGAAAAGAAAACACCCATGTATATATTTTTTTAAAATAGAATGTAGTTTCCATTGCCAATATCTGTTAAATACCAGATATTCTACAGAAAGCGGATAAGTAAACTGTGAAAACAGGGAAATCAGCTCTCAATTTTTTGCAGCCACATTTACATGAATTGATATTGTGTGCATAAATTATCTGACCGTAACTCTACCCCTTTCACTGCAGCACAGTCTGTGCGCCTTAACTGAGTTTATTTATATCCCACAATCTATCTAGCCAGTGCACATTTATTTAAAAAAAATATCTGGCATCACCTGGTTAGATTTTAAATCCCAAGTTCACAGGAACTGAATATGTCTGGCTCTTTTTGGTTGCTTCTCCATTTTGCCCTTCACATGTATTTGCTTATCACAGCTTATCAGCTCAAGGCTTTCCTCTGAAAAGCATGTTTGCGATCAGCAGCTGCTACATAATTTGTAATTCTTAGACAGCTGCCAAAGTTATTCTGAGGAAAACGGTCTTGTTTTTTCCTAAAATTGGGTAACTCGAGCGGGATGGTTTTATTTCAGTTTGGGGTTTTTTTTGACAATCCTCTTGCACATTGAATGCATCACTTTGAAAGATAGTTGACCAAACTCTCTTAATGTAAAGAAGTGTAGGGCAAAGTTAGAACCAGGGCTTGGGAGTTGGGACTCCTGGTTTCTTTTCATGGAGTCTGAAACTCTAACTTCTGTTTTTAGCTCTGCCTGACTTAGAGAGACCTGAGACCTTGGATAAGTCAGTTAACCTCAATATTCCTCAGTTTACCCATCTGTAAAAACTGATTTATACCACTGCTAAAGTCATGGTGAAGTTGTGAGGCTCAGTTAATGTTTGTAAAGTGCATGGAGATTCTTTGGTTAACATTGCATGTATTTGTGCTTTCTGTTATACCAATGAAAGGCAATAAAATCCATCACTCTTTGATTTTTTGCATCCAATCAGACTTTCCACCTTACACTCAATCCCTGTGGATACCATGTCCTTAAATTACCCCTCTTAAAGCTCCGATGTCTCATCCATTCCTGTATCATCTGAGCACCACCTACATGTTTCTTTTTAATAAATCTCTCTCCTTTCCAGCTGTTCAGAGTGAGACTGAACTCTATTATGTTTATAGTCAGCCAGTATTGCCAGCTCTCATAGATTTTTTTCATGAGTCTCACAGTGTCTTTTTTTTCTTAAAGTCCCAGCTCCTAGAGTGATGTGAATTTATGAAAATCTCAGCTTCTTTTTAAAAACATGTTTCTAGCTCTCATGGCTGCTGAAAAAAGCTTGAAAATATGACCTGAGTGCACCCTGATGACTCAAAAATCAGAAGGTAAATAAAAGGAACCCCTAATGTACAATTTTTAAGCCAATCTCTTGATTTCTGGTTGGGGTTGCACAGGGGAGCTGACTCATGATTTTTGTATGGTCGAGGTTGGCAACATAGAGTAATCAGGTCTGGAAGCAATGAAGGCATGGATCACAGTGGCTAGATTTGTAGCCAGAAGGATGAGGAGGAGTCGTCTTCCCTGACTCACATGGAAATAGGCCTTTTTTTTTTGTTCTTGAAGCTTTTTGGTCAACCAAGTGGCTGTGAACCAGTTTAACCACCTGTCAAGGCCGATTCCTCACTCTGGCACTTCGAGTGCAGAAGGACCCGCAAGGATTTTAAAAGTTAATACTAGCCACTTGAGGCTGGTATTAAAGTCCCAAGGTCGCAGCTTCTCTCTGACCTGGGATGGGTAGATGCAAGTGCAAAAAAAAACAACCCCTTTTAAGAACCCAGGAAGGCGTGCTTGTGAATTCCTTCCTGTGGGGTACCCTCAAGCCCTTTCACCCCCACCCCCTCAAGGAAGAGCCAAGGGGAGAAAACAAAGAAAATCAGCTGTTGCCACAAGCTAATTAAACAACATATGCACAAACCTCTTAGGGCCACACAAATCCAATTCTGTTCTTTGAAAAGGTAAAATTTATTAAAAACAAAAAGAAAAGAAATATATTTGGAACTTAGGCTTTTTGCTAGATCTTAAAGGAAACAATTACAAAAATTAGGCAACAGAACAGCTGTCTTGAGGTTCCTTAAAGGTTACAAGCAAAACAAAAGCATCTGGGGTTAGCACAGAGGAGTCCATTAGTCATAAGAAATAAACAGAAATAACCCTAATCGCGTCTTTCTAAACATTCCTGATCTACTTACATGTTTGGGAGTTCCAGATAAGTAGTTCTAGGTATGAGCTGATGATTTCTGATCCTACCTGGCATAAAGCCGCTTACAGCATTGCTGCTTTGTGTCTCTGCTCTCCGGGGAACAACAACAACAACAGACAAAGAGAAGATTTTTTTCCCCCAATTTTAAAAAGTTCTAGCCCTCCCACTGGCTCTTTTGGTCAGGTGCCCACTCCGTTTCTTTTACTTGTGGGCTTGTTAACCCTTTACAGGTAAAGCAAGTAGAGAACAGCTACTAAGGAATTTTACAGCTAGCTGGCTGGCTGGGTGTCCATAAAAGGGAACTCTTCCCTCCCCCACTTCATTTATCACACCACCCCATAAGAGATGCCCTCAAGAGTGGGATACGTTAAACAGGAGGCAACTTTTTTGGAGTACTTTTCTCCATCACCCTGCAGTGGTTTTGCCTACAATCATCTCCCGCCCCCTCCTGCCTGACTTCCTACTACAGGTGTAAAGAAATAGTGTACTTCCCCTTACACAGGAGTCAAATGGTATATGATTCATGCTCAGATAGAGTTCAAACATTGTTTAAAAGAACAGTTTACCTAGGAGCTGGGAGAGGCATGACTGGGAACCCTGAACTCCCAAACCAGGCAGTCTTGATAGTTTCATTGCATGCTGTAAACTATTCACCGCCTGCCTTTTATGCCATCATCTCAGAACCTCCTGCTGGGGATTTTACCCAGTAGGCTATCGGTGTTTCAGAGCATAGAGCACCTGTTCTGCCCTGAGTTCCTGTCTGTATACACTAGATACAGAGTAGATTCAGCCAAACTCTATCAGCAGCTGGTTTAGGTGGAGTTCAAAACTTGATGTAAAGGTCAGCACTGCAAGAGCCTTGGGTGCTGTCTATGCTGCAAGCTGAGGGCAGCATTCCCAGCTCACTTACGTGTACTTGAAGAGAGCTAGTATGAGTAGACATAGTAGGGAAGCCCCGGTAGAATGGGCAGCAGTAGCACAATTTAGCTGTGTCAAGTCCAAACCTTCCCAGCCCCCAGGGGTTATGTGCATGGAATGGCTAAGTTGTGCTACCACCTGTGCTCCTAGGGCTACACTCCTATTCAGGCTGACAGTAGCTCCCATTGAGCATGTGAGCTGGGCACCACATTCCTGGCTTGCAGTGTGGGCGTAGCCCATGTGTTATCATGCAAAGCTCCTTTGTGCAAACAGGGAAAGCTAGATACCAAAAGAAATAAATTCAGATGTTTATATATGTGAATAATTCCTCTCATCACAGTGTGACTCTGTGCAATCCCAACTGGATGATCTGTTGTACAAAACATCTCTGAGGATGTTTAGTTTCTTGAGCAATATGATAGGCCAATTTATATCCGAGTGCTTCACTTGTGTAAAGATTTGTGGCTTCCAGCAAAAGATTTCCCAATGAACAGCTAGGAAGAAAATAGGAAAAATGTTGGTAGAGAGTGTGCTCAAACAGCTTCCCAACAAGACTACCCCTGCTGCTGTCTCTGCAGGTGCCAGCGTGAATCCAAAACGGACACCAATGCAGCACTGTATAAGATGTTGTTACCCATGCAAAAGACTCATGCTTTATGTATTGGAAATGCTTCACACTTTATCCAGCATAGGTAAAGTTATTGAACTTGTTATGCGGATTCTCCTGATTTCAGTCTAGTTGTTGCAGAAAAACAAAGAATGTGCTTGCAGTCTAACTTTGCAAAGTAGCAATCAGTTAACATGTAACAGTATCTGTTCTGCTGTAACTAGTCTGATTACGATTAAAAATTTACCATTGACATTCTGGGAGGTGTGTTTCCTAGAACATGAACTGCATCATGACATTTTAGCCTTTGACAATGGGTTCATTCTTGTGTAATTCCAGCATTGCTGTGTTTACTTAACACTGCTTCTCCCCACCCCCCCCCCCCATACCTTACTATTAGTTGGATGCCTAGATTTATATTTCCTCTGTTCTAATTGTATTTATAGAACTGAAAGAGACCTGAAGAGGTCATCTAGTCCAGTCCCCTGCACTCATGGCAGTACTAATTATTATCTAGACCATCCCTGACAGGTGTTTGTCCGATCTGCTCTTAAAATTCTCCAATGATGGAGATTCCACAAACTCCCTTGGCAGTTTATTCCAGTGCTTAACGATGCTGACAGTTAGGAAGTTTTTCCTAATGTTTAACACAAACCTCCCTTGCTGCAATTTAATCGCACTACTTCTTATTCTATCTTCAGAGGTTAATAAGAACAATTTTTCTCCCTTCTCCTTGTAACAACCTTTTTATGTACTTGAAAACTGTTATCCTGTCCCCTCTGAATCTTCTTTTCCAGACAAAACAAACTCAATTTTTTCAATCTTCCCCCATAAGTCATGTTTTCTAGACCTTTAATCATTTTTGTCATTCTTTTCTGTACTCTCTCCAATTTGTCCACATCCTTCCTGAAATGTGGTGCCCAGAACTGGACAAAATATTCCAATTGAGGCCTAAACAGTGTGGCGTAGAGCAGAAGAATTACTTCTCATGTCTTGCTTACAACATTCCTGCTAATATATCCCAGAATGATGTTCGCTTTTTTTGCAACAGTGTTACACTGTTGACTCATATTTAGCTTGTGTTCCACTATGACCCCCAGATTCCTTTCCGCAGTATCCTTCCTAGGCAGTCATTTCCCATTTCATATGAGTGCAACTGATTGTTCCTTCCTAAGTGGAGCACTTTGCATTTGTCCTTATTGAATTTCATCCTATTTACTTCAGACCATTTCTCTAGTTTGTCCAGCTCATTTTGAATTTTAATCCTATCCTCCAAAGCACTTGCAACCCCTCCCAGCTTGGTATCATCCACAAACTTTATAAGTGTACTCTCTATGCCATTATCTAAATCATTGATGAAGATATTGAACAGAACTGGGTCCAGAACTGATCCCTGTGGGACCCCACTCATGCCCTTCCAGCAGACTGTGAACCATTGATAACTACTTTCTGGGAACGACTTTCCAACCAGTTTTGCACCCACCTTATAGTAACTCGATCTAGGTTGTATTTCCCTAGTTTGTTTATGAGAAGATCATGCGAGACAGTGTCAAAAGCTTTACTAAAGTCTTTACTAAAGACACAGTTTAATGGGCAAAATAACAAATCCATAGTGTTCTGTGTTTTAGAATGCAGCACTGCTAAATTGCATGTATATGCACATTTATTTTTATTTACTATTTGTATTTCAGTCACCCCTGGAGGCTGTATCTGAGACTGGGGTCCCATTGTGTTAGGTGCTGTACATATAGGTATTAAGATAAGCTCTGATCCAAATAGCTTATGGTTTAGATGAGGAGTGTGGGGAAGGGAACTATTATGACCATCTGCATTTTACAGATGGGGAACTGAGACATTGATTGATTAATGCATAAGGTTGTATAGAAAGCTTGTGACATAGCAAAGAATTGCATGCAGACCTCCTGAGTCTCAGTGCAGCACTTTAGCCACAGGGCTGCTTATAATTTTCTAGAGGAAATAATGAATAGAAACAAGTGATGATTATATTGAAAATCTAATGTTAAAACAAATTTAAGTAAAAGCTTCCCTATTCTGCATCAGTGCAATTTCTCTGTTGTAATATGATTCTTCAACATGGAACATATTCACAAGCGGAAAGGTATTTTGTAGATTAGTAATGCAGCAACCTCAATATGTGTGTAGAATCAGTTTGGATGAGGACTCAGAAGTTTGGAAGCTTATCTGAACTATTCAAACCTGAGAGCTGAATGAGAATGGAATTTCCATTCCACAAAACATTCTGATATTTTTACACTTGTTTTCATCCTGAATCAGGATGGAATATCAAAACTATTTGTGGACTGAAACATTCAGAAAAAAAATTGATTTGTAAATCTCTAAGTATTTTGAGTCAACACTGTCCAACTGAGCCATCAAAATGCCTCATGGGACTTGTGGTTCTAGGTACATATGCCTCCATCCTTCTCTGAGGGCCTGCTCTCTGATTGGACTATATCTCCCATAATGCACTGCAGTGGCTTAGCCACAGGGAGAAACTGATGCATGATGGAAGTAGTAGTCCACATGGAGAGCAAGGCCCATGGGGGAGAATGGGAATATGAGAAACCTGGAACTACAACTCTCATGAGGTACTTTGGTTGCTGTTTTGTTTTAGTTTTCTTGTTAGGTTTCAGTGGGATTTTCCATTTTGCTGCGAGAAAATCTCAATTTTGACAAAAAAAATTTTCTTACTGGACAATGCTTCACTCGAAAATTGTTGAGCAGCTCTAATATAAACTTTCTGATCTGCAAAAGTGGCTGGAAATCTTGCAAGAATATCTTATTAATCTGCTTTTGTACCATTCATGCCAGATATGCAAGCTATCACTTGAGGTTTTGCAGTACTTGTACATGTGATCCTGACTGGAACTATGATGTATATAACTGTATGGGAATGAGAAAAAGAGAAGGGAAAACAGTTGGAGAGAACCCATGAAGTCTGAATGAGGGCAGGTCACGGTTCATTTTATATTCCCATGCACGAAGGACTGTCTCTCATAGCTCAGTCAGAATTACTTTTAATTTTACATTAAGTTAACAGAAAAGAACAAAAGCACAGTATCTTTCAACTCTGAGAACTAAATGGCTTCTGGCTCTGCAGACAGGCAGAGTTTGTAGAAGGTACATTACACAGATGACAAAGCACCATTTTAAGATGCCTACACCACAGTTTGGGGCACAGTTCAAGGTTTAGGTGAGTCAGTTATTATTTTGTGTATGATTTCCCAGCTTTTGTTTAAAACAGAGACGGGCCCAAGCCGCGAAGTTTTAGACTCAACTTCCACAAAGTTTAGGGTTGCTCAGAGCTGGGGCTTTTTTCAGGCAACTTTCTAATTAACGAAACTATAGATAATGTAAAAACCAAACCAGTCTCGGAAAATCAGAATTTAGCCTGCTAAACACTACTTAACTCATCTACGGTCTGAAGGCTAAACATGTAGCCTCTTCGTGAACTTCCTGCCTTTTCTTCATTTTACGCCACAAAAGTTTACTAATCAATGGCCTGTGGCTGACTCTCAATACTGCCATCAGAGAGAACCAGACCTGGAACTTGCACCTGAGATCAAAGAAGACTCTCCATAGGAGATCTACAGGAAAATGAGAGGAAATTTATCCCTAAGCAAGGAAATCTTAATGCTGAGAAATATTGCAGTGAGGAAGGAGCAAACGTGTACTGAACTCTTGTCTTCTACAGTGCAGGAAAAATCATGTATCTTCTGAGACCTAAAATCTGCTACTCCTTTAGGCTCTGATTCAGCAAGGTATATGCTTAACTTCAGGCACAAGTAGTCCTAGTGATGTTAGGGGCACTATTCAAATACTTAACTAACTGCTTACATACTTTGCTGAATCAGTTTCCTACTTCCATTGAAGTCGATGGAAGCAGCATTGTGTCCTTATTGCAAAAGATCCTGTTTGTGATGGGGATCCTGGACGTTTGCAGAATTGCACAGAGTGTTTTCTCAGGGACCCTTTTCTGCAAGTCAATGATAGGCACATGAGATGGAGGCCCAGGATGTACAGCCAAAGAGTAACTGTGTATTTGTGGAGCCTTACTATGAATTTCATTTTTTTTTTACATGTCATCGATATGTATACTTTTAGAGACAAGGTGGGTGGGGTAATATCCTTTATTGGACCAACTTCTGTCAGTGTGAGACAGAGATGATGCATAACTGTTGATAGTAGGGGGAACGACACAAATTTAAGATTCTGCCGGCAAAACTCCCCACAAAAAATAAAATAAAATAAAATAAACCCTGGGAGAAATCTGGAGGGGAGCAGGGTACATGATCCCACATGCCCTTCTCCCACTCATCACTTCTGGTGAGAGACAAGCTTTCAAGCTCTTTTTCAAGTCTGTGTATGCGCTAGAAAGCTTGTCTCTCTCATTCCCAGAAGTTGGTCCAATAAAAGATATTATCTCACCCATCTCGTCTCTCTAATATCCTGGGACCCACATTGCTACAGCACCAGTGCATACATCTACATGTATATATATTACTTTACCTCTAGTAACATCACTTCTGTGTAGCAATAACAGTCTTTACGGTGACTTTAATGACAAGATTGTTCATGTGCTAGGAAATCTGCTTGGTTTTCTATACCAATCTTCATTCTTTTCTGAAAGAGAAAATAAGTTGAGAAAGAGGAAAAAATATCAGGTGCACACACAGCCAGCATGTATTTAGGCCAGAACATCCCCTTCATACAACTGACTAGAAAGGCGTGAATCAAGATACTTCTGAAGCATGACGTTAACAAGGCATGTATTTTGTCAGACCCGTTGATGAAGGGCCAGGTTAGTAAAGAGGTACTATTTTGCTTAAGATTCTGCTTTCTTCATTCCCCAACAAAGAACAGCTGGACAGATCAATGAGTCTGGTACAAAGGGATAGATTTTCCAGAGTTTGTTGCTTCCTTTCTTCATCCCCAACCCCTCTAGGATGTGGTTAATTGTGCTGAGTGGATGCTGTAGTGTGGCTACTGGGGTGATTACTGTTTGTGTGAAATTGGATAGAAGGGGTGGTTGAGTCTGTTTCAGTTTTATGTAATTAAATCTGAAAGGCCTCAGTGGTTACATTACAGGCACTAATTTTAAGCTATTTTACTGGGTTAAGCTGTAATTGTTTTTTGTTGCATAAAAAGACAGATTTTTTTTAAAGAAGAAGTTGCCCTCTTTTCAAATGATATTGGGGGAGGTTTTAAATTTTTGTTCTTCACAGTGTCAAGAGACATAAGTACCCACTACAGACTCAATGTCCTGCCAAAGAAAAAAAATCTGTTAAAAAAAAAAAACCACCCAAACAAAACAAACACTATTTTGGGAATGGAAAAAATCTAAAAATAACATTCACTTTATATTTTTTGCACTTTAGTGGAACAGCCCAGGCCCCAGTCATGCAATTGAATTTGCAGTGGTGGACCCCTGCACTGATCTATGTGCGGGGGAGGGGAGGGAAACTGTAGTTTTGATTTCAAGTTAGTCACATGGAGAATCTTAAACGTTAAGTTCCAGCCAGGAGTGAGATTTTTAAGAGATAGTTAAACCCAGCGGGAATCATAACTCTAATGGCGCAAATAGCCCTGTTAATAATCTAAGAGCCTAATCCTGCCAAAGTGTTTGGCACCCTCAAGTCTTATTAAATAGACATTCTCAGCAATCTCCTGGCCCTTTGTGAAAGAACACTATGAAATTGTGTGTGTTTCATCATGTAAACAGATATACCCCTACAAGTATCTATTGAGGTACCTTTGAAATACCTAGGATGTATTAATCACTGAGACTTCACTCTCTTCCCCTCCCATCTCCCAGTCAGAGTTTACTAAACCACTGCGTGGATTTCCCAGAAGGCAGGATGAAGGGAGGAATATGGGTTAGTGGGCAAACAAAAGAAACTGGAAATGACTCAGTGGCCCAAATAATTTACAGGAAAAATCTGGAGGTGGTTGCATCTTTGGGAGTGTTCATTTCCAGCTCTCCACTCTCCTTACTCATTGCATTCCTTCTAGAGAAGTTCTTGCTGCTTTTTCACTCTGTTCCTTGAAGCCTGTTCCACATTTGAATGCATGACCTAGCGTCTCCATTATTTTTCTTCTCCTTCCAAAAGGGATTTGGCTTCAAAAAGAGAAACACTGACAGAAATGGGGCCATGCGATGTATTTTTTTCCACAGTAGGGTCTCCCCTATTGTATGTGGATCTGTAGCACCTGAAAATTCATGGGGGTAAGTTAGAGAAATAACAGACTTTATTAGGAACTAAACTCAACCTCTGACTTAAATAAAATAAAAAAAAATGATCTAGTCTATTCTGGAACTGGTCCACCCAGACAACCCTGCCGTGAAGCTACCTAATGAATGACCATTCACTCAGCCAATGAACTACAATATAGAAGAATTACATCCGCAGCAGCATAACATGATCTAGCTGAGGACAGGACGCTATTGGCTACAACTATTCAGCTATGAACTTAGAAGGCTAAGGACTGGACTGCAGTACGTGGGGGCAACATCTAGGGGAGACATCCCACTCTTCAGGGCCCTATGAGCCATGCAGCATTCCCACCTCCAATCCCATGAGACCTTGGAGGAGTGAAACTGGAAGGAGGAAGGGACTGCCAGAGACTGAATTCAAAACAGCAGCTGCAAAAAGCCATTCAAGCAGAGACCTCTGGACACTGATAATGTCACTAGACTGCTCTCTGTAGTTTCACTCTGAAGATTCTCTCTCCATCTTTCCACCTAGCTCATGCTCCCCTAGCACCACCTCACCGAAAGGATTGAATAACAAAACAAACACCAGCAAACCATGGAACAAACGTGACTTTGTTCACTCTGCTTGTGAGTTCTGTCCCTCTCCCTGCCTTTTGTCTCTCTTGCCTAATTAAGACTGTAAACTGTTTGGAGCAGGGACAGTTTCTTATTCAAGGACTGTACAGAGCCTCTCAAATTGGGTCCTATTCTAGGTTAACCCATTGGCAGATTTTAATTGAGAGAGAAAAGGACTATGCAATCTAAGTTCCAACATAACATGATGAGTGATCAGGTAGCAAAGAAGGACAAAACAACAAGATTATGTGGTTGCTCAGAGATGTGTGCACATTTTAGGGTTGTGTTGGACAGCAACAAAGGAAGTGGGACAGTACATGAGACAATAGGAGGGTAGAATGGGGGACATATGGAATGATGTTAAATGGGAAATCAGCAAGAGAAAGAGGTGAGAGATCAGAACTAGAAGAAGGCTTTAAATAGCTTTGGGGTTGGGAAGTTAGCAAACTGAATCCAAGGGGGCAATGGACATGGATGGGTAGTGGAAGTATCCTGCTGGTGAGTACAGAAACCTGTGCCTGGAAGGAGGGGGAAACAGCCTGTGTTGCGCTAGAGATGTGTCATACATCTGCCCTTCCTGGAGCATTACTCAGGCTCTTAGACTGTCTTCCCATCACAGAGGATGGACTAAGGAGGCAGTCTTAGGAAAACACATGGAGTGAATGAACAGTGTATTCTAAATACTCCTTGGCATTACTGCCAAGTGAACGGGGAAGTGTTGGCAGCACCTGGAGTAGTTAAATGGATTAGCAAAGCTTCCTCTGGGAATAGGATTCATCCAGATTCTCAGCCATTCATCTATGGTTTTTTGCTCAGGCTGACATTTCCTGAGGGCACAGATTTCAGCTGAACCCAAGTAACCAATCACATACTATCATCTGACAGCCTTTGTTCTTTATCAGCCCATTAAGGATGGGCTTTTAGCCAATGAAAATATCAGATTTTTGGCAATGGGTTTACAATTATTAGGATGTGCTTTGGCAGAATAATGGAATTAGAGGGTTTAGAAACCAATCAAATAGGTCTGTTTCCAGTATAGTCCCAGGGAGAGTGGCAAATGGCCAGCGAGGAATATCAGAATGAATCAGGCACTATAAAGTATTTGGATTTACTGCAGGGAGTGGAGGCTAGTCACAGCAGTTGCTGTCCAGGCTGTAATGAAAGTTGTCTCCTAGCACAATGCCAGGGGCAGCTGATCCAGTTGGTGCTTTGGATTCACTTTTAATTTGCATAGGTGAAAGCCCGTGAGCCAAACTTCCTTTTGTTCTTGAGAATTATCATTACAAAGGAGTCACAAAGGAGGTGCTGGGAAGGAAGCACTTCAGTAAAAGTCAAAGTAGCTCCTTCCCTCTAGTTTCCTCCCTTTAGAAGTGTGTCTCTCAGCTCACTGTGATTGGCTGATGGGGGCAAGCCCACAAGTGCTACAGAGAGGGGACTTTTCTACACTTCTTGGGCAGAAGGATCAATGACTGAAAAAGCTGTAGCAGAGAAATCAAAATAGTGTTGCCCCTTTGACCTGAGTAGTTAGTCAATATTTGGGGCCTTGCAGGTTTGTTTCTGTTAGGAGCAGAAATGGAGGATACAAGTCAGATACTTCTTTGTTACAACCCTGTTTATTTACGTGGAATGTACGCAAAGCCCTGTTTTCCTGAACACAATACAAATGAGCAGCTGAAATCCCTAAGCCTGCCCTTCTAGCATTTGAAGTCTCTGTCTCTCTGCTCCCTCTGAGGGCCACACTCAAGTCTGCCTTTCTCTGTGCCTGCTTCTAACATGCACACAGCTTGCCCAGCAATCCCCTACCTCCTCTGCATTCACAACCAATCCCCAGGAAAGCCTTCAGACCACACAGGGCTCAGGCTTCGCCATCTGGTCAATGCCTTGGGCAGTAGCCTCCTAATTTTTCAGCTATCATTGCAGAGAAGAGCTTTGAATTACTCCTCCTATTTAGCCTCAGTGAAGCATGCTTAGCAAAACCATCCACTTCAACCAGGTCTGTGATTGTCTATAGATCAAAGAAACACTTGATGGCACCCATTAACAGCATTACAATGGTTTGTTCTTGTTCTACAGAGAAATGGACATAGATTGTAGGAAACCTAAGCTCTCCAAAACTCCTGGCAGAGACAGAGGGGAAACTATGTGCCTTACTATTGAGTCACTTGCTGTATCCACTGCCAGAGTCGTCAGTGGGTTTTTGGTTTTGACTTTTGTTTTGTTTTCCTTTGCCCTGAAGCATATCAAGAATAATGTGGAGAGGGAAGATGCAGGCTATGCAGAACGCCTCTCAGGATCGGCTAGATTGTGTTTCATTTGTAAACACTCACTCTTCCTGGAAAGGGCAGCGGAGAAGCAGACACAGGTTGCTCACCTTAAAGCCTAACTTATTTTTCAAGTACACAAGTATGTACTCATCTCACTCCAAATACAACCACCACGTCTGAGTTGTGCCCATGCATCAGCTCCCCCCGCCCCACACACAGACACACACACAACACCCACACCTACCAAATTTATGTATCTACACCTACTGTGCTGCTTAAATAGGTCTGCCCCCGGAGTATTCTGGGACAATTTGGACAGCTATCCCATAGTTCCTCACAAAGGGATAAAGTGCCCAGAGGAAGTGAACACAGCAGCAGCATGCTGGGCATGTCTGAGTGCAAAGAGCTGGAGGACCAGCTCAAATGGTCACATAAGCATGGCTGGGGTGGAAGGAAGTCTTGTCTACATTGCAAAATCACCAAATAGAGGAATGACAACCATGGGTCAGAATAGGTCTCTAGCAGGGCAAAACACTAATAGCTGCCACAGTTACTGACCATGTATTTGCCATGTTATGTGCAGACACATACATGTTTAGAATCAGCTATGTTGCTAATTTGTTCCATCTTGTGTTCAAAGCTGTAGTATAGACAGTACCTAAGAAGCTGCAAGAAGCAAGCAAAGATAAAGGGAATAGTCACCCTTTGACCATGTCTGCATGGTGATCTGCCCCAGTGATCTGCTCTCAGATGCTTGCTATCCAGACTAAGGCCAGGTCTACACGAGAAACTCTTGCCAGTATAGCAGTGTAGATTATAGTAAGGGCTGTGATTTTTTTGGTGACATTTCAATAATGGCAAAAGCCCCAGTGTAGACATAGTTATACTCGCTTAACAGTGCTTTTTCCACTGTAGCTTATTTTACTTATTGAACTAGTATAAGCTATACCAACAAAAGCACTTTTTGTTGGTGGTGGTGGTGGTATTAGCTGCTTCAGTACAAATCACAACTTACCTTGTCCACACAAGGGGCTTGCACCAGCGCAACTGAACTGATAGCTGGAACTGGGACAATCCCAGTGTAGACAAACACTTAAATATCTTTCCTTCCCTTCCCTTCCCTTCCCCACCCAATTAGAGAGAACAGCTGGTGGGATAGCAACTTATTCTTCTGCTACCAAACGTGTGTATCCAGACTCCCTCTATAGGCCAGTTTATGGTTTGTACTTGGTCTGCAGCAGGGCTGCTCTCTAGCAGTTCAAGTGGGTTTGCTGTCATCATTTATAGCTACTTTTCGTTTGTGACGCTAACAGCGTGTTAGATGATTAAACTCAGAAGTTCCACAACCCAGTGGGCTCTTTGGTTCTCAGACCTTGGAAGTGAAACTCAGTGGAGTCCGTTTTAGATTTTGTTTCTAGGCTGTCAGTTTCACTTTCAGGTTCTCAGAGCTTCAGTGTTTGGGCTGAGGATGCCGCAGGGGAAGGTTGCTTTGTTTAAACACAGCTGTTCTCACTAGGATTTGAAAAGAAGTCTTGGAAACATTTCTGGTTAGACTTAATCAGAGCTTGTTCTTACACAATCAAAATGCTGGCTTGAACCCATGCTGATAAGTCCCCTTTTGAACTTGTCAGACAGAAATGTTTACTAATGGGCCCTTTTAGTCCTTTCTATCCCTAGAGGTGCCTTCTGAGCAAGTCCATCTGTTCTTTGCATGGCTCTGCGTGTTCCCACTAATGGTGCTGTATGGCACCTAACAGTAGAACCTTCTCCAAGCCATGCCTGTTAGAGCACATGTGTCTCTCTTACTTTCCTCGCCTCCCTGTTTTCAAACCTTCCAAGGGGAAGCTACAGAAGGGGACATGTGCCCTCTGCCGCATCAGTTCCTTCCAACTGCTGCACCAGATGGAATGAACCACTCCAAGCCTTCGGATCTGGCATTTCTCCATGCATAGGGTATTGTTAGTTTATAGTTGTTCTCTGTATAGCTTTTAGTATAAGGTAATTTTGCGTATCTTAATAGGTATAGCTAGTTTATTCCAATTGGCAAGGTCAGGTCCATGGGATGGTGAACCACAGAAGGAGCAGCCAGTCTTTAAGTGATGAGCTTTGTGCCCAGCTGTCTTCCCAGCAACACGTTAGGTGCACGAGTAAAGACCAGTCTCCTTCTGGGTGTTCGATTTGCTGGAATTTCACACCCAGAGCATACAAAGACAGGCAGAACAGACTACAGGAGCGCCTGTTTAAAGAGCTTTCACTGCTGAGCCACCTGAGGCCTGTTTTTGCTCCAGTGGCTTCCTACAGCAAGGTTAAGTTGTCTAAGAGTTCTAGGTCATCAAGATCTTTATCGCTGCTGGCTCCCCATCCTTGGGTTAAAGCTGTTGGTTCCAAAGAAGAAGCTGAGGGAGAAGATGGCCACAGTTAGTGCCAGATCCTGATTTGTCACCTGATGAACATGTGGGAGTTTTCAGGTGGGTGTATTATTCTGCTTCCAACCCTTCTGAGGATACTTTTCAATTCCATGACCACAAAGATCACATGATAGCCACAATAAACTTACCTTCAGTGCCTGCAGAGGAAACCTCCCACGAATAGTTGACCACTAATAGGATGTGCTCTGTATCCTGGATGGACTTTTGCAGACTTCTAAGACTGGTGAACTCCTGCTTCCTGTAAGCCAGTTTCCAAGAAAACAGGCAAACTGGTGCACTTAAGAGAAAAAATTTCTCGTTCTCTTTTTTTGGAAATTAGAGTGGCTAAATACCAGGTGGTGACACTGATGCCCCGTTAGCAATTCCACCTCTGGGAAAGGAGGGTGTTCTTTGTCCAAGATTTGCCACATGATAAAAGAAGACTAGCTAATGCTATTTTGACAGACGGACAAAATGTGGCAAGGCAGGTTTTACTCTTTGTCACCACCAACCAGCACAGCACGCATGAGTATGACTATGCCGAGTTGTCTTGATGAACTCTGGTTACAAGTAAGTAACCTTCATTTCTTTGCCCCTGCTCTCCCTGGCGCCATCTCCTTTCTTCTTCTTCTTCTTCTTCACTCTCACTGCTGGCAATATGAGCCAGTGCCCTCTGAGGGAGCAAAACAAAGTGACTGCTTGTTGGGGCTGAGGGCTGTCTCATGGACAGAGAGCGCCATAGGCATTTTCTGGGTAAAATCATGAGTAAGGAGGAAGCAGGCAGGGTGGAGGTGGTGAGAAAGAGGAAGAATCTTCCTTAGTTGATTAGTAACTTATGCTTGGATCCTGAGAAATGGCTGAGTGCTAGTCATGATGGGCTAAATTCACCTCTGCTGTCTATCCATAGACTTCAGATGGCTTGCACCAGTGATCAACAGTCTATCCAGAAGGGTCACACCTGTGTCACAGCAATGAAATGGAGGCTAACGCAGGGTATGAAGCGTATTACAGCACTACACAAATGTACCCAGAACAGTCGCAGACTGAAACTCCAGCCACTTCTGTTCTAGGAGCTGATCCTATGTTTTGTTCATCCCTAGAACGTGCATGGATGACACTGGGAGTTCTGGATGTGCAAAAAACAAGGACTTGAGTCCTAAGTTAACTTTCAGGAGCATAACATGGTCAAAGTGGCACGGCTTTACTTTTGCTGATCCCTCGCACATCAATTCATTCCACTAGTTCCCCCATTAGACTGATGGCTTCTTCTTTAGTAGCAATGTCTGACTCATCTTATACTTGCAGACTTTTACTGGGAAGTTTGCTTATATGAAGATGGCACGAGGACTTCTGGATCAGCCCCTTTATGAGCAGTTTGCTTTGATGGATGACGTAATGGTGAATGTGAACAGCAGCTTCTCAGTGAGTCAGAGCACAGGATATGAGACAAAGGCCTGTATTTGCATTCATGTGAAATTGCTAATTCAGTTTTTTCCTCGTTTCAAATAATAATCAGTAATAAACAAGACCCAACAACCACTTCAAAATGTCTGCAGTTTGATTATTTACCATCAGGCCCAGATTAACCAATGTGCACTCGCTGTATTTGCATAAGGCACCCATCTTCTGTGGGCCCCTGATTACTGGATTTGGATGGGTGGTGTGGCTGCATGGGGGTCATAACATCACTCAAGTTTGGCCCTGCTGCTCCTCCATCGTGACAACTGGGTAGGTGGGCCAAATGTGAGTGAGTGGTGGTGTGACCTGGCTTGCAGCTTCACTCACTCAGTTTTAGCCAGGGCCACCCTTCCATTATGTTGGGATCCCTGATTTCTATACACAGGGCTCCAAAATTCTGTAATCCCCCACTACTTACCACCCCAGCTCAGTCCTGAAGACAGATGTGGGAACAAAGAACTGTAAGATTTCTGAGAACAGGAGGAGCCAGTAAGAAGAAAAACATTGTGTGTGGAACAATGGTTCATAATTATTGATGTGAAATATTTCCAAATAAAAATTCCTCACTTACCTAAAACCATTCAGTGGGATTTGAATATCACAAGCATTGATTATCTCCTCATTCTTAATGATGCTATAGTCCAGTGGAAGAATTGGGAGTTGAAGACATTCTGGGGTTCTTGTCTTAGCTCTATCACCAGCTAAATGGGTGACCTTGGGCCGCTAACTGAGAAAAAGCCCAGTGGGTGCTGAGCACTTTTTAAAATTTGCCCCGGATTTAGGTGCCTGAAAGGGAGCTGGCATTAAAGTTACCATGGAAGCAAAAAGTTCTGGCCCAAGGTAATTGGCACTTCATGAGAGTTCAGTGGAAGTTGAGGGCACTCAGCCCTTTGCACAATCCAGGTCTTTAACCCTAAGCGCTTGGTTGTAAGGTTTAAAATTCATCAAGCATGTCAAGAACTTAGAAAGGACCCTGATTATTTACATTTGAAGAGCTATTGTTTCATTATGGGCCCACTCGGAAGGGAACCCTCACCCTGTGAAAGGAAAACATGAACATGAATTTTATAACAGTCTTCCATTCATCATATGCAAGCCGGGATGTAACAGACATTCCTGAGGCACATGATGGCAGGAAGAGAGACGCTGGCACTGCTGTAATTCTAAGGTTTAACATGCCCTGGCACAAGATCTAAAACAATCTCAAGAGTATGCAGTTATAATAGAGGGATTGCAAGCAAATATCCAGTGAATTTAGCCTTCTACTGTAATGCAGCAGCTTTCTCTCTTATTCGTTCTTTTCCCCTTTCCCTTCCTTTTTCTTTTTCACCATAAATTATTTATAAATTAGTGGTGAAGGGGAGAGAAACCACAAAATGGAACATAATCTCTTGTAGTTGTAGAATGCCCCTGGCAATGATGCACTGAAATTTGTTTGAAACAAATATATCAGAAGCAGAGCGAGAGAGTGAAAGTCCATTGTTACATACTGCGAGTTGTTCACCTGCACTAGAGAAAAAATCAATCCAGTTTCATAAATAAAATACAAAATTCACAGCACACATCTAAAGTCAATCACTTGAGATGTCACCAGAGTTCTTTGACTGACTGCTATAAGGAGTGTAGTGGGGGGGAAGAATTATTCTGTTCAGTAACTGGCAAAGTTTCTGGTGGATTTCTTCCACTTTGCTGCATCTAGGAAGATAATTTATGTCTGACAAAAAAAAAAATTCTGCATGCTGTGACTCAAACAATCATTGTGCCTCCTAATCAGAAACAAGTTATTTACACTCTTTACTTGGCAGGGCATGGAATGAAAACAATACAATCTCCAGAAATTCTTCCCTTGGCTTAATGGGTTTCAAGGCTCGTCTAAACACAAGTTGCACCAGTTTAACTGCAGGAGATGCATGTTGCATCCATTTATTTAAACCATTGCAACTCAGTGTATGGAGTAGCAGCCGTGTTGGTCTGTATCAGCAAAAAGAACAGGAGTACTTGTAGCACCTTAGAGACTAATAAATGTATTTGAGCATAAGCTTTTGTGGCCTAAAACCCACTTCATCAGATGTATGCAGTGGAAATACACTAGGAAGATATATATACACAGAAAACATGAAACAATGGGTATTACCATACACACTATAATGAGAGTGATCTGTTAAGGTGAGCTATTAACAGAAGGAGAAAAAAATAACTTTTTGTAGTGGTAATCAAAATGGCCCATTTCCAGCAGTTGACAAGAAGGTGTGAGGAGCAGTAGGGGGGGAAAACTAAGCATGAGGAAATAGTTTTACTTTGTGTAATGACCCATCCACTCCCAGTCTTTATTCAAGCCTAATTTAATGGTGTCCAGTTTGCAAATTAATTCTAATTCAGCAGTCTCTTGTTGGAGTCTGTTTTTGAAGTTTTTTTTGTTGTAATATTGCGACTTTTAGGTCTGTAATCGAGTGACTAGGGAGATTGAAGTGTTCTCCAACTGGTTTTTGAATGTTATAATTCTTGACATCTGATTTGTGTCCCTTTATTCTTTTACGTAGAGACTGTCTGGTCTGGCCAATGTACATGGCAGAGGGGCATTGCTGGCCCATGATGGCATATATCACATTGGTAGATGTGCAGGAGAATGAGCCTCTGATAGAGTGGCTGATGTGATTACGTCCTACAATGGTGCCTCCTGAACAGATATGTGAACAGAGTTGGCAAGGGGCTTTGTTGCAAGGGTAGGTTCCTGGGTTAGTGTTTTTGGTGTGTATTGTGTGGTTGCTGGTGAGTATTTGCTTCAGGTTTGGGGCTGTCTGTAAGCAAGGACTGGCCTGTCTCCCAAGATCTGTGAGAGTGAGGGATCATTCTTCAGGACAGGTTGTAGATTCTTGATGATGCGCTGGAGAGGTTTTAGTTGGGGGCTGAAGGTGATGGCTAGTGGCGTTCTGTTACTTTCTTGGTTGGGCCTGTCCTGTAGTAGGTGACTTCTGGGTACTCTTCTGGCTCTGTCAATCTGTTTCTTCACTTCAGCAGGTGGGTATTGTAGTTGTAAGAACACTTGATAGAGATCTTGTAGGTATTTGTCTGAGGGGTTGGAGCAAATGTGATTGTATCGTAGAGCTTGGCTGTAGACAATGGATCATATGGTGTGGTCTGAGTGAAAGCTGGAGGCATGCAGGTAAGTATAGCGGTCAGTAGGTTTCCAGTATAGGATGGTGTTTATGTGACCATTGCTTATTAGCACTGTAGTGTCCAGGAAGTGGATCTCTTGTGTGGACTGGTCCAGGCTGAGGTTGATGGTGGGGTGGAAATTGTTGAAATCAAGGTGGAATTCCTCAAGGGCTTCTTTTCCAGGGGTCCAGATGATGATGTCATCAATATAGCACAAGTAGAGTAGAGGCGTTAAGGGACGAGAGCTGAGGAAGCATTGTTCTGTGAAATACTTATTGGTGAGGACAAAGTTATAAAGTTCAGCCACCAGGTTTGCCATGACATTATTGGGGATACTGTTCTTGATGGCTTGTAGTCCATCTTTGTGTGGAATGTTGGTGTAGAGGGCTTCTACATCCATAGCGGCCAGGATGGTGTTTTCAGGAAGATCACCAATGGATTGTAGTTTCCTCAGGAAGTCACTGGTGTCTCGAAGATACTAGGAGTGCTGGTAGCGTAGGGCCTGAGGAGAGAGTCTACATAGCCAGATAATCCTGCTATCAGGGTGCAAATGCCTGAGATGATGGGGAGTCCAGGATTTCTAGGTTTATGGATCTTGGGTAGCAGATAGAGTAATCAGGAAGAATTAGAAATGCTAGTCAATAAACACAACTATGAAATAGTTGGCATCACAGACTTGGTGGGATAATATGTATGGCTGGAATATTGGTATGGAAGCGTACAGCTTGTTCAGGAAAAACAGGAAGGGGGGAAAAGGCGAAGATATTGTCTTTTCTAAAAAAATGTATACACTTGGACTGAGGTTGAGATGGAAGTAGGAGACAGACTTGTTTTAAGTCTCTGCGTAAGGATAAAAGGGGTAAAAAATAATGGTAATGTCATGGTAGGGGTCTTCTACAGACCACCTACCTGGGAAGAGGAGGTGGATGAGGCTTTTTATAAACTAAAAAAAATCTAAAGCACAGGACTTGGTGGCTGTGTTCCCTCTAAGCTACGTGGCCATGCCATCAGGCTATCAAGGGCCACACAGGTGGGGAGAGACGCCACTCCCATGGCCTAGCCCCCACCACAGCTGCTGTAGCTGTGGAGAGGCACCCTTGCCCAGTCCTCACTGGAGCTGCCACAACTATGCAGAGGCACCCCTCCCCTGAACCAGCCCCACTGGAGCTGCCACAGCCATGCAGAGACACCTGTCCCCCGGCCCTGAGCAGCTGCTGTGAGAGAGGGCTGGGTGAAGTTCTCTCTCCCCAGGGTAGCCTGCACCCCAATCCTCTCATGCCTTCACCCCCAGCTGGAGCCCTCATCCCTTGCACAGTGACCCTCTGCCCCAGCCCTGAGCCCCCTCCCACATTCCAACCCCCTTGGCCCCACTCCCACCACACATCACTCCATGTTGGTGCACATAATAAAATTCATTCCGCACATGAACGTAAAAAATTAGAGGGAACATTGCTTGATGGTGATGGGGGACTTCAACTACTCATCTGTTTGGAAAATAACACAGCAAGGCACTGATTATGCAACAACTTCTTGGAATATATTGGAGACATTTTTTTATTACAAAAGGTGGAGAAAGCCACTAAGGGACAGGCTGTTCTAGATTTGATTTTGACAAATAGGGAAGAACTCGTTAAGAATTTGAGAGTGGAAGGCAACTTGGGTGAAAGTGATCATGGAATGATAGAGTTCATGATTCTAAGGAATTGTAGAATGTAAAATAGCGTAATAAAGAAAATGGATTTCAAGAAGGTAGACTTAACAAACTCAGGGAATTGGTTGGTAAGATGCCTTGGGAAGCAAGTCTAAGGGGAAAAGCAGTTCAAGAGAGTTGGCAGTTTTCGAAGAGACATTAAGGGCACAAGAACTGCATAGGAAAGATAAGTATTACAAGAGATCACCCTGTCTTAACCAGGAGATCTTCAATGAACTGAAATGCAAAAAATACTACAAAAAGTGGAAAAGAAGTCAAATTACAAAGGATGAATATAAACTCCACAAGTATGTATGGACAAAATTAGAAAGGCCAAGGCACAGAATGAAATTAAACTAGCTAGAGACATAAAGGGTAACAAGAAGACATTCTACAAATACATTAGAAGCAAGAGGAAGATGAAGGACATGGTAGGCCGGTTTCTCAATGTGATGGTGAGTGGGAGGGGGGGAAATAACAGAAAATGTGGAAATGGCAGAAACGACAAATAACTTTTTTGTTTGCTTTTTACCAAAATGTTTAGTAGCAATTGGACATCTAACTTAGTGAATGCCAGTGAAAATGAGGTAGGATCAGAGGCTAAAACAGGGAAAGAATAAGTTAAAAATTACTTAGACAAATTAGATGTTTTCAAGTCACCAGGGCCTGATGAAGTGCATCCTAGAATACTCAAGGAGCTGACTGAGGAGATAGCTAATGGCTCAGATATTATCTTTGAAAAGTCGTGGAAGACGGGTCAGATTCCAGACGACTGAAAATGGGCAAATATAGTGCTAATTATTAAAAGGGAAATAAGGACAACCCAAGGAATTACAGACCAGTCAGCTTAACTTCCTGGAAAGACAATGGAGCAAATAATTAAGCAATCAATTTGCAAACACCTAGAAGATAATGTAAGAAGTAATATTCAGCATTGATTTCTCAAGAACAAAACACGTCACACCAACCTAATAGCTTTCTTTGACAAGCCTTATGGATGAGGGGAAGCGGTAGATGTGGTATATCTTGACTTTAGTAAGAGTTTTGATACTATCTCACATGATCTTCTCATAAACAAACTAGGGAAATACAACCTAGATGGAGCTACTATAAGTGGGTGCATGACTGGTTGGAAAACAGTTCCCAGAGAGAAGTTATCAGTGGTTCAAAGTCAAGCTGGAATGGCATACTGACTGGGGTCCCACAAGGATAAGTTCTGGGTCTAGTTCTGTTCAAAATCTTCATCAATGATATAGATAATGGCATAGAAAGTACGCTCATTAAGTTTGCGGACAAAACCAAGCTGGAAGGGGTTGCAAGTGCTTTGGAGGATAGGATTAAAATTCAAAATGAGCTGGACAAACTGGAGAAATGGTCTGAAGTAAATAGGATGAAATTCAATAAGGACAAATGCAAAGTACTCCACTTAGGAAGGAACAATCAGTTGCACTCATATGAAATGGGAAACGACTGCCTAGGAAGGAGTACCATGGGAAGGGATCTGGGGGTCATAGTGCATCACAAGCTAAAAATGAGTAAATGGTGTAACATTGTTGCAAAAAAAGCTAACATCATTCTGGGATGTATTAACAGGAGTGTGGTAGGCAAGACATGAGAAGTAATTCTTCCGCTCTACTCTGCGCTGATTAGGCCTCAATTGGAATATTGTGTCCAGTTCTGGGCACCACATTCCAGGAAAGATGTGGACAAATTGGAGGAAGTCCAGAGAAGAGCAACAAAAATGTGTAAATTCTGGAAAACATAACCTATGAGGGAAGATTGAAAAAATTGGGTTTGTTTAGTCTGGAGAAGAGAAAATTCAGAGGGGACATAACAGTTTTCAAGTACATAAAAGGTTGTTAAAAGGAGGAGGGAGAAAAATGTTCTTATTAACCTCTGAAGATAGAATAAGAAGCAGTGGGATTAAATTGCAATAAGGGAGGTTTAGGTTAAACATGAGGAAAAACTTCCTAAGTGTCAGGGTGGTTAAGCTCTGGAATAAACTGCCTAGGGAGGTTGTGGAATCTCCATCACTGGCAATTTTTAAGAGCAGTTTAGACAAACACCCATCAGGATGGTCTAGATAATACTTAGTCCTGCCATGAGTGCATGGATCTGGACTAGATGACCTCTTAAGTTCCCTTCCAGTCCTACAATTCTATTATTCTTTTGTGACAAGTGCGGTATAAAAATCCAGAATGTCTGAGGCACTGATTCAGCAAATTACTTAGCATGTGCGTAACTTTAAGCACATGAACAGTCTCATTGCCATTACTAGGACATCCCATGGAGTCAGAATTATGCCTGTATTATGTCCTCTTCAGCACTTTTTCTAGCCTGGAACTTTTCATCTGTAGACAGGTCCACACTGCGAAAAGGTAGATTCCAGATTCTGCAGCTCCCTGAAGCTGCTGCTCTTTGGACCCCAAGTTCTATCTTTTGTCTTCGTATCTCAGGGCTGCCAGGGATGTGAATAGTGGATTTATTTTCCTCCATCTATTGTATTTTTTTAAATAGCTGTTCACGGAAAGCTTGGCAGTTATTCTTATGTCAACCAGTAACTGGAGGAAAAAAATCCTTCACAGTTGAGGCGTCCCTTCTCTCTTTGTCCAGGCCTTTTGCATACATTTCTTTCCCTCTATAAATAACACAGAGAGTTATCTGGAAAAGAAAACTGTTCTGAGAGGTGATATATCACCATCTGGCAACCTGCCAGACAAGGAGTGGCTACAAGCCAGCACTGAACTTCCTTGAGAAAGAACCATGTCCTCGTTCAGAAAACAAAAAATCTGCCTTGTGTGTATAGGAGGGAGAGGAGCAGAGAGACCAATTTCATTTTATTTGCCACCATAAAGAGTGATAGATTAGGAACAGAGCTCACAAATGTAGCAGCTGCAAGCATCTCTCAATCTTCCCTCGCCAGTGGAAGTGGTGTGCAGCCTACCCAAAGGCAGTCTGACACACTGCCAGGTGGAAGGAACTTGTAGGAGTGTGGAGGGGCAGTCAATTTTTGAAGAGGACAAAGGAGCCAAGAAGTTGAAGCAGGATTCTCTAGGGCAGTGGTTTTCAACCTTTGGTCCATGGACCCCTGGGGCTCTGCAGACTATGTCTAAGATGTTCTAAGGGGTCTGCACCTCCATTTGAAATTTTTTAGGGGTCCACAAAAGAAAAAAGGTTGAAAACCACTGCTGTAGGGGTCCTGAGATTCTACATCATTCCAAGGTCATGACTCCTCTATTTCTTCTTCACTACCTTCGACATAGCCCTTGTCTGTACACAAATGTTGTACCGCTATAGTTAAAGCAGTGCAAACCCCAACCCCTAGTGTGAATGCAGCTATATCGCTATGAAGCCATCTCATAGCAGTACAACTGTACCTGTGAGGAAGGGGGGATAAGCTATACTGATATAAGACAACCTCACACTAACAGACCTGCATCCACTGCAGACGCTGTATCAATTTAACTGTTTGGTATAAACTCATTACCCTAACTGAAATAATTACAGCAGTACAAAACCTATAGGTAGATCAGTTAACAGAGGAGAACTTTCTACTACCACACATTTCTCCTGGAAGAGAACATGGGCCTGAGATCATAAACTGCACAGTAGTCTTGATTTATGCCTATTTGTTCCATGTAGAACATATGGCCTACTCTCCTTCCTTCCATTTTTCACACTCTCTGGCAGCAATCTTAGTTTCTTTCCATGACAATTTAATGGCTTTCAGTTTTGCTTCTATTGTGCATTTCCATGTGGTCCTTGGTCTATCTCATCACCCCGGTAGTCTAGTCTATTCAAACAGATGTCCAAAATCACAAGTTACTTTTCAGAAATCAGCTTGCTTTCTTCCCAGGTGATGCTGATTTTCCAAAGCAGCCTAACCCTTTTTTCCTCATGATCTCACTGTGGTTTTAGGGTGCCAATGGTAGTATAGTTTTTTAAAAGCCCCCTTCCCCCCCCCCAGTTCATCATCCCAATTCCAGAAAGTCTTGTTGCAAAGATTTTGTGTAAGATGTGTTCTTTTTCATCTAAAAATTTCAAAACATGAAGTTTTTCAATTGGCTCTAGTCCTAATCCACAGAAATTTGTTTTTCCTTGGCTATTCACATATGCTGATTGCATTAGCATTCTGGGACCTTCAGTCTAACAGCCTTAATTGAAAACACCAGCTCTCCGTGACTGAAGTTGCTTCACTTTTGTTACATATAAACTTTTCTTGGGATTTAGAGAACTTCTTTTGAGATTTTACCAGAGTTGCATTAATACTTTTTACAGCTGTCTTACCTGTTTTGAAACTTAAAGTAGAGAGAGAGGGGCTGAAAAATGTTCTTTTAATTAAAAGCTGTCTGTCTTTGAATTCCTGGTCTGAAACCACCCTTGAAATTTCAGTTTCTGGTCAGATCCTAGGACTCCCTGATCTCATGGGATTACATTGCAAAAATGGGTTATTGTTTCTGTGCTCCAGGAGAGAGAACACACTGTTGTTTATTAAACAAAACAAAAAGCAACTTAAATTGGGCTGAACTTTCATATGAACAGAGGTGGGGAGATTTGGGTGTGACCATACCACAGTCCTGATTTGAACCCCCATGCTCAGATTCCTATTCTAAACTGGATCCGAACACTGGGCCAGATCCTGGCCTGTGGTTGAGGATCACGGTGCAATCTGGGGGGGCTGTGTGTGTGGAAAAGTCATGGTTACAGGATTAGCTGCACCTCTGAGTGAATCTTCTCAGATCTCAGACTGAGTCCTGGGTTACAGCACTGTGTGTATTGACTGTGCTTACCCTGCAGGTCTGACTAGGTGTGGGCACCTGCAGCTCTTTCCTTCAGGCGCCTGTGACCATTGGATCACAGTCTTCTTGAACAGCCTTCTTAAAACAAAGCACTGTTTAATCTTAGCAGTAAGAACAGAGAATAACCACAAAAGGGCTACATGCATACCTATTTTATCTAGGCAGGGCAAGTGTCTGTTATCCCAGACCACTAACCTCTTGAGCTCTGTCACCCATAACTCTCCCACCACCCAGAGGTGAAAGTAAGCAGGCACGGGCCAGTATGGAGGACTGGTAAGAAAAGGAGACTGCCTGAGGGAGGGAGAAGCCTGCCCCCTGCATAAGAATAATTTAAACTCAGCTGTTCCCTGAGTGGTTCAGCCCTCGGGGTTAGGAGTGGTTTCTGGCATCCTTGTTAATTTCACTCACAGTAGCTGTGGGGAGTGGGGAGGGTGTGTTTGACCACGGCAGGGGCAGTCATTGTCTGCCCCCGGGATGAGGGGATCTCTCCAATACTAATACATACAACAAATACAAGCATTTGGCTGCACAGCTTAAATCTAGAGCTAATAAAAGCAGGTGGAAGGGGAAAACTCAGTCACATTGGTTTCTCGTCTCCTCCCTCCCCCTCCTCCAGCCACGCTTTGCATTCCTCCCCCTCCCCATCCCCAGCAAGGGTTCTCCTCTAGGCTGTAGCTTGCAGTAGGGACACTAGCTGAGATGCCTGCTGCTGCCTGCATAAGAACAGTTTAAACTCAGCGGTTCCCTGCACAGTTCAGCCCACAGGGTTAGAAGCCATTTCTGGTATCCTTGTTAATTTCACTCCCAGTTGTTGTTGAGGCTGGGGGGTGACCATGGCAAGAGCAGTTTTTCTGCCCCTGGGATGAGGGGATCTCCTATACACAAAAAACACAATCAAAATCAGGAACCAGTTCCAAGTTCAAATCTATCCCATTACCTCCCCAGCAGAGGATCATGGTTGCGATGTCTAAACTGCTTGTAGATCCTCTTTGAAATGTTACTGAACGGTTCAGGGAACAGCTGAGTTTAAACTGTTTCTATGCAGGAAGCAGGCTTCTCCCTCCCTTAGCCGGTCTCCCTGCTCCCTGCAGCAAGCTAGAGGGTAGCCCCTGCAGCTGCTGCTCAGTGCCAGGCAGGGAGAAAGCATGGAGCCTAGGGTCCGCAGCCTGGCTCGAGGAGGAGGGAAGACACAGAGAAAAATGTGACAGTGAGTTTTCACTTTTTCAGGCTTATTCCAATAGTAAAGTTTTATTACAGACAGTCCTGGTAGTAGTAATAGTAGCTTTATTTTCTCTATCTATGTCATGCAGTGGGAAGGATCCATGAAGTACATAGGAGAGGTGGGTTGCTTGCGATTGGATCATATAGGTAAGAAATATAAATTATTTTCACCTCTGCCCAAACCCCAGGACTCCCTGCTGCCTCTGCAGCTGGTTGCTCCGGGGGTGATTTAAAGGGCCCAGCTCCTAGCTTCAGCTGAATCCCCGAGCCCTTTAAATCCTGATTTAAAACCCCGGGGATTTAAAGGCCCCACCTCTTCCGGCTGAGGACCCTCCCACTCCACAGGACTCTAGAGTACCGGCAAGTTCTTTAAGTTACTTTCACCCCTGCCACCACCCTTCCTTGAGGGACTCCTTTAAATCCAACGAAAAGTCTTTTTTCTCTCAGCTCACATGGCTGGACCTGCTGCCTAAAAGCTGTTTGGTGAACTCTGTGTGGGGGCTGAGCTAGAGCACCAAAGAAAATGGCTCTTGCATTGACTCTCAAGTGTCTGCTCTAGTGAATTTCCTGACAATCCTGCTATTGAATTAACTTGTACAGAAAATATCACAATAAGCAGGTCAAGATACAGTATCCCTAAATTACCTCAGGAAGCTCCAAATCAGTCACAGGTGGCATAATACTAATCTTTGCGTTCCTCCCTTCCTGGCTGCAGCATGAGGGCTGCTTTTACGCCAACTGCAGCTGGATCCAAGGGGCTGAACTGTTGCCAGGGATTAGTGCATTTTAGAGGCATCCGAGCCACTTCTGCGTTCCTCAACTGAGCCCCCTGTTATTATTGTGGGTGTGGAGGGACATAGCAGCCTCTATATCAGCATTACACCACCAGCAAATCCCTTTCACCTGGCTGCATTAAGACAAATACCATATGGCTTAGCACAATATATCCCAGATATGGAGATGTCAATTGCTCTTGAAAAGCATCATATCCCCATAAAAAATGAACAAGGGAGGCTTCATTGACTGACTGGAGTTAGAGATTCTTGTAAATTTGTCATCTAAAACTGTCACTTCTGCTGTGCTTGTTTCATTTAGGATGTTGCAAAATCCTTCAGGAAACATTTCCTTGAAAGATACTGCAGGGAAGTCCCTGTCTATTTCTTATCATCCTTGTCATTCTAACAGATGATTTACTAAGGCCCGTCCTTGCAGCTTTGAAGAATTAAGAGACACTGGGGTATTATTTCCTTCATTAGAGGGTTAACTTTCCTTTCTCAAATGACTGTTGTTAGGTAGTAAAATGTGATTGTACAGTCTTTGTAACCAAATCCAAGCAGTGACATGCAAATGAGGCACTGCCAGGGAATGCCTGGGAGTTTTAGACAGCCTTTTTTCCTGGAATGATAAGGAGATTGATTTCTGTGGTAAATGAACTACAGCTCAGGGTCTTAAAGTGTAGTAGCACGAGGCTGCTCAGTGACATTTGTCAAACATACATTGACTTCTTAGAAATATGGTCACTGAATGCAAAATAAAACCTGGAGGCTGGAACAGACATTTTCTGGTTTTGGTTCTAAAGAAACAGTCACTGAGCTGAATTCTCTGCTGCTGCAAATTCCACTGATGTCAGTGGAGCTGCACTTATCCAACAGAGAATTTGTCCTATAGGTGTAAAGCACTACATGGAAATGGCATAAGAGTACTCTTTCAAAACCCAAATGGAGCAGGTCACCTTAGCTGTTGAGAGAGAGGGTCCAAGAAGGTTAACCTGATCAGTTTTGAGAATGAGCTCTGCTGAAATATAATACTACTACCTAGTCTTAGAGAATGCTTTTTATCTGTAGATTAAGACTTGCTTTTTTTTTTCTATGCTCCAGAGAAGAAACCCCTAAGATGAATGTTCTTGGTATAAAGTTTAACTGAGCCTTAACTGACCAACTGCAGAGAGTCTGTCTCATTTTCAGATATGGGTCAGGGTGGAAGCAGTGTCAGCTGGGTGACACACATAAATATGCAAATGAAATCAGTGGAGCTCTTTAAGGACTGTAGCTTATGATACACTTGCTAACTATTTTATAGCTCCTTTTTCTATTGAAAGGCCAGTCATCATTTATCAAGGGGAGTCTTTCAGAAGTGCTTAGCACTAACAGTTTCCACTGCAAGCTGAAGGAAAACTCTCACCTGTCCCCCTAATTTATATTATGCTAATCTCCATGGGGTCTAAGGGTGAAATCCTGGACACACTGAAGTCAATGGAAGCTTTTCCATTGACTTCAATGGAGCCAGGATTTCATGCTGTCTCTGCCTTACTCTGATATAGCAGCTTTTTTTCCTTTTAATTGATCCTTCACACTCTAATACATGATGTGGCTCATTGCTACAGATGATAAGGCAACTGAACATGTAAATAATATACATACATGTATGGAGAGGGAGTAAATTTCAGAGCATTCACTCCTCTGTGTTTTCAGATTCTGTCTAAGCCAGGAAGCAGAAGTACCAGACCACTGAAAAAAAAGCATTTTTACTATGTACAAAATGCATCATTGCTACTGTTTTGTTCCCACCTTATGTATCTCCGCTTATACCTAAAAAATAATTTTCAGTCCTGAGGCTAATGGCTCTATTTGACTTTAAATCAAGCCATAACTTTGTCTCTAACATTTATTTTGCACTGTCCAAATTGAGTACAAGTTGAACTAAGAATTATTTCTTACAAATATATTTCAATTTCATTAGTATTTATACAGCAACTTTCTTTTGTGGATATGGCGTGGTATATATGGTATTGTTCTGGTGGGTTTCATCAAGTGGCATTGTTACACAGTCTTCCAAATCTTGTGTCTTAGCATGTGAGCAAGTGTTCAGTCTTGGGAAGACATGCTGTGACATAGTAGCTGGTAGAAGCAGAGATCCAGAGAGAGCAGTAGGGGAGTTCGCTCTCGACTTTGGTCTCAGATTCGAGTCAGTTCTTGAGGCAGAGTTGCTCCCTGGGAGCTGGGCACTGGCGTTGGGCAGAGATTTCTCATAAGGACATAAGAAAGGACACACTGGGTCAGATCAAAGTATCCTGTCTTCCTACAATGGCCATTGCCAGGTGCCCCAGAGGGAATGAATATAACAGGTAATCATCAAGTGATCAAAGAAGGGATCATCCAGGGTCTCTGTTCAAGGACTGGTATGTATGTGTAAATAAAGCAAGTTATATTTTGAATATCCCCAGACTCCACATCACTAATTTCACTTACAATGGGAAGCCCCAATATCTACTACTGCTTGGCAAAGGGGTGAGACTGCTATCAGAAGAGGAACAGTGTTGTTATGCCCACTTTGTTTGAGGAAATAGAAACATAAAAACATCAGGGCCCTGATCTTGATTGATACTGAGAGCCCTCAACTAATCATCCTATAGGAAGCATTCAGCACCTAGGGATCGCTGAATGCACAACATTTTTTTGTCTTTATTTTTGGCACGAGCAATCAGTGCTGCTTTCAGCAATCACTCATGTGCCACCTGCAAGACACCAGACGCACGGTGATTTTTTGCTGTGTAGGTTCCACTTCCCTTTTCTTAGTGTCTGTCTGTCACAACTGAGAGCTCTTGTATCAGTTATATATTAGTAGGAAGACCACATTTCTATTTATTAAAACCATTGCATGGTTTTAGTAGCTTCTTGAAAGCACTGTAGAAGTTTCTGATCACTTCTGGGAAACCATATGAATTACACTAATGCCTTACATGGAACAGATGACTACAAGATGTCATCTCATGATCATGAGTTTGCCCCAGAATGATTCTCCCAACAGCAGCCTAGACTTGGCCCTTGAACAATTTTTGTAAGAATTAACCATTTATTATTGAGTTTTCCAGGATGCATTTGACAACAGCAGAATCAATATGGAACTTAATGATCACTGCAGGAGACAAGGCATCTGATGCCATTTGCCATTAAAATCCTTACTATCTCACGTACAAGGGGGAAATAGTTAGGAATTTTTAGCTCAAAACCATGTCTTGCCGTATTTCAGCCCTGTAGTTTCTGGTCCTGGCTGGATTATGGAAGGGTGATGGAGTGAAATGTGACAAACTAATTAGTCAAATATGTTCAGATCTGAAAAAAAGGCTTCTGATTGCTTTGGACTAAGGTTTAAGTCAGTTCTTACTTTAACCAGATGAGTGTGTGTTCCCTTTCTTTTCTTCCCTTAGTTCTTTGTGCACCTGAACATCACCCTGCCCCACTATTTCAACTACGCTGTCCTAAATCTCTGTAGCCCTCTGTTCACAAGAAGATATGCTTAATCTCCCAGTTAGTTACCCTTCCCATTGCTCATCACAGGACACCAGAATGAGCTAAACCCTTCCTCAGGCAATCCAAAGCTTATTCAGGTGAGTATAGAGTGGTAGCCATGGGCCAAACCCCTTGTAATTATTCCAGTTATAGTAAGAGTCTGACCCACAACAGTCCTGGCAAGAAATTGAAACTTTATTTCCTCCTCAGTGGTTATTACATCAGTTAAACCAGTTCCTTGTGATTCTTCTTTTAAGTTGTTACTGTTGTGCAATGGTGAACTAAACCAACAAAGATTTCTTGATGCAACAAGTCAAAGAGAAATGTCCTGCTGACTGATCACCAGCCTCCTCTAATTGTGATTGCTTCAGGTATGACATTGCATTTACAGCTGTAATAAATGCTTTTTAATTACAAATGGCAATAAGCCCATCACAGGTGAAGTGCACGAGGCAGCACTTGTGTGGGATAAATTGGCCCTAAAAGAACAACATCACACCTGAGACCGTTGAACCTGAAGGCAGCAAAGAGTCACTCTCTTTCAGACTGAAGGTAACTGAAGGAGAGTGAATTTGAGAGAAGTCTAGAGCAAAGAGAAAGTGCTAATGAGCATCGGGGAAGGGCAAATGGTGTTCAAGTGAGAGAACTGGAAATCAGGACTCCTGGGTTCTATGTCCAGCTTGGCTACTAACTCAGTGTCTGGCACTTGGGCAGGTCATTTTGTGTCTCTCTGGGCTAAATTCACTCCCTGGTAATACGTTGCTATTCCATTGGCCTCAGGGAAGCTGAATTTTAACTGCTTCCATTACCCACCAGTAAAAGGGGTGTAATAATACCTACCCGTGCGGCACTTTGTAGGGTTCTCATGAGGTTTAATTAATGGAGGCCAATGATGTGTGCTCCGGTAATGAAGATGGCAATATGAGGTCAAAGCATTGTCCAGCATCACAACTGTGCATTCCACCCCGGAAAGTGAGGGTTTCACAATGCCTGTGTTGGAACAACAGAACGTGCTGGCAGCCATAAGGCAAGTCCCGGTGGTGACCCTCTGGGGAATGAGGTGGACAAGCTGCAGGGATGAGGAGCTGGAAAGGAGGACAGATCTGGAGCTTGATCCTTTCTGGTGCTTCAGACCTCCTGTGAAGTTTTGAGCACCCTCAGCTCCTTTTGTGTTTAGAGGAATTCAGCTTCTGGCAGGGCAGGCACATGGTGCCTACGGGAACTATCCATTGGACTGCAGTGTTGGCCTGGGCTGTGTCTTGCTCTCAGACTTTCCCAGTATGGCAGTAATAAATGCAGAGTATAGTGAGAAGCTGTGCAACGCTATAGGAGTAGGGTTTCAGTCTCTTCCCCCCTTCCTCAACACAGAGCGAGAGAAAACAATACATATCTGGCTCAGAGTTTCAAGAGAAACTACAGCATACTACTGACAGCTTGAGGAAGGGCTACTGATTAGGGGCTTTTGGTTTGTCTGTCAGGAGCTGCCTCCTCTTCCCACCTCCGCCTTCAGGAACTTGGCCAGAGCTCGGTGCACAAGGCATCTCTCTCCTGAAGAAAATAGTTGCACAACCGCTGCCTGGCTTGGGTCGTATGACTCACAGTCAGCACTGACTCAGAACACTCTTCTGAGAGCAGCAATAGCTTGCCAAAATGCTTGCCAAGCCAGACCCCATCACCTCTGCTCCCATCTGGGAGGGTCATCCAAACCTACATATTTTGTTGTTGTTCAAGACCAATCAGTTAGTTTTATCTTGGCTGCCACTTTGCTGAAGTTAATGGGGTTACTCTAGGAGAACGTAAGTTTCAGGATTCCCACACCTATGTATCAGGCATAACAGATCACCAAATGTGGGATCTGGACAGACTCTCTTTTTGGCCTTCACAACATCCCCTGGCAATGAGTTCCACAGATGGCCTGTGCATTGTGTGAAGAAGTACTTCCTTATGTTTGTATTAAACCTGCTGCATATACATTCTATGAAATGACCCCTGGTTCTTGAGCTATGTGAAAGGATAAATAACACTTACTTATTCACTTTCTCCTACCATTCGTGATAGACCTCTATCATGCCCCCTAACTTTTCTCTCTTCTAAGGTGAGCAGTTCTAATCTTTTTAATCGCTCCTTGTATTGAAGCTGTTCCATACCACAATCTTTTTTGTTGATTTTTTCCAACTCTAATAGATCTTTTTTGAGAAGGGAATGACCAGAACAGCATACAGTATTGAAGGTGTACATGTACCATGGATTTATATAGTGGCATTATGATAGTCAATAAGACAGAAAATATCTCTTTTCTAATAGTTCCTAACTTTGTTAGCTTTTTTTTGAATGCCGCTGTAGATTGAACAGGTGTTTTCGGAGAACTATCCACAATGACTCTACGATCTCTTTATGGAGTGGCAACAGCTAATTTAGAACCCACCATTTTGTATGTATAATTGGGATTTGTTTTCCAATAATTACTCTGCATTTATTAACACTGAATTTCAGCTGCCATTTTGTTGCCCAGTCATCCAGTTTTGTGAGAGTGCTTTGTAACTCTCTGCTGTCATCTTTGGACTTACTAACTTACTCAAGGTAGTTAACATCTGCAAACTTTTGCCACCTAACCATTTACTTCTTTTTCCAGATCATTTATGAATATGTTGAACAGCAGAGGTCCCTGTACAGATCCTTATGGGACTCCATTATTTACCTCTCTTCACTGTGAAAAGTGACCATTTATTTCAGCTTTTTCATAGAATATCAGGGTTGGAAGGGACCTCAGGAGGTCATCTAATCCAACCTCCTGCTCAAAGCAGAACCAATCTCCAGACAGATTTTTGCCCTGGATCCCTAAATGGCAGATTCCAGCATCTTCAAGATTTTCTCCTAACTTGGGTGGGAAGGGGCCTGCATTACAGTCAGGTCACAAAGGTGTGTTGTGTAGAGAGCTGGGAGAAGAATGTGCTGCTTGTACTGGTGCAGCCGTAATCTGGCACTTGTTCAGCTCTGTTCTACTGTTAGCTTCAGTTCTGGTCCAGCCCGAGTTAAGTAATCTTCCAGTCTAGATGCTGTGATGCAATTTCCTTTTAAAAGCTGCCATCAAGTTGTAGCATGTGATTCATCTCCTTGTGAGATACCATCCTCACCCTTAAATCAAATTTGCTAGGAATTCATTAAAAACGCCCTTTTGTGGGAGACAAGCTTTCCTCATAACCAGTTGTATTTATCATGCTGACGACGCTGTGCACTGCTAGCACACATTCATTCTTTGCAAAGGAAGAGACAGAGGCCCATACATGTGCGAGAGAGGAGTGACAAGGGCATGACACATGCGTATTGGTTAAGAGAATAAGCTTTGCTTCCTCATCCCTGTCATCTGAACTGGGTTAGGGTTACAAAGGGAAATATGCTTGACACACATGGCAGTAATAGATGTCGGCTAGTTCCGATGGTCACTGTTGCGGACATTTTTTAAAAGGAGGAACTGTTAAGAGGAGCGGGGAGAGACATTAAAACAGCATACTGCAGCTTATTAAATAGCAGTGAAGAGTAAGGGGAACCCAGAAGCGACAGGAAAAGGAACCAAGAAAACAGGATAATGACAAACAAAGGAAACAAGTTTGAAAGGAGTCAGGGAGCTGAAGATTTACAAATCTTCTCTAAGCTGGTGCTAATGGCTGTCATAGGCGATAAAGATCTGTTGTGAACTTAGCTCTAATCAGTTTTGGAGCATCAGTTCAGCAGGATTATAGGTAAGATGCCTCTGGCCTGTCATAGAAACCTTGCTCTTTCCCAGCTGAATGCCAGTGTCACGGTGTGAGGCATGGGACAGAGGACAGGGGATGGCAGCGTGTGTCTGAATCACCCACACTGTTCTGCTAGGTGCTTTCCATTAGATTTCATAGGAGACAATGGAGAAGAGTAGAAAATGTCATGCCCATTGGCATTATGTCAATACGTTAGTACATCTACTGTCCTTGCCTCCTGCCATGAAATCCAGGGAGAGTGAGGTGATTATTATTGTAACTGACTCATTAATCACTAGTGGAAGAAACAAGGGGATGGGTTTCTCATTCCTGGCTTGACCTTTACAGCCCTGGTACCTTGCAATGGTTCTACAGAAAGGAGACACTGCCCCCCCCCCAAGAGTCTAGGAAGTATGAGGAAAATGAGCCCTTTGTGGGGCTGTCAATTCACATCTCTTCAGGCCAACAGCTCATAGGATGCCAGGAAAGAGTGCATGCAGGCATCCAGCAGCATGAGCAGCTCTCTGCATACCTGCCAGTTTGTTTTCAAAGAAAACAAGGGCCATTGACAGCATCTGGAGGGGATATATCAGAGGAGCCAGGTTTTGTGATTCCTTGCAGAAAACTTGGAAGGCTTTCAGCAGGAAGGATTAGATTATGCTAGAAGCAGCAAAACCCATGGGGGTAGGCAGTGCAGAACCAAGCCCCATGTGTCTAGAAGTGTTGCACGAGGCTCCTTGTAGGGATCAACAGGAAAACCACTCTGACACATCAGACATTTGATGATAGGCAGCAACTTAAACCCAGAGTAACAGAGATGGAAAGAGGAAAAGGAAACACTTGCAGGTGCTCTGGACTGAATGCACAGGAGATGACCCTTGTGGCCCCTTCTAACTCTACGATTCTATAATCACACATGGTAGTTGACAGCACAGTCCCCATTTAGCAGAAATATATATTATAGGTACATCAGATAATTTATTAAATATGATGGCAGAAGTCACTAGATGGTGCTGTTAGTTTTACAAGTTCCTTTTCAGAGTCTATGAGTATTGTTCAGTCTTTGAAGAAATTCTGCTTTGTAGTTAGTTGGGTGTTGTAATGGGAGAGCTGAGGCAAGTAGGAAAGCTTGCGCAGTGTTGCCAACTCTCCCAATTGTACTGATGATCCCAGGCTGTTTGATTTAAAGCCCCAGCTTCTGCAGGCAGTTGATTACAGAAGAATCTCTGCTTTTGTTGTTAAAAGGTTTCTAGCCTTCATGTAATTACAGCATCTGCCTTAATTCGGGCATTTCCTAACTTTTGAGTGCTTGACTTTGCAACCTTAATCATTATCTTCTAACACTTTGTATGAGATTTTGCTAGATTAAAAAAAAAAAGCAAACAGAAATTCCATCATGTGGCAGTATGTTGACCCCCCACATCACTCTTCAGCAGGTTGGAACTTTTACAGCCACTGCGCAGACCACTGCTAGCCGAGTTAATGAAGTGATCGCCAGAGTCAGGTGTTATCCTCACTATGGACCAGCACTAAAGGGGGATGGGATACTTTGCCAGTGGGTTTCACAGATATTTGCTGACAGCAGTGGCATGGTGATCCCTAGGAATCGTGGTTCCATTCCAGACCACGAGGGGAGTGTGCTTGAATGAACACAGACTCTTCGGCCCATTTCCCCCAAGCACGACCCCCTCCTCTCCAACTTGTCTCTGTCCCAGTCCAGTGGTTTTCCCCTCTTCTAGCTTCTTGTCCTACTCCCAGTCTCCCTGCATAGCTAGTCCTAGTATCACCCTCTGGACTGCCCATCCCAGTCTCTCCTCCACCATTCCCAGTATTCCCTGTCACCTTGCCCAGTCCCGAATCCTCCCTCCCAGATTTTCATCCTCACCAACCCAGCCTCCTGTCACCCTCACACCCACATTCCTCATGCCCTGCTGCTTCCCAATCCCACTCTCCCTCTCCAGGCTCCCCATCCAATCTCAGTGTTTGCCCCCCACTCCCACCCCGCTCAATGTCCAAGTCTCTTTGCTCAGCCAGTCCCAGTTCTCCCCCCATGTCCTCCCCAGATTTGTCCCACTCCCACCCCACTGATTCCCATTCTCCTTACCCAGCCAGTCCCAGTCTCCCCCCTCCCATATTTCCCTGCCTGGTTCCCAATCACATCTTTCCTTGCCCCACCAGTCCCAGTCCCCATGCCAGTTCCAATCTCCCCCCACAACAGGCTCCTCGCCCCAATCTATTTCTCCTGCCTCTCTCAGGTCTGGCTCTTGCCCCCTCTGCATTCATGCTACTTCCTCTTCCAGGCTGCCTCTGCCCTTGGGGGGAGCACTGGGGGCACAGATAGGACAGGCTCCCAGCTCTCAGATTCAGTGCCTGGCCCCAGCATATCCTGCAACAGCTCAGAGCAGCAATTGCAGGGAAAGTCCTGCTCTTTTTCCCTTGAAGTTTCAAGCTGGAACTTGTTCAGTGCAGATGCTTTAGCAAGTCTTCACTGAACATGTGCAAGCTGCAATTTTTCAGAGGCTTAAAGCTTGGCCAAATTTGTTTTTCGTGGGGACAAGCTCTGGTTGTGTGAGAGCTTGTTTTATCTTATCTAAGCCTCTTCTGTTTGTCCCTTTTTGGATTGCTTTCACTGTGAAGATGTGCTGTTTCTTTAATTAGCAGGAGCCCAGGAAGGGTTTTAGGCAGAAACTCTGCAGTGAAAGAGAGAGATGTGGTAGCTTTGGCAGCATTGCAAACTCATAATTTCATTGAGCCTGTGATATTTGGTGTTTTCTTAAATATCCAGCTTCTGCAATCATGAGAATTTTTTTAAAAGTACATTTCTAGTGCTTGTGGTCATGGAGAAAAGATGGAAAATGTGAACTCTCAAACTTCAGGCACCAGAAAGTAAAAGACCCAAACATTTAAATACCAGGAAGACTCCATGATTATTTTAAAATCTCCTGATTTTAAGCCAATCACAGTTTTGTAGAACCTAATTCCTAGTTTTGGGATGCTTGGGGATGGCTGCACTGCTTGGAGCCAATACTCTTTTTGAATAAGGTTCCTTGTTCAGTGTAATAAGATAGTGATTCTTTCTGCAAGTCTTTGCATTGTCACCTGCCATTCACCACTGCAGAAGTGCACCCAGGGATTTTCCCTGTGTCCCATGCCCTCGTTCCTAGTACCTGGGAGACTATGTGGCACTTCGCCTCCTTGTGTACAGCTAATGAATTCCAAACTGGTCCAGCTTAGACCATTTCAGTACTTACTTCCATGCTCTGATTCCAACATGCCAGTGTGGACTTTAAAAAGCATTTTAAAGCTAAGGGCAAAGCTGGGTTTCTCTCACTGTTTCCTAGAAATAACTGACTTGTGAAGCCAGGGCCATCCTTAGGATTTATGGGGCCCTAGGCAGTATTATTAAACTGGTGCCCCTATGCCGGATGGCAGCCCAAGCTCACAGCCTGGTGGGGGAGGGGGAGGAGGGACTTGACAGCAAAGTATAATGAGATGCCCAGCCTGCCTCATGGTGGAGGAGAGTCACAGTTCCCTGCAGAGACTTCCATGCACTCTCCCTCATGCAGAATGGACATGAAGAAAGTACCTAATTAAAAGCACTAAAATTTAGGAATAAAAAATGTCAGTCACAGGTTTTTTGATATGCCCTGAAGTTTGTCAGAGATTTATTTGCAAAAACTTCATAGTAAGGGTGAGTCAGCTCTCCTGCTGAATACAACATTACATATAATGGAATACATGATGCAGCTCTTCTCTGTTTTACATTTTCTTCATCAGTATTTCTAAGTTGAATTTATATTTTAAATGTACTCAAATCTTAAGCCAGCATTCCAGATTACTACATATTTAACTCACTGAAACAAAGACATTCTTTTAAATTAATCAGAGAGGTTTAGTGTGTTCATAACAATGTTCATTGCTTTTAGAAAAAGGGAACAGTAATTTACTTTGTGTGATCTCCATAACAAGAGACATGGTTATGAAATTTCACCAATTTTAAAAAAATATGTTTCCAAAGATTTTAGGTATAACAAGGATTTTGTCTTACTAAGGTACTGATTTTGCTGGAGGGTTCTTTTAAAACTAGTTTGTCGGATAGTCAGAAGTAAAGAAAGGGAAATCTTTGTCCAGCTATCTGGAAGGGAAGGACTGCTGTCCCTTTAAGGGCTCTCTTCAGTGGGGAGTGGGGGGAGAAGTGGTGAAGGGATGGACAGAAAGGACAGGAAGACTTGGAAGCACTTTTTTTTTAACTATAGTAATTAAAATGTGTATTTTAGATAAGGGAGGTCTTTTGAAGGATTTATTTAAAAAACTATGTGTGAAGATCCACACATTTAAGGCTAAAGATGATTGTGCATCTAAAACTCTATGCAAGCATTTTTTAGAAATGTGATTTTATAATCTTCACCAGCTCACTAATGAAATATTTTTAAAGCAAATTTTAAACTAAGGTCCTGTAGACTGACATGTTCTGTGTAAATATTACATTAATGCACAACTGTTTTTGTCAGTAAAGTCAGAAACTGACAGTATAAAAATTTATTTGGGCATAAGCTTTCATGGACATCTGATGAAATGGGTTCTAGTCCACAAAAGCTTATGCCCAAATAATTTGTTAGTCTTTGAGGTGACACAAGGACTTGTCCTTGTTTTTGCTGATACAGACTAACAGGACTACCACTCTGAAACCTGTCAGTATATACCTTGGGGTTGGCAAATGCCTGTTAAATGGCTTTATTACCCCTTGAATGTCTCTTTAACAGTTTCAATGTTGTGCTAATAGGTCTGGCAGGCTGGAGGTTTTTTCACTTTTAACTACTAGATTCCCTGCCAAGGAAGACTCACCAGGCTAGAGCAGCCATCTGTGGGAGCCTGCAGGAAGGGTCAGAACAGGGATAGGAAAAGAAGAGGGTGGACACTAAGACCCAGTGGTGCCCCAAATTTTCAGGTGCCCTACGCAGCTGCCTATGTTGCCTATGCCTAAGGACGGCCCTGTGTGAAGCCACTACACAAGCGTAGGTAAGAGGAGAGGTCTTACTAGAGCCAGTCATTGATGCACCAGTTTCAGTTTACTAGCTGGTTGAGTCTTCCCCAAGAACACGTGAATTGCTGGGAAACCAGTACAGAGGATAAAGAGGCTGTGTCTGTCAGTTACCTCTGTCTGATGTTCAGAGGCTCATAGATTCAATTCTAGCACAATAAAGGAAACCCTGCCTGGTGACTTGCTCTAGTCCTGCTTATAGACTTCTCTGATTTAAAAAATTAATTGATTCCATGTAAGCAGATGGCATGTGCTAATATGACTTAGCCTCCACTGTCCAGATCCTGCTGGTGCAGAGTCATAATGAAGATTGCAGATAGCACTCATGTATGTTATTAGATTGTCCTGTTCTGAATGTCTTTGTCTGTTTTTCCCAGGAAACATTCCTGGAAAGAACACGTCAACGATTTCCTGCCAAGAGATTTGACTGAATCATTACCACTGACCAAGCTCATACGGTATCTCAAACCCTTATCTCCCTCGAATTCTAGAACAGTTCCCTTGAGGAGGAAATATAGCAGTCAGGCTTTGCTTGCACACAGTGTACTTTTCTCACTGCAGTTCTCGGTAGCACAGGCGCTCAGTTCTTCCTAACTTTGGAACGATCTGTGTTGTGTTTCCTGTAGGTCAGCCTCACAGCAGATTCACCCCACAACGGTGCTCGCAAAGTTGAAGTGTTTGAGTGACCGTCATGCCCCCACCTTAGCCTTTAACCTAGCTTGGCTGTGTTGTTTTTTTGTTTGTTTTTTTTAAAGGCTGTCAGAAAATTACAACAAAATGCTCATTTTGTATTATGTCGACTCACGCTTTTCTAAATACTTTTCTGGAAATCTTTGAAGCAGTGTTCTGTAAGGTTTTCTATAGCATGGGGAAAAAATGAAGCAGATCATAAGCTGTAGGATCCATGCTGTCTTGGCATGTAGCTTTGAGTCTGGAGCATAAGCATGCATCACTAAGGTCTGTTTCACTCTGCTGTAAATATATGGCTCCACGGAAATTATGTGCATGTACCATGAGGGGAGTGGGGTGGGGTGGGGAAGGAATCACTCCCTGCAGGGGCTTCTTCCTGCCTGGTGAGGAGTATGAGTGATCAGATCTAGAGTGCAGGCCAAGTGATGCTGCATTGATGATTATACCGTTGCTCCTGCCTGAAGAGTAAGGACTCAGGAAATGCACAGCTGCTAACATGCAGAGAAATGTATAGCTCCTCAGATGCGGCAGTTGACACGTATTCCTTTTTCAGAGGACTCTGCCTAGTGTTTAGCCTTGCTTGCATAGCCTCCCTTCACCCGCAGCCCTGGTTAACCTCCTTCTCCCAACCTGCAAGGATCTGAAGTATCAAGGGCTCCATCTGTGTATTTATTCTCACATGTCTCAGACCATTCCCCTGTCTTCCAAAATGTCAGGAGAAAACAGCTTTTGGCTTAGCAATGTTCCCCATTGGATGTAGCTGGAAACAGATGTCACATAGTCGTTACCAGGGAGTGACACATGGCAAATGAATCTTTTGCATAAGTTCACAAGTGGCTTGCATGATGGGACTAAACGGTTTTTCCTTTCACACAAATCTACTTTAAACAAACCAGGAGCAAGGGACCAAAAGTAGAGAGCTCTTAGAATACATGAGTAATGGCTAATCAGAGGACATAAAGCTTCCAGTGTTGCCCATAGCTCTATGGCAGGCATTAAGGGCTTCTCTCCACATAGAAGTTGTACTGCTTTAACTATACCGGTGTGATCTTACAACTGTGGGCAGAAATGGGCAGGACAGCTAACTCTATGCTCTTTGATTAGCTATCGCTCATGTACACTAACACTCGTTTGCCTGATAAGAGCTGTCAAATGTGCCTTATACTGGGTAGTTTATTCCTGTACAGGAATGGAGTCTGTTATGCTGGGATAAGGCACATTTGTAACTGCACCTGCACTACGGCTTGGACTGGTATAAACTATTTTGATTTTAAAAAAAGTTACTCATCTAATGGAAATACCGGTACCAAAACTGTGTGTAGACCAGGCCTAAGACTGTCATGGGATACTAACCAGGAGACTGCTGACTCCAACAACGCACTGATGACTGTGTAGGGAGGGGCTTTCTTAACTTGCAAGCTCCCCTCTCCTGGGCACCTTATTATCATATTACAAAAAAACACATTGATGTGAAAACATGTTGGTGGCTAAGTCAAGCATTCAAAATGCCAGAGTTAAGAGTGCCCATGCAGCAATAATTTGCCCCTTTATGCACCTGCACTAGGATACTGTCTCTAACTAGCCGATGATATACCCTTTTTCCATAGAACCCTTCCTCCTTCAGTGGACTAGGATGGATTTTTGATTTGTGTTGCATTTATAAGACACAAGGTTAAAGGAAAGGGGAAGACAAGTGTGCAGGGGACCCTGATGCAGTCCAGTTGCATGGCCATTTGATTGTCCCCACCTGAGAGCAGCAGTCAGGCCAAATATGGGGAAAGCTACAGTTAAATGTGGAAGATCACACATAAGCCCAGGTCTTCTGAGTCACAACAATGCCCACAACTTGTGACCAATGGAGCAGATGCATGCAGGGCTGCCTGAGGCTACGTTTTGGGAACTTTTCCCAGAATAGTAATGTTATATTGGAAGTGCAGGCTTTCTAACCAGAAAAGCCTTAGTGCAGATGAAATTATACCAGCAAAATAGAGCTTTAGCTGGTGTAACTCACTTAGTTTGGGGAACTGGTATAAAGAACTCTCTTGCCAATATAAGCTGTCTCCCCACGGGGAGGCTTGCTGGTATAGCTAATATTGGGTAATCTTACCTAGCCCTTAACCATAGGGTATGTCTACACAGCCAGCCTGTACCAGCTGACTTGGGCTTCTGGGGCTCAGCCTGTGGGGCTGTTTCATTGCTATGTAGACTTCTGGCACCCTCCCATCTTACAGGGTCCTAGAGCCCAGGCTCCAGCCGGAGCCCAGAAATGTACACTGCACCGATGCAGCCCTGCGAGCCTGAGTCAGCTGCCATGGGCCAGCCATGAGTGTCTAGTTGCTGTGTAGCCATATCATTAGTTCTGTGTACACACACAGGGACAGAGCCTCAGCTAGTGTAAGGTGGCACGGCTCTACTGAAATTAATAGAGCAACTGAGGCTCTTCCCCATAGTCTACATTTACACTTGGGCAAGAGCTGTACTGCTTTGTTCTCCCTCCACTGTGTATTCCAGGACTTCGGTCAAGGCCTATATATTTCGGTTTCAAAAGCATGTGACAGAATCATTCTAAGGCCTTGCTTGCAGCCCAGGGTTATAGCTTTCCACATTCTCTCTGTTCGCTGTTCGAAGATGACAGTATTCTCACTGGAGCAGCCTACCCCTAGTAAAGCACTTTACCTCTCTAGCCCTTGTTCTGTAGCAGAATCCTGCGAGTCCAGCAGTTGTGGTTGGTTTAAGCTAAGTGTACTTATGCATGTTGTCCTCATGTAAAAGTATAGAACACACCAATATTTCAATTGTTAGCCAGATTCGCTTGCTTAAGGCTCGTTTCTGATCACAGATCCAGAAAGTTAAAAAACACACGTCACGTTTGCATCATCGTCCAAATCAAACTATAACTGTGCCACAGTAATACCAACCTCCAAAAGGCCCAACAGAATAAATACATATATGTAACATGGCTATACCTGAAAATAGGGTTTGATCAAAAGTGGGTGGTGGCTTTAGCTCACAGACCAGTTATTGACCATATTCCTATAAGCACTTGCATTACTTTGCTCCAGCCAGCATATGGACTATGTAGTCACTAGGGAACTTGCTCCTTACCTATGATTCTACACACCTTTCAGCAGAATTCTATATGCAAAATCCAGCTGTCAGGATCAGTGTGTGAATCTGTCATGCTCACATATCATAAAACAATGATTGGATTACACTCAGATATACTGTGATTAGTTTTTCCACAAGGTAGTATGTGGGCAACAATCTTCAACATGTCATGCAGGTATAATTCAATACATGTTCAAATCTAATGCCCCAGTCCTGCAAAGCCTTAGCTAAGCGCCTGAGTATTCCCATTGCCTTCAATGGGACTATTCAAGTGTGCAAGTCTTCGCAGGATTGGGACTTGTGTTAGAAAAGCTCACTTCTTTTATTTAACCTTTTCAGAGCTCCATGCAAGCAATAACTTAACAAAACGGAAGTTGATTTCAGAGAAAAAGATGTTTTTCCAGGTATTTTCTAGACAAATGCAGAATCCAACTCATCCCAAACAAGATCCAGCATCCTGGCAGGGAATTAGACTATATGACCCATGTGGTCCCTTCTAACCCTATGGTTCTATGATTCTCTATCTTTCAGTTGCTTTCTGGCTCCATTCTTGTGCCTTATCCTTGTTGGGTTCCAAGTTGAGGACTTCCTTTTTTCATCCTATTGATCTCTCCAGCACTCTTCATGTTTCTTTTCTCTTTCATTGCTTTGGATGTGGTCAAATTTCCCTTGCTGTTTAAATATTTAAGCAATCTCTTACTTGGGTTTCTAAGAGGTAAGTGGTTCTAGCTCAGTCTCATTCACTGTCTAAAAAAAACTGTCTAAAATAGAGCATTTTCCTATTGGAAGCATAACCATTACAGCTATGTGAATAATGGATTTGCCTATCCCAAAAAAGCCAAAAAAAAGTTTTGTTTTGGATCAAACCAAAAGGGAATTTTTTTGACACTTTTGGTGAAAAGTGAGGAAATGCATTTTGGATCAAACAAAATGTTTTGTTTCTTTTGAATGTTTAACATTTTTGAATTTTTTTAAAATAAAGCTGAAGGAAATTGACACAAAGTTGTTTTGAATTGAAAAACCAAAATGTTTCATTTTGAAAATGTTGACATGAAATTGAATTTTTTGCAGATTGTGGGATCAACACGAACAATTTGACAAAACAAAAAAGACACAAACTCACAAAGTGTTGTTAAATCTGCAAAGTTTCTGCCCAAAAAATGTCACTTAGCACTTAACAACCATGCTAAGAAATTCAGATCAGCCAGAGGTGGGCACATATCAAACTACATTAAATATATTCAGGGAAATGTGAATAAATATTTTCATTGTGTGGGGCCATGTCAGTGTGTGGTTTACCTGAGTCTGATTTTTGCCTAGGTTTTCAGCTGAGGATTGATCTCTTTTAAGACTTGTTACTCTTTGAATATGTCAAGTATCAGGAGGTAGCCATGTTAGTCTGTATCCACAAAAACAACAAGGAGTCTGGTGGCACCTTAAAGACTAACAGATTTATTTGGGCATAAGCTTTCGTGCATAAAAAACCTCACTTCTTCAGACTCCTTGTTGTTTCTTTGAATGTGGTGTGTGTTTTGCAAGTCGGGCTGAGTGACACATGCAGTTTTTACTTCCTTAGTTTTGTGGGTTTCCCCAGTATCTTGGAATCGTGATACTAAAGATGACAACCTATTAGCCCAACTGGTCCATCTCATGACATTAGGGTTTTCCAATGTTTTCTGGTGCTTTGTCCCGTATCATTTTAAACTGCAAGTGCCACTTCTTACAGGAGATCTTCCCAATCTAACCAAGCTCACTGTCACTGAAATTATTGCTTGGTAGTCTCTAAATATCCCTTGCTTACTTTCATTGCCTTGCTCCTCTGTACCTCTTTAATTCTTTTCCTAGGTTATTCCTCTTTCCCACAGCTTAGGGCTTGTCTATGCTCACAATGGTGCAGCAGAGCTGCTGTTCCTGTGCAGCTGTGTCACCATAGCACTTAGTGAAGATGTTACCCAAGCTAACAGGAGAACATCAACGGGAGAAGCCCTCTAACTGACGTAGCACTGTCTACACTGGGAGTTTGGTTGGTATGACTGCATTGCTCAGAGGTGTGGATTTTCCTGAGGGACGTAATTGTACTAAAATAAGTTTGTAGTGTAGATGAGGGCTCAGTGTTTAAAGCATCGAGAAGACCTATAGAAAACATATATCCGAGAATAGTCCCCGATTCAGTAATCGGTAGAGATGCAGTTTAAACAAGGGCAAGCTGGAGTTTGCCCCAACTGAGCAAACTCCTGCATTCTTCACCCACTAGCAGAGGTCAGTGTTGGTGTAGCTGCACTGGTTGCTCAATCCAGGCTATTTGAAGTGTAGACATGGCCACAGAACTTGCATCAGAGACAGTGAAAAGTGTCACATTTACACTACCTCTGAGAATGAAGCTTGATCAGAAGCAGAATCCTTGCTGCCACTGGTTAGGTAAATGTTTTGATAGTGTCAGCCTTGAGTCATAATGGCAGTGTATTTATATTTGTTCTCTGAAAGCAATTTTGAAGAAAAATTCTCTGTCCTCTAGTCATGAATGAAATGCTTCCCTTTGCATGTCTTCACTCAACAGGAAATACTAAAATAGGTGTTGGATTTATTTAACAGCCAGATTGTTACTAGACAAGCAAGGGGAGTAAGCTAATACCTTTTATTGGACCTTACACAGAGCTCAGCGTAAACCTGAAAACTTGTTTCTCTCACTACCAGAAGTTGGTCTAATAAAAGAGATTACCTAACCCACCTTGTCTCTCTAATATGCTGGGACCAACATACCAACACTGCATACAGATTGTGTTACTAGTAATCACCAGCTGCCACAGCAAGGAATCTGCTCATCATAATTCTCCAACCAAAATGTCAAATCAATGACCTGGAAAGAGGGAGAACACACTGTCCTCTGTCACTTACCATCATTCACAGTTAATACACAAAATGCTTATTACTTGGAAACAACTGGATTGTTACTTGGTAAAATAGATACTTGCTTAGCTACTGAGCATTTGCATTTTAGTGCTCTTGGGCCGGATGCTCCTCTCGCAAACAGGTGAAACTCAAGAGTAGTTCTCCTGAGATCAATAGTCATTCCAGTGTGAAATAGCATAAGTAAGACTGGAACTGGTGCCTCTGACTGGACAGATGGGTACAGTTATAGGTCTTATTGCTTCTGAATATCATAAGCAGAGATGAGCCTGCACCAACATCCTAGTTCTGAACACTCCAGGATTTGGGCAAAGATTAGCTAGGGTTTTGGAAAGAACCATTGTAGAAACAGGGGTGAGCTACAAATTTTGAATAAAGATCCGAACACCCTTGACTTTGGGGGAAGTTGGATTCAGTCGAAGCCTTCAGCTCAGAATCCATATCTTCAAAGCCACTACTACTATTAGCACCAGTGGAAACCTTTGAGAGCCTAAGCAAGTCTGCTGGTTTTTAAATGGGCATGAAAAGTGAATTACCCTTTCGAACCTGGTGGCGCTCCCTTCAGATAAGAGCTGAGGAATAATTGTGGAGCTATTTGGGGAAATTTCCTGTTGCTACCTATGTTGTATCTATCTCCAGAACAAATGGCAACTCTCTCTGGGGCTGGCATTCCTGTATATTTCAGTGGAACCAAGTTCTCTTAAATGCAAATGAAATAATTAGTCTCATATTGCCTTAAGAATCCCATTGGATTAGAGCTCTCCAATTTCTTTCCATCATTTTATAATTGCACTTGTTATTGCAAATTGCTTGAATAAGTTAAGTTTATCCTGACCAACTGAACTATAATATATCTTGTCTTCATCACAAAATGCCACATATTGATTCCAAGAAATGCACTTTTTCCAGTTAGCTTGTCAATAGATGCTATTGCTCTGTGATGCATATGAAAAAAAAAAGTTGAATGACCATTATCAAGGATGTTAGTTTTATCCATGATTAGAGATATTGGTTCACAGAGCAAATGGCTGACCTCACTTGCTGGCACAACTCTTTAGGAGTCTAGGAGTCTGCTCTCAAAGAGCACTGTTCAGTTCCCAGCAATGCTGCGGTTTAGCAATGAGATTCCTAGTTTGGGTGGGCACAGTAAAAGGAAGTCAATGAGCAGCCTATGCTATGAAACAGTTAACCAAATAAACAGTCTCTCCAGTGGAAGGGTGTAGGACATTTTGACCTCTCAAATAAGTACAGCTTAGTGCACCAATTTAAGGAAATGTAACTGGGCCAATTCAGCACAGGCCTTACGAACAGTCTGACCGGTGCTCAAACTTCCACTGCAATTAGCTGTGATTTTAGATTTGGACAACATATGCACTTTTCCAAGAATTTCACTGCTGCCAAACATTTCTTGGACCTAAGTTTGATGGCCCAGGCTTGTCGCCAGTGTATCTGAAAGCAGAAGGAGCAATCAGTTGTGACTCAGGGATCAGTAATAAGCTATGGAGCCTTTCATCTCTAAAGTATGGGTTGACTGCAGGGCAAGTCGATAGTAACCAGAAGTGAATGCCAACCCGAGTTCTTTGGTGGCCCACATAAAGCAAGTTGGTGTAGTCAGTATAAAGTTTCTGATGGACAATGTTCACATTACAGCTGGCACTTATTGATGCCCTTGTTGGCAGCTTCAGCACAGAGGCCTGAATGAGTATGGATAATGAAATATCACTGCATCTGGAAGGGTTATAATTCCTGGTTGGAGATGAGGCACATGCATGAGTCTGCACTGAAAATCTTCCACTGCTGCATTAGTTCTGTGAGTAGAAAATATGATGCATCTGTAGTAACCGCTAGATAAGGGCTCTATTGTGCTAGGCAGTGTACAAATGAGAACAAAAGACAATGCCTACTGTAAAGAGCTCACACTCTAGGATTAGTACAAGAGACCATAGGTGGATAGGCAGAGGAGACAAGACAACAATAAGATGGGTGTGGTTGCATAAATTAGAACTTTGTGTTCATAGCTGTGGCAGGAGGCTGCCAGCCTAGCCAATGGGAAAAAAGATGGTTTCATTGTTCGCTGTGGGCACCTAAAGCCTCTCATCAGCATATGCTGATATTGAGAGAGAAGCCTGCTTGATTCACTGAGCTTCCATGGAGCTTGTTTAGGACTTCCAGCCCCTTCTCACCAGCCCTATGCAAAACCATTCAATCACCAGAATGCTTTCAATGAAGATATTTTGTCTTTAATGGATTGTGGACATTGTCTAGTAATGCTGGATTGAATGAAAGGAACACACACAACCGAGTGACGCATTGCTACAAAGATTTCAAACCCTAGGCCATAGAATTGGCCTGTCTGTAAGTCAAAATGAAGTTTATTTCTTATGCTGCCTATTCTTAACAATTACTTTGCATGAGACAGACACCCATAAATGGCTACAAACCAGCCCTGTTTCTATAGGGAGAATTAACAACAACATTGTTATAATCTGGGGAGAGTCACCCCGCAGCCACTGCCAAGAAAACCAGAGCTTTCCTGTATGGATAGTCTAAATATTCATACAGTATACACGTGAATTCAAGAGGGAAATACAGCTGCAAGTCAGTATATGGAAGTCTGCATACTAGTTGTGTAATCAAGGTCAGCATACTTTTATTGATATTTCTCCTTCACCCACCTCATCCTACAAACCTGACAAAAGTTGTGTCCAAAACCTGCAAGTTTCATGCCAGGATTTTTCTGTTTGGACTGGTCAACCTTACATGACTTTGGAAAATGGTGACATGCCTGAACAATTCCTTGACTGTTAACTTTGGTTTTGGGAATCTTCACTGGGCAGTTGCTTGAATGAGTGTGTTCTTTCCTCTTAAAATGACCAGGGTGAAGGGTTTTGCCTGCTGGTATGAAATGTAACCTGTTGACCAAATGACACATTGGGGAGTTTTGAAGTGTTGTATTATTACTATTTTTTATCCTTCTGTCTGTAATCAGGATCCCTTAGCACAGTGAATCCAACTGTACAGGACCCAATGAGACAGGAAAATTACAGCAAATTCCTTTACATAGTCTTCAGAGATGATTACACTAGCTTAACTGGACACAATATTGTTGCAGTTTTGAAAATGCAGCATGTAGGATTTAGCAAGAGGAAAGCTATGGGCTCTCCTAAATTTCTAATGGGCTTAAAAATGCCATTTCTAATCTTGATCCCTGGCTGATTGACTATTACTTATCTTTGGTCTCAGGCAATTTTAGGGGGAAATTCCACATTCTAGGGGAAAAGGAGGAAACATTTGCCTGGAAGACTTTTTTTTTTTTTAATTGGCAGGTGCTTGACGGTACTTAGAGTTGCTTTTATTAAAAATAGCCTTGATAAAGAGATGAATCTGATCCAAAGCTGATTGAAATCAATGGGAATTTTTCATAGACGTCAATGGGCATAGAATCAGGTCTTTGGTGAGAAAAGTGAAGGAGAAGTAAGTTACATTTATCAGAAAGCTCTGCAGTAAACCATAGAGCTATCACCAACACATGTGCAGTATGTGCATACATAATCAAGCACACAAGACTAAAGTTACTTAAAATAATAAGAAGTGCTGCTCTCTGCTCATTGCTTGCACCTCCACCTCCCCACCAGCTCTGCCATTGGTTTCTAAGAATATACGACTTTCAACTTTTCCATGTGTCATTTACTCTGTAAACTCTTTGGAGGTTTTACACATAAGTCTACTTCTTCACAGTATGTCTAGCCCAACGTTGGGTGCTACTTGAGGTCATTGGATATCCGCAGAACATTTTGATTCTGAGAAACGCCTGCTGCAGTACCTTAATTCTCTGTGTTCTCCCACCCCCACTTTTTTGTGTGTGCTATAGATTAAGTTTCAGACTTTGCAATTTCCGATTGGAGAACTGTTTAGGGCCAGATCCTCAGCTAGTGTAAATCAATGTCACTCCAATCACGTAAGTGGAGTTAGCTGAATGTACAGCATTGAGCCCTGGCCCTAAATATTAAAGAAAGTTACAAAATTGCGGAAGTAAGTCTGCTAGTCAGACTATCCTTCACAAGATTAATGTGTTTGAGGGAGGGGAAGGGGGTTTCCACCAAATTTCATTGCCTGTTCTTGTGTCTGTCACTTGGTGTGATCAGGAATTTCTTAAAAAGAAGTGGAATTACTATAATTCCTTTACAAGCACGTTAATAACAAAACAGAAACTGAAATCATTTCTACTAATGGGAGTTTTGAGATGATTCTGTTCAACTAAAAGGTCCCTTTTCAGTGGATCTCATCCCTGTTACTATAACATCTGACTTATTTAGGGTCTCTGCTATGAAGCAATTTCATTTAAGAACCTTTCTGGGCTTCCTCAACTATACCACTAACTCACATCACTTGAAACACTTTATAAAAACCTTGTGTGTTGATCTTAACTCATGTTACAAAGTAAACAGTGAAATGCTAGGAAAAGAAGACAGATGCTTTACTGGAAACTGGTGGGCCAAAGGCTATTTTTGTTGCACAGACTCCAAATGGTTGCTGCACAATATGACATAATTATCTGAAAGTCTGTACCTTGGAGTAAAAGGAACACTATTGATTTTCATCTTTAAGAGTTACTGAAAACCAAAAGGAAAGGGAGCTAGGGAGTGTTAAGTTCCAGGTAGAGTAAAACTGAGATAATGATGACTGCAATGAAGGATAGCAGATGGGCAGCCAAAATGTCTGGGTAACTTTAAAGCTGCATAATTCTGTACCAGCAAACTTCGGGGAAACAGTCAAGTTTGTTTTCCAGGAAGAGATGATAACGTAGAAACCTCTTTTTTGTGGCTTTCTTTAATCACATGCAGGGATGGTGTTAAAAGCAGAGCACACAGAGAGAGAGAGAGAGAGAGAGAGAGAGAAGTCCTTTTGAACTACAAGAGCCCAGCACATCCCTGGCTCAGCTCTCTAAATGGGAGCTTGGCTGAAAGTTACATTCATCTGTTGTGTGGGGCTGACCTGCTGAGCCTCCTTTAAAAATAACCTTTTTTGTCTGAGCAATCCCAGAACTATGGTGTTCAGTGAACGCTCTGAACCAAGGTGTCAGACAAAGATCTGCTTTATTCAGAGTTTGAGTTCAAACTCGCTGTGTAAATCAAAATCTTCACAGCGCCCTTCCCAGACTCTGTGTCGGGAAAGCTCAGCCCTTAAAGTCACAGGCCCCAATACGAGGAACAATTAAAGTTATCAGACAGGAAAGCCCTGGAACTGATCCCAGCGGAAGGGTACACTTGCCACACAACAGCGGTCTTTCCTAATGCAAACACATTTTACAGTATATGCCCAGATCCAATTAAAATACTTTAACTAGCTTAAAAAGGCCATTTATCTAGAACTGTTTCTGCAGATGGGGAAGGTAACCTGGGAGACATTTTAATGATATATTGTATCCTTTTCCATTGCAGATTTACAGGTCTCTGTCTCCTCTCAGACAGATTTATTGAACTGTCGCTTTCAATGAAGGATCAGGAATAAATCCTTTGTCTTTCTCCCCTCCCTGGGTGCTCAGGTCCCCAGATGCTGCAGAACCAGCATGGTTTGCTGCTGTGTGTGTTAGATCTGGGTGTGTACCCCCTGTGCTGTCATGTCATGCTGCAGGCAGGAATACAGAGGCACGTGCAGTTACAACAGAGGTAAGTGATTTCTTAATGACAACCTTGGAAGTGACAATCATCATGAGTAAAGACCAACAGTATTAAGTGTCTTCCATCACAGAGACCAGCTCCCAGTCACTGACATGAAGAAGAATATGAAGAAAGGAGCAAGGGTGAAGAAAGTGGATCTGCTACAATACAGATCCACTCTCTGCCTCTCCCCCGAGGGACACTGAGTGGCAGGAGCTACAGCAGACTTGTCATCCCTTCCTCAGAGTTCCATAACACAATTTGGCTGCCTGGGGAAGCAATTGCCCCAAAGTGACAAAACTGGGTGTGTAAGGACTGTACTGAGGAGTTCCTCTAAGCAAATGTCATCTTTGAGTGTCCTATATGATCCATGCACAATGCAAGGTTTGGAGCAATGTGGGGATTTCAGGATTTTAAAAGGATTCCAGTAGCAAGATGAAAGGAAGTTGTCCTAGTGGTTGTCTCAACAACTGTAGTGCAAGTAAACAAGGATGAATTGATCTAAAGCCTAGAGTTCAGTTCAGCGGGCTACCAGTGGGCAAATTATACCAATCAACCATTAAAATAGAGTAATCCACAACATTTGGTATGAAAAATCAGGTAAGATAACTAAGTACTATAAAGAAGGTTAGTCTTGTTTCTTCCTTTCTTCTGTCATCTTCCTCTTTTTCTGGAAACTTAATATCTCACATGCCTATTTGAACTAGTGATAGACAAGCTCCAAAACATTTAGACAGACATCCAGGCCCAGCCATCTGGATTTCCCTGCATGTGCCAAATGTCAACCTCTTTGACCTTTCTTTCTCCCTACAGACTGTTCTGCCCCTCCTTCCTTTCATGCACCTAGGGCCCATTCCAAATATAAAAGTCACCAGAAACTTTCCCATTGATATCAATTGGCTTTTGATCAGGTTCTTGGTCTCTAATTCAGCTCCAGCCTCTTCCTGCTGGAATGTCTTAAATTCCCTGCTGGCTGGTGCAACACACTCCCATTCCCAAATAACAAAGGGGAAAGTTTTTCCTACAGGATCCTGAGTCCCCTGGCCAGTCATTATGCCACTCCCCACAGCCTCATTCAATGTGATATGCACTTCACAAAGCGCAAAAGCGAGACAGACCCAGCCCAAATACTTGCAGCCTACAACCCTGGACAAACACACTAACCCAGTTCCCCAAAAACCTTCCATACTCTAAATTCAAAAAGGCTTCTTTGATCCTCAGCAAGAACTCGCAACCTTTTGCATCCTCTCTTGGGTCCAGTTTTATAATTGCTAGTCTGGAAATCTCCACTGACTTCAGTGGGAATTTTGCTTGAAAAAAGGATGGAGTAAGGCCCCATTCCCGCAATCCTTACTCATTAATTATTAGTTGTGCAGTTCTCTGTAAATCTGAAATCTCCCTGGATTAACTCAATCACATGTTTCTCTGGCTCGCTCTTGTATTTTCCTCCATAAATTTTTAGCTCTGCTTATGATTTTTTTGCCCAATGTAAATAAAAGTTTAGCAAGATTAACTTATCCATTCCACATAGCATTACTGGAGAGAGAGTTTGCCGCTGTACTCTTCTTCCATCAGACTTTTCACAACAGTAAAGTTGTGATTTGTTAGACTTTAGTCCCTAAAAATGTCTTTGATAAACACTGATACTGGGTTTCTGCTTTACAGTTCAAAGCAGAAATGATTTTCCTCCTATTCCTTCAGGCTTGTCTCTCTCTCTAAAAAGGTTTCTTTTGGTGACATCAGCAAATCTGTTCTTTAAATATTTCAGATTTTTAGGTCCCCCCTCCCTCGTTCTTAATGGAGTAGGCTTGATGTATGCTTTGCCAGCTATTAGATTTCCAGAAATCCTTCTCTTTACAAAAAAAAACCTGTCAATATAAAAAAGAGGAGCCCGCAAGACTGTCCAGGGAGTCTTCCTGCAGTTGTGCTCTACATTAGGAAGTTTTCATATGTGTTTTACCGAGTTCCAGAATAGCTGATTTGTCCCAGTTGACAGATAAACAGTTGACATTACATCCTGGTTCTCTCAAGTAATCACCCTTGCAGACCACTTTAGAAAGGACTTTTCCTTAACAGCAGAAATGTGTTGGTGGATTAAAGCAAACAGCATGAACAAAACAGACTGAAATCCTAAAAATCAGTATTAAAAGTCTAATTCTATTTTCAGTTGCATGCACAGGCCCCAGGAAGACAACAGCAGTCGTATGTTTATGTCTGGGGGAAGAATGTGGCCCTGGATATGTAAACATAACTTGCAAAAACATTGACTTGGCTGGACCTGTGCAACTTATTAGGAAATTTTAAGGAATTCAGGGTAAAATGCTCCCCTAGTTGTACATGTGCAAACCCACTGCTGTCAGTGAAATTGTGCTTAGTGTACCTACAAGAGGGCATAATTCTGCGTTAGATCACTCAGACCTGGCTGAAGAGTATCCTGCATGTATTTTGTCTGGCGGTTCATCCACCTGGCCCGACTCAACTGTGTTCCCCTCAACGGAGCAGTCCACTATGGCAAGCGGGACAAACGCTGCAGGAAGTGTGGCTACGCCAACGAGACCCTGCCCCACATCCTGTGTGGATGCAAACAGCACTCTGGAGCCTGGCAGCATTGCCACATTGCTATCCATAACCAGCTAGTGAAAGCCCTCTCACCGTCCCTGGGGAAGATCACCGTCAACGCCGCCATCCCCGGGACAGACAGCTGACTGTGACCCGACATTGTCGTGACCGACGCGGAAAAGAAGAAGGTCCTCATGGTAGATGTCACAGTGACATTTGAAAACTGGTCACCGGCCTTCCACGAGGCCCGAGCATGGAAGGTGCTGAAGTACATTCTGCTGGCCGACACCTTGAAGTACATTCTGCTGGCCGACACCAAGGGCTGCAAGGTCCAGATACATGCCCTGGTCGTGGGAGCCCTGGGCGCCTAGGACCCCCCACAACAAGCCAGTACTGAGAGCGTGTGGAGTCGGTCAACGCTATGCCCGGCTCATGAGACAGCTCATGGTGTCTGACATCATCAGGTGGTCCAGAGACATCTACATGGAACACATCACGGGAAACTGCCAGTAACAGGTCAAGTAACCGAAAACACTGACCAGGGAAATAATCCACTTCCTTCCCTGATGAACCAAGGGATACACCCCATCCACATATTTATTCTCTACACCAATATCAACTTCGACTCTTAATACATCCCATGGGTGGCGTACCTGAGCCCACTTATCCACTGATGCTTTAAAAACTCCCACACCCCAATCTGGATCTATGCTGGTTATGTGATATATATATATGTACCTCGTGAACATTGTAACTGATACTTGCAATCCCCCATAGCCCGACCCCAGATGTACAATACCTTCCCTCTTAACTTTTGTAAATTTGATTTTAAACATTAACTTTCTATTGTAGGAAGTACTTGACTTGGTTTCTGATTCACTGGAAAGGAGCTATAGAGAACTGTGCAGTTTGCTAGCAGGAGAGGAGCATTTCCATTGATAAGAACGGAAAATGTGGGATGGCTTTAGGGTTACTGTCCAGGCCTGATTAACACTTAGTTGAGAGAATACATTTTGGTTCAAGGAAATACAAGAAGGGCTGATTTCTGGCCCTAACTCTGAGGGGAAAAACTAGTCTGAACAGGTCCCAGCCTTTTTATTTGGGGCATGCTTGGGTCAGAGTCCATCTTTTTGACAGATGTTCTCGCTCCCTATCTCCCCACTCCAATCCACCTCAACTTTCAATATCACGCAATCTGAGTATAATAAATACTTTAGAAGTGTGTATCCAAGGCACTGCAATGACTAGCCCTGCATTATTCATACACACTGTCAGAGAGATGGAGAGGAAATACACAAGCATAGGAGGAGACAGAAGAATTATTTGTCATGTATTAGTGATTTGGAATTGAGCCACAAATGAATTATAGGTTATTTAAAACAAGTGAGAAGACTTCTCAATCCAACTCCCCATTCTGGGTGTGTTGCTTCCACAGTTATTGGAAAATGTAGCTTGTTTTGTTTTACATAAAGCCAAGAATTCGCAACTCTAAAAGGCACATGACATTCTATTCCCATCCTTGCTGGACAGAGGGATCAGAACTCTGAGAACATTCCTTGGAATTATTGGAATTAGATGTGGATCTGAACAAGACCTCCAGATTCAGACAATCACAACTTCTGGGATTCAGGCTTTAAAATATTGGAAACGCCCCTCTGTCCCCGTAGGCTTTAATCAGAATCATTACAAGATCTAGTGAATATCTGTGAAGCACTTGGAGTACAGAATGCACTGTACAAAGACTGAATATGGTCATAAGCCACATGATCAGCTACACAGCTAAGGTGTTTTTTTTTTAAGTCCCATACATCATCAACATAAGAGTAAAGATGCACCCCATTTGTTTTGCAACACAGCTGAAAATTTCCCTCATTGTTTCCCTAATTTCCCTAAAGACTTGCTTCACCTACCTCTGCTTCTCATCTCATGTGCAGCAGGGCCTTCTCCATTGCCTTCCCTGATGATTTCAAAATCAAGCACTCTCTCTCTCTCAGCCAGTGACTCTTCCTGTATTATCCAGTCTTAGCTAGTCTGTGGAAATGGAGCCATTTTTTAATTTCTCATCTCTATCACCTGAACTTCCTGTCAGCTAACAGCATCCTGTCTTTATTACTCTTACTACCATCATCATCTCTTACAAGTCAAGACTGATTAATATTGTCCAGGAGGCTTTATTTGATGTGATAACCAATCGGATAATCCCCTCTAGTAAAAACAGGGCTCTCTTCTAGCTCTAGAAGGGCAGCAATATGCAGTATATTCAAAAAGTGTTTGTTGCATTAGCATCTTGGGCCAGATCCTGCTACCTCTAAAGTCAATGGCAAAACTCCCACTGATTTCAATGAGAGTAGAGTCTGTCCCATAACACAGCTGGTTCTCTAAGAATACCCATTCTTACAGGGGTGTTTTTTAAAGGGGGGTCTGCATGCAAGTAGGTGCCCTGAGATGATGCTCAAGAATACACAGTGTTGTTTCTAGGTTTTGTTGAAGCAATAAAACTGCTTGGTATTGTGCACAGCACATGGTTTTTTGTGTGCAGCTCTGTACATGGTGCTCTTACCATCCATTTCTCTCTTAGCATGTTGCTTGTTCCTTCTCATCACAGGTGAGAACCTATTGAAGACACAATCCTTTCTCGAAAGAGCTTCCTTGCAAAGATGTGGATTGGACAGATTTGGCATGATGCAACATACCTTGAATAGTCAATATCTAAAAAAGCCACAAAGTTTTGATTATTCATGGATTCTCTTACTGGAGGTCTTACTAGTGATCTCAAGCATGTATGGCAAATCACTGGAGGGGATATAATGTTTAATGGACTAAGAGGAATACTTGCCACTTACCATATTAAAGGCACATTATAAGTTATAAGTAATTAGTGCTCACAGCATCCCTGTGAAGTACAGTAGTTGTTAGCCCCATCTTATAAATAGAGAAACAGAGGCAGAGTATTTGTGGTGGTCAAGACTGTAGGAGTCAGTGGCTGGACTAGCGCTCAGAAGCCTTTGGCTCCCACTCAGAGCGCAGGAAAAGGTTTAACTCATGTTAGACTAGTTTAAAGGAAGATTGTTCAATGAGAAGGCTTGGACTAGACACTTCAGAATATTCATCTAGCTCCTTTGTAAATGCTCCAAGTGAAAAACAAAACTAGGCCTTCAAATACAATATTAGATCAACATTCATGACTCACCCTCACTTCAGTGATTTCAAAAAATATCATTTGGGTGATGCTTTCCCCACACCCACACCCCAGACTTTAACGTTTTCTGCAGCATCATATTTGAATAGGATTTATTAAGTAATGCAGCAATGTTAACATGAAGCAGTGTAGGTAAACTAAGTTGCTTCCAGGAAATTATCGTATAGTTATCTCATTGTCACAATGTGTGTTATTATGAATGCTCTATGGAATGGATCAATCACTTTACTATTTAGTTTCCTGAACTCTTCCTCATATATCATTCAAGTGAAATGTGCACTTCCACATGATTTGTAGCAGACAGCAATACCACTGGCAGCTTTGATACACTGTTGTTAACCAGAGATTATAATATTTATGCCAAGTTTTAAATGGAAAGTTAATTCTTTTGTTAGTGCAGGCAGCAAGATATTTACGTTGCTCAATTCTTCCTAGGAACTGAACTGGAGAGCAGGAAATCCAGGGAAGCTGGATGGATTCAGCTGAAAAGAAGGCTTTTCTTTTTCTTCTCCTGTTTTGATGCTTGTCGTCATTGAGAATGGGTGAAGTGTTGTATTATTCTGAGGTTGTACTGGGCAGTTCAGTACAAGAAAGCCATTCAAAGAACTTGGTACAAAAAGCCAAGTTGATCAAAACCTAATCCAGCTCAAATCCCAAATGGAATACGCTTGTCAATGAGCAAGTGAAACTTGCGGAACTCGAGTCTACCTTGCAGTCCTGAGGAGTGTCACCTCAGGACCCACTTCACAAGTATAATTAGGTGGAGTACTGCACAAATAACACTTTCTGCTCAGTAAAGGCCCGGCACTGAACTAGTAAGAAGTACAGATTTTTAGTTCCTCTAATTCAAGGAAGGAGTAATCAGCTACTTGTCAGTAAAAACATACTAACACTAAAATGTGGTAATTTCCCCAAAAGTCAATCAGAAGAATGTGAAGGAATCAGCTGAGTTTATCCTGCAAAGGTTTCAGAGACTCTGGGCCAGATTTTGCTTTTACACACCACTGTAAACCTCTGGTCAGATGGGTCAGAGCCTCAATCTGGATTAACTCAATGACATTGATGAAGATTTACACCAGCAGAACCAAGAGCAGACTCTGGCTCTGTAACTTCAGGGTTGAGAGAAGGCCAATGTAGAATGAATTATACTGGCACATTCACACTGCTGCTGGCTAAAAGCTAGAGGTCTGCACCCAATTTTCTCAACATTAAGTAGGTTGCAGGTGCCTTGATTTTTAATTCAGTTTCCTCTTTCCTGATCCATTGCATGCTAGGACCATAGTCTTCGCTGGGTCATACCTCCATATTGCAGATGCAGTTGGCCACGTGCCACCTTGGAGAACTCCCTGAACTGCATTTTGGCCACAGATTTCCTAACATAATGGTACAAATTATCATCTAACTCAATAGGAAGTGTTTAAACTCTCATCCACTGTTCTAAATTACAACTGGAGAGGCCAAGCATCCTTTGTAGCCTACCTAGTCCATAAAGGCTTTATGACTTGATCAGGGAAGTTACATAAATACTTTAATCTTGATTTTAAAAAGCCACTACCTTTGGAGTGTTCTTAACAGAGGTCTCTTTTTTCCTCCATATTCAGCATATTAGCCTAATTGCCAAACTGTGCACTTAATATG